>NC_060174.1:103218825-103518021 GCF_021184085.1 Oncorhynchus gorbuscha | reverse complement strand
TTCCGTGTCTCCCAGGTCGTCAATCCTGTCGCTGTGCGACTGCTTCTTCCGCGACATCTTCGTCGCGTCCATCCTGTCTTCCATGTCTCCTGTGTCAAGCCCTTTCTTCGCGCCCCCGTTCGTCTCCCCCCCCCCCCGTCCTTGTCGAGGGCGCACCTATTTACAAGGTACGTAGGATCATGGACATGCGTTCTCGGGGACGTGGTCACCAGTACTTAGTGGATTGGGAGGGTTACGGTCCTGAGGAGAGGAGTTGGGTTCCATCTCGGGACGTGCTGGACCGTTCGCTGATTGATGATTTCCTCCGTTGCCGCCAGGATTCCTCCTCGAGTGCGCCAGGAGGCGCTCGGTGAGTGGGGGGTACTGTCATGTTTTGTCATATATTGTCTTGTCCTTGTGCTTTCCCTTCTGTTCGTTTCCCCTGCTGGTCTTATTAGGTTCGTTCCCTTTTTCTATCCCTCTCTCTCCCCCTCCCTCTCTCTCTTCTCTCTATCGTTCCGTTCCTGCTCCCAGCTGTTCCTCATTCTCCTTACTCACTCATTTAGTCTTTTCACACCTGTCCCCTATTTTGCCCTCTGATTAGAGTCCCTATTTCTCCCCTTGTTTTCCGCTTCTGTCCTTGTCGGTTCCTTGTATGATGTTCGCTGTGCTGTGTCCTTGTCTCGCCCTGTCGTGTCTTGTCTCCTTCAGATGCTGCGTGTGAGCAGGTGTCTTAGTCTGCTACGGTAGAACATGGCAACCATGTTTTGTGTATGTTTGATGTGATGTTGATGGAATATTTTCCTAACCCTCAGAAAACTAGACACGAATCTTCTTGCAATGTCCAAGAAAATGCTTCTAGAACATTAATTTTGTACATTCTGAAAACATTGCAACCACATGCTAGAGAAGGTCTGCTTGACATTAAGGTAAGTGTATCTATATTTCCATGTCTAACAATTGTATTTTCATCGACATTTATAATGAGTATTTCTGTAAAATGATGGGGCTCTCTGCAATATCACTGGATGTTTTGGAACTAGTGAACGTAATGCGCCAATGTATACTGAGATTTTTTAAATATAAATATGCACTTTATCGAACAAAACATATGTATTGTGTAACATGAAGTCCTATGATTGTCATCTGATGAAGATCGTCGAAGGTTAGTGATTTTATCTTTATTTGTGCTTTTTGTGACTCCTCTCTTTGGCTGGAAAAATGGCTGGGTTTTTCTGTGGCTTGGTGGTGACCTAACATAATCATTTGTGGTGCTTTCGCTGTAAAGCCTATTTGAAATCGGACACTTTGGTGGGATTAACAACAACTTTACCTTTAAAACGGTATAAAATACATGTATGTTTGAGGAATTTTAATTATGAGATTTCTGTTGTTTGAATTTGGCGCTCTGCACTCTCACTGGCTGTTGTCTGTTAACGGGATTGCAGCCCTAAGAAGTTTAAGTGTTCTAAACTAACACCAACACATTTTGTTAATATGGATATAATGTTCCCCCAACTAATGGAAAACTGGACACTCAAACATTAGGGGAAAACTACGGTAACATTACAAAAACGTTGTCTCTCCTTAATATTGTTAGCTGGGATGCTGCTCAGTGGGCGATAAAGCTGGTTTGCTCTCTGGTGTGAGACGATTCCACAGCTGCTGAGACAAGCTCTATGTGCCTATACAGAGATGGCAGGAAGTGTATTGCAAGGCAAGCAGTGGCAGTTTAAAAATTGGATCCGACACACTGTTTTAATTAACATGAAATGCCCTTTGCAGGATCACTGTTACTTCTTACAAAACTACTTTTGTCATCTGTTGCGTAATCCATGTCGCCACTAAAATTGGAAAAAAACGTAACTTTATCTGTTTCTATATATTACTGTAAAAATTGCAAGGACTTTGTAAGCCATTCAGTCTCTCTTAGAACATAACATATTTTGTTCCCTCTGCTAATGAATGCAAATGCAGAAATATTATACATAGCACACACCACTAGGAGTCTCTCCTTGTCAGGTCAGATGGTCAGCCTTGTGCATCAGTAATGCATAATGTAATTGATGTGTCATTTGCATACGAACTCAAAGCTGTGGGCTCCAGTGAAGTATCATCCAAACAAATGGGATGATGAAGCAGCTTGTTGTGACTCCAATTGGGTTTACTTTAGTATTGTTTTGTAAATTAAATGCATTTTGTTAATGTTTATGCAAATCCAATTCAGGGCATAAAGATTAGTGTCTATATTTATAATTTTCCTCTCTGTTGCCCGAAATGTAATTTTATCCAATTCCTTCAGAAAAAAAGCTCTTGTTCTTTAAGATATAATTGTAAGACGGGCTTTGGTACTGAGTTCACCAACTGGTTGATTCAGATGACATATACTGCTATAAACAACAGAAACCAGACAAATCAACAACAATATATCTAATGCAAATCGGAACTAAAACAATTATCTCTCACTTGGTTATCACCAAGGAGTCTCAAATGACAAACATTTTATTGAAATAGTAGACTTCATGAACATACATCATGTTAATTCCAAATTCGTTATGGTGATGTTGTAAAATATATATATATATTTTTTAAATCAACTACTCTGAAGTACCACCTACATCACCACCAGGCCACCTACATCACCACCTAGCCACCTACATCACCACCAGGCCACCTACATCACCACCTAGCCACCTACATCACCACCAGGCCACCTACATCACCACCTAGCAACCTACATCACCACCTAGCCACCTACATCGCCACCTAGCCACCTGCATCGCCACCTAGCCACCTACATCGCCACCTAGCCACCTACATCGCCACCTAGCCACCTACATCACCACCTAGCCACCTACATCACCACCTAGCCAACTACATCGCCACCTAGCCACCTACATCGCCACCTAGCCACCTACATCGCCACCTGGCCACCTACATCACCACCAGGCCACCTACATCACCATCTAGCCACCTACATCACCACCTAGCCACCTACATCGCCACCAGGCCACCTACATCACCACCTAGCCACCTACATCGCCACCTAGCCACCTACATCGCCACCTCGCCACCTACATCGCCACCTAGCCACCTACATCACCACCTAGCCACCTACATCACCACCTACATCACCTCCTAGCCACTTACATCACCACCTAGCCACCTACATCACTTGCCAATCACCTAGCACAATGGATAGGTGTGATCTTTAATAAACAAAATGTTTTTTGAATGTGGGGTTCACATTCTGCTGACCTTTTTTCCTTCCTAGGCCACTATTTTCTAAAACTGTATATCCGTGGTATTATGTAGGATGCTGAAGACAAAAGATTACCATAGGTTTGACTAAACAAAATAAATTATTGAACAACAATGTCCAGCTAGTGTGGTTTCAAATAAAATCATTTTCCAAATTTTTAGCCAGGATTTCATCCTATGGTGTCTGGAGGATTCCTAATCCTCAACCCTGTCTCCTGGGCTACCATCCAGGAACCACAGCGGATGGTACTCCACAGGAGGAGAATCTCACTCACCAGTGTTTAACAGGCTTAGCCACCTGTCAGGTGACAGTAAGTGAAGAATATCTGACTATCTGGAGTAAGTTTGGAAGTGGTGCCCAGCGCAGGTCGATGTTTTGAAAGACTATCTAGAGTAAGTTTGGAAGTGGTGCCCAGCGCAGGTCGATGTTTTGAAAGACTATGTAGAGTAAGTTTGGAAGTGGTGCCCAGCGCAGGTCGATGTTTTGAAAGACTATCTAGAGTAAGTCTGGAAGTGGTGCCCAGCGCAGGTCGATGTTTTGAAAGACTTTCTAGAGTAAGTTTGGAAGTGGTGCCCAGCGCAGGTCGATGTTTTGAAAGACTTTCTAGAGTAAGTTTGGAAGTGATGCCCAGCGCAGGTCGATGTTTTGAAAGACCCAGTGGGATCCAACAAAGCTTTTATCAACTGCCTGTCACCTTTTGAATTGAATTAAACATCAATTAAACTTTTTAAACTCACTTTGACATATTAACAAATAACTTTGGTTCCATAATTTGATCATTACCTATAACAACTAGAGCTGTTTAAATTAATTTCACTTTGGCTCTACGCCCAGAGCCAACTTTCCACCTGTTTAGCAGCAGGTCGGTGCTCTTTGTCCAGCAATTCCTACAGCTGTCAGAAGGTAGTGTGATGTCTGAAGAAGCAAAACGTCATCAATCACGTGTTATTGTTACTTCGGTACTTTTTATTTTATCAGATCAGAGTGCCTTGAAATATGTGAGACAAGCTTCTTCAGAGTAGCCTACTAGTTAGAGCGTTGGGCTAGTAACTGGAAGGTTGCAAGTTCAAACCCCCGAGCTGACAAGGTACAAATCTGTCGTTCTGCCCCTGAACAGGCAGTTAACCCACTGTTCCTAAGCCGTCATTGAAAATAAGATTGTTCTTAACTGACTTGCCTGGTTAAATAAAGGTCAAATAAAAATCACTACTCTATAAACATCAAACACATGGTCTCCGGGTGTTTGATGCCATTCCATTTGCTCCGTTCCTGCCTTTATCATGAGCCGTCCTCCCCTCAGCAGCCTCCTGTGACTAAGGTATGTTGTGTAGCATCACTACTCCATAACTTATGTTGAATATCCTACTGACTTTATTGTTCCCGTTGGAACGGGTTGTTGCAGTGTCATGTACACGTTTAAGGTGGTGTCGATAGGAACTGCTGGTCTTACTGGGTCGATAGGAACATTAGCCTGCTGGTCTTACTGGGTCAATAGGAACATTAGCCTGCTGGTCTTACTGGGTCAATAGAAACATTAGCCTGCTGTCCTTACTGGGTCGATAGGAACATTAGCCTGCTGGTCTTACTGGGTCGATAGGAACATTAGCCTGCTGGTCTTACTGGGTCGATAGGAACATTAGCCTGCTGTCCTTACTGGGTCGATAGGAACATTAGCCTGCTGGTCTTACTGGGTCGATAGGAACATTCTGGTCTTACTGGGTCAGGAACATTAGCCTGCTGTCCTTACTGGGTCGATAGGAACATTAGCCTGCTGGTCTTACTGGGTCGATAGGAACATTACCCTGCTGTCCTTACTGGGTCGATAGGAACATTAGCCTGCTGTCTTACTGGGTCGATAGGAACATTAGCCTGCTGTCCTTACTGGGTCAATAGGAACATTAGCCATTAGCCTGCTGTCCTTACTAGGTCGATAGGAACATTAGCCTGCTGTCCTTACTGGGTTAATAGGAACATTAGCCTGCTGTCCATACTGTGTCAATAGGAACATTAGCCTGCTGGTCTTACTGGGTCTATAGGCACATTAGCCTGCTGGTCTTACTGGGTCGATAGGAACATTAGCCTGCTGGTCTTACTGGGTCGATAGGAACATTACCCTGCTGGTCTTACTGGGTCGATAGGAACATTAGCCTGCTGTCCTTACTGGTTCGATAGGAACATTAGCCTGCTGGTCTTACTGGGTCGATAGGAACATTAGCCTGCTGTCCTTACTGGGTCAATAGGAACTGGTCTTACTGGGTCAATAGGAACATTAGCCTGCTGTCCTTACTGGGTGGATAGGAACATTAGCCTGCTGGTCTTATTGGGTCGATAGGAACATTAGCCTGCTGGTCTTACTGGGTCGATAGGAACATTAGCCTGCTGGTCTTACTGGGTCGATAGGAACATTAGCCTGCTGTCCTTACTGGGTCGATAGGAACATTAGCCTGCTGGTCTTACTGGGTCGATAGGAACATTACCCTGCTGTCCTTACTGGGTCGATAGGAACATTAGCCTGCTGGTCTTACTGGGTCAATAGGAACATTAGCCTGCTGTCCTTACTGGGTCAATAGGAACATTAGCCTGCTGTCCTTACTAGGTCGATAGGAACATTAGCCTGCTGTCCTTACTGGGTTAATAGGAACATTAGCCTGCTGTCCATACTGTGTCAATAGGAACATTAGCCTGCTGGTCTTACTGGGTCTATAGGCACATTAGCCTGCTGGTCTTACTGGGTCGATAGGAACATTAGCCTGCTGGTCTTACTGGGTCGATAGGAACATTACCCTGCTGGTCTTACTGGGTCGATAGGAACATTAGCCTGCTGTCCTTACTGGTTCGATAGGAACATTAGCCTGCTGGTCTTACTGGGTCGATAGGAACATTAGCCTGCTGTCCTTACTGGGTCAATAGGAACTGGTCTTACTGGGTCAATAGGAACATTAGCCTGCTGTCCTTACTGGGTGGATAGGAACATTAGCCTGCTGGTCTTATTGGGTCGATAGGAACATTAGCCTGCTGTCCTTACTGGGTCGATAGGAACATTAGCCTGCTGTCCATACTGTGTCAATAGGAACATTAGCCTGCTGGTCTTACTGGGTCTATAGGCACATTAGCCTGCTGGTCTTACTGGGTCAATAGGAACATTAGCCTGCTGGTCTTACTGGGTCGATAGGAACATTAGCCTGCTGTCCATACTAGGTCGATAGGAACATTAGCCTGCTGGTCTTACTGGGTCGATAGTAACATTAGCCTGCTCGTCTTACTGGGTCAATAGGAACATTAGCCTGCTGGTCTTACTGGGTCAATAGGAACGTTAGCCTGCTGTCCTTACTGGGTGGATAGGAACATTAGCCTGCTGTCCTTACTGGGTCAATTGGAACATTAGCCTGCTGTCCTTACTGGGTCGATAGGAACATTAGCCTGCTGTCCTTACTGGGTCGATAGGAACATTAGCCTGCTGTCCTTACTGGGTCGATAGGAACATTAGCCTGCTGTCCTTACTGGGTGGATAGGAACATTAGCCTGCTGTCCTTACTGGGTCGATAGGAACATTAGCCTGCTGTCCTTACTGGGTCGATAGGAACATTAGCCTGCTGTCC
Source organism: Oncorhynchus gorbuscha (assembly GCF_021184085.1). Lineage (NCBI taxonomy): Eukaryota > Metazoa > Chordata > Actinopteri > Salmoniformes > Salmonidae > Oncorhynchus > Oncorhynchus gorbuscha. The sequence continues at coordinate 103,511,181 of NC_060174.1, read as the reverse complement.
TTACTGGGTGGATAGGAACATTAGCCTGCTGTCCTTACTGGGTCGATAGGAACATTAGACTGCTGTCCTTACTGAGTCGATAGGAACATTAGCGTGCTGTCCTTACTGGGTCTATAGGAACATTAGCCTGCTGTCCTTACTGGGTCGATGGGAACATTAGCCTGCTGTCCTTACTGGGTCGATAGGAACATTAGCCTGCTGTCCTTACTGGGTCGATAGGAACATTATCCTGCTGGTCTTACTGGGTCTATAGGAACATTAGCCTGCCGTCCTTACTGGGTCGATAGGAACATTACCCTGCTGTCCTTACTGGGTCGATAGGAACATTAGCCTGCTGTCCTCACTGGGTCGATAGGAACATTATCCTGCTGTCCTTACTGGGTTGATAGGAACATTAGCCTGCTGTCCTGACTGGGTCAATAGGAACATTAGCCTGCTGTCCTTACTGGGTCGATAGGAACATTAGCCTGCTGTCCTTACTGGATCGATAGGAACATTAGCCCAAGCTATTTAGGAGGGATATCACACCTGGCACAATTGATTGTCTAGTTCTGTTTTTCCTGCCGAGGGGTCCCCTATACCTGCACCTAGGGGGGAGTAGTTCAAAGTCTGGGTACAGGGGGTGTCTTGGGTCAAAAAAATTTTTGTGATAAGACAGTTAACATTAAAAGATCCCAGCTTTTTGATCTGATCTTTTTGTCGATCTGGAGGACACCCAGATATTTGTATTCCTCTATAATTTCTATATTCTGACCTCTGATAGATGTTGCAAAGGAAGTCTATGCACACACTTCCTGAAGTCTATGCACATCTCTTTGGTCTTGTTGGTATTGAGGAAGTGTGATTCATCACACCACTCTACAAAGTCATTTAGGACCGGGCCATGATGTTCCTCGTCATCATGCAACAGTGTTATCAGCGAACTTAACGAGGTGTCTGTCAGGATGGAAACTAGTACAACTATTAGTATATAATATGTACAGGAGTGGGGACAAAACACATCCCTGAGGAGCGCCTGTGTTGGTGTTGCGTATGTCCGACACGTGGGGACCTACTTTGACCCACTGTGACCGCTTGCTCAGAAAGTCCAACTGCCACAAAAACCAGCCCACCATCTAAGGAGACGTCCCTTATGAGTCTCTGTGCCAGAATGTAATGTTGGAGGCAGAAGAAAAGTCAACAAACAGTACCCTGAAATAGGATGTGGCACCGTCTACATGTCTACAGACCATGTTGAGGAGAGTAGGAATGGCATCATAAATTCCTGTACTGGGCTGATAGACAAACTGAAACGGGTCGAGGAGCTTCTGGATGGCGCTGAGAATATAAATATACAATATGATAAATATGACCTTATTTATCAGGTGGATCGTTTGCAGGTCAGAGGGTACCAGGGTGGTGTATTTAAATTGCATTGAATACTTTTGTTTTTTAGATGTTTTGTTGTGGCTGCTCAGCAGTGGCACTTTGTTGAAGGCTTTCTGTGTTGGTCAGAAATGTGCTTTGAAAATAGCCACACTCTGGCCCTGAGGTAGAGACACAATAAAGGCTGTCTTTTGTTGACCTTTGCTACTACTGCACATTTTACACACGTGAAGTGCTTACGAAATAGAAGATCATAGCACTGTGATGTCTTCATTTATTTATTTCAAATAAAAATGCTTGTTCTAAAGACATCTTGTTCTATAGACATCTTGTTCTATAGACATCTTGTTCTATAGACATCTTGTTCTATAGACATCTTGTTCTAAAGACATCTTGTTCTAAAGACATCTTGTTCTAAAGACATCTTGTTCTATAGACATCTTGTTCTATAGACATCTTGTTCTATAGACATCTTGTTCTATAGACATCTTGTTCTATAGACATCTTGTTTCTATAGACATCTTGTTCTATAGACATCTTGTTTCTATAGACATCTTGTTCTATAGACATCTTGTTTCTATAGACATCTTGTTCTATAGACATCTTGTTCTATAGACATCTTGTTCTATAGACATGTCCTAAGAGTACAGTACACCCACAGTACCGGCATGTACACTATCACAACTGAGTGCTGCTGTCTGAAGAGTTGTTGTCTGTTGTGAAGAAATGTCTGTCTTGTACACTGCATCTACAGTAGGAGTTCGTTGAGGCAATATATTTAGATCATAGATAGTACACACTTAGCTGAACACTTTTATCATCTCAAAACTATCCAATTTACAATTTGATCATGAATTAAGATCTTTCCCCAGTATGTTTCAAATTGAACTGAGCCCTGCATGCACGCTTGTATGGAGGATACATGTGTTGTTTAAAAACACGTTTTTTAAACATCTGACAGGTAAGTTTTGGGGCGGCAGGGTAGCCTAGTGGTTAGAGCGTTGGAGTAGTAACCAGAAGTTTGCGAGTTCAAACCCCCGAGCTGACAAGGTACAAATCTGTCATTCTGCCCCTGAACAGGCAGTTAACCCACTGTTCCTAGGCCGTCATTGAAAATAAGAATTTGTTCTTAACTGACTTGCCTGGTTAAATAAAGGTAAAATAATAAACAAAGTTGGTTTCTCACTTTAGTTAGGATCATTGTTAGAGAATGCTCAGAGGAATCACTGTCATTTATCAATTATTACTCTACTGTACATTCACAGTAAGGATGAATATGTTGCTACTCTGTGTCATGAATTACATCTAACCTTCTGTGTTTCCATCGTGCTGCAATGCACCTCTGCCCATAAAAACAACGTCCTCTCTGGGCAGCTTTAAAAAATAAAGTAGAAAACGGTTTGATGTCTTCTGGGCGTAACGGATGTGAACGGCTAGCTTAGTTAGCGGTGTGCGCTAAATAGTGTTTCAATCTGTTACGTCACTTGAAGTAGTAGTTCCCCTTGCTCTGCAAGGGCCGCGGCTTTTGTGGAGCGATGGGTAACGATGCTTCGTGGGTGACTGTTGTTGATGTGTGCAGAAGGTCCCTGGTTTGCGCCCGGGTATGGGCGAGGGGACGGTTTAAAAATGATACTGTTACATGGGCCCATATGAATGATCCCTAAGATGTAACTGGAATTGTTATGCAGGTGAATGAGGACCCAAAAGCGACTTGGCGAAAACAGAGTCTTTAATCCAGTAAAGTAAATTTACAATCATAAGGCATAATTCCACTCGTAATGACGAGAACAGACTGGAGACTCGATCAAGAACTGCAGGTTGTCGGGAAGGCACTAACGTAGCAGACTCAGACACCTGCTCACCACGCAGCATCTGAGGGAAACACGACACGACAGGGCGATACACAGACACAGCACGGTGAACAATAGACAAGGATCCGACAGGACAGGAACGGAAAACAAGGGAAGAAATAGGGACTCTAATCAGGGGAAAAGATAAGGAACAGGTGTGGGAAGACTAAATGATTGATTAGGGGAATAGGAACAGCTGGGAGCAGGAACACGATAGAGAGAAGAGAGAGAGGAAGGGAGAGAGAAAAAGGGGAACGAACCTAAAAAGACCAGCAGGGGAAAAAGAACAGAGGGAAAAGCAAAATGACAAGAGAATCTAAGACAAAACATGACAGTACCCCCCACACCGAGCGCCTCCTGGCGCACTCGAGGAGCTGAACGGAGGAAATCATCAATGAGTTCCAGCATCCCGAGACGGAAAACTCCTCTCCTCAGGACCGTAACCCTCCCAATCCACTAAGTATTTGATCCCGAGAACGCATGTCCATGATCCTACGTACCTTGTAAATAGGTGCGCTCTCGACAAGGACGGGAGGGGGGAGGGAAGACGAACGGGGGTGCGAAGAAAGGGCTTGACACAGGAGACATGGAAGACAGGATGGACGCGACGAAGATGTGAACAGTCGCACAGCCAGGATTGACGACCTGGGAGACACGGAACGGACCAATGTATGGAGTCAACTTACGAGAAGCTGTCGTAAGAGGAAGGTTGTGAGTGGAAAGCCACACTCTCTTACAATACCTTGGACTCTTAATCCTGCGTTTATTGGCGGCTCTCACAGTCTGTGCCCTGTAACGGCAAAGTGCAGACCTCACCCTCCTCCAGGTGCGCTCACAACGTTGGACAAACGCTTGAGCGGAGGGAACGCTGGACTCGGCAAGCTGGGAAGAGAACAGAGGAGGCTGGTAACCCAGACTACTCTGAAACGGAGATAACCCGGTAGCAGACGAAGGAAGCGAGTTGTTATTCTGCCCAGGGAGCTGTTCTGCCCAAGACGCAGGGTTTCTGAAAGAAAGGCTGCGTAGTATGCGACCAATCGTCTGATTCTGTTGACCGTTAGACTGGGGATGAAAACCGGAAGAGAGACTTTAAATACCAATCAAACGACAGAACTCCCTCCAAAACTGTTGGTTTCGGGCCTCTGTCTGAAACGGCGTTAACGGGAGGCCATGAATTCTGAACACATTCTCGATGATGATTTGTGCCGTCTCCTTAGCGGAAGGAAGTTTAGCGAGGGGAATGAAATGTGCCGCCTTAGAGAACCTATCGACAACCGTAAGAATCACAGTCTTCCCCGCAGACAAAGGCAGACCGGTAATGAAGTCTAGGGCGATGTGAGACCATGGTCGAGAAGGAATGGGGAGCGGTCTGAGACGACCGGCAGGAGGAGAGTTAATTAGTCTGCGCGCAGTCCGAACAAGCAGCCATGAAACGGCGCGTGTTCCTGAGTCGGCCACCAAAAGCGCTGGCGAATAGACGCAAGAGTGCCTCGAACACCGGGATGACCAGCTAACTTGGCAGAGTGAGCCCACTGAAGAACAGCCAGACGAGTGGAAACAGGAACGAAAAGGAGGTTACTAGGACAAGCGCGCGGCGACGCAGTGTGCGTGAGTTTGCTTAACCTGTCTTTCAATTCCCCAGACTGTCAACCCGACAACACGCCCATAAGGAAGAATCCCCTCGGGATTAGTAGAAGCCACAGAAGAACTAAACAGACGGGATAAGGCATCAGGCTTGGTGTTCTTGCTACCCGGACGGTAAGAAATCACAAATCGAAACGAGCGAAAAACAACGCCCAACGAGCATGACGCGCATTCAGTCGTTTGGCAGAACGGATGTACTCAAGGTTCTTTTGGTCAGTCCAAACGACAAAAGGAACGGTCGCCCCTCCAACCACTGTCGCCATTTGCCTAGGGCTAAACGGATGGCGAGCAGTTGCGGTTAGCCACATCATAGTTACGTTCCGACGGTGACAGGCGATGAGAAAATACGCACAAGGGTGGACCCCATCGTCAGTATCGGAGCGCTGGGACAGAATGGCTCCCACGCCCACCCCGACGCGTCAACCTCAACAATAAACTGTTTAGTGACGTCAGGTGCAACAAGGATAGGAGCGGATGCAAAACGCTTCTTGAAGAGATCAGAACAACAATCATACGACCGGTGAGGAGGAAGGGAGTTGGTTCTGGCCCGACTGAAGACCGTGCAGACCATGATATTCCTAAGCACTCCTGTCAAATCACCAGGTTCCTCCTGAGAAGAGGGGACAGAACAAACAGGAGAAATAGCAGACATTAAACACGTCACATGACAAGAAACGTTCCAGGAAAGGATAGAATTACTAGACCAATCAAAAGAAGGTTTATGACACACTAGCCAGGGATGACCCAAAACAACAGGTGTAAAAGGTGAACAAAAAATCAAAAAAGAAATGGTCTCACTATGGTTACCAGATACAGTGAGGGTTAAAGGTAGTGTTTCATAAAATATACTGGGGAGAGGACTACCATCCAAGGCAAACATGACCGTGGGCTCCCCTAACTGTCTGAGAGGAATGTCATGTTCCCGAGCCCAGGCTTCGTCCATAAAACAGCCCTCTGCCCCAGAGTCTATTAATGCACTGCAGGAATGCCGATCCGGTCCAGCGTAGATGGACCGGAAATACAGGTCCGGAGAGGACCGTCTAGTAGCGCTTATCAGTGCCCTCCCTTACTGATGATTTAACTGGACATGAAATGACAAAATGACCAGCGGAACCCAATAGAGACAGACGGTTGGTGATTAGTCGAGATGCGAATACCCCCAGCTGCATGGGCTCAACACCTGAGTCAGTGGGGAAAATAGTGTCGGAGAGAGGGGAGACACAGTTAAGACTTCTATGAGCTCGGTGACGAAGATCTACCCATCGTTCAATGCGAATAGCGAGTTCAATCAAAGAATCCACGCTGGATGGAACCTTAGAGAGAATCTCATCCTTAACCATGAGTTCCAGAAAACAATGAGCAGCGCCGGCTCGTTCCAGTCATAGAGGCCAAGAGAAACTCTATAGAGTAATCCGTTATGGATCGATCACCTTGGCATAGGGAAGCCATTTACCAAAAACTGAATGGAAAAAAGAATCATCCAGACTTTAAAGTTCTGGTAATTGTTTGAACAATCAGCCCTTGCCTCCCAGATAGCTTACTCTCAAGTGTGAAAATAAGTCCTCTAGAGTATGTGTTGGGTTGGAGAGAGAACACAATATCACACTGGGTGAGAAAGGAGCTACTCCGTGGGCTGCCCGGAGTAGCAAGGTGGGTTATTAACCCTAGGTTCCGGAGGCTCGGCAGGCCAGGAAGTAACAGGTGGCACGAGAAGAAGACTCTGGAACTGTCCAGAGAGGTCAGAAACCTGAGCGGCCAGGTTCTCCACGGCATGGAAGACAATTCCTGCTCGTGTCCCAGCACTTGGATCTAGTGTTACGAGCGTCTAGTCGCTGGGTCCATTCCTTGGTCGGATCCTTCTGTTATGCAGGTGAATGAGGAAAAGCGACTTCGAAAACAGAGTCTTTAATCCAGTAAAGTAAATCTACAATCATAAAGCATAATTCCACTGATGACGAGAACAGACTGGAGACTCGATCATGAACTGCAGGTTGCCTCGGGAAGGCACTTTATTAGCAGACTCAGACACCTGCTCACCACGCAGCATCTGAGGGAAACACGACACGACAGGGCGATACACAGACACAGCACGGTGAACAATAGACAAGGATCCGACAGGGCAGAAACGGAAAACAAGGGGAGAAATAGGGACTCTAATCAGGGAAAAAGATAGGGAACAGGTGTGGGAAGACTAAATGATTGATTAGGGGAATAGGAACAGCTGGGAGCAGGAACGGATCGATAGAGAGAAGAGAGAGAGGAAGGGAGAGAGAAAAAGGGGAACGAACCTAAAAAGACCAGCAGGGGGAAAATGAACAGAGGGAAAAGCAAAATGACAAGACAATCTAAGACAAAACATGACAGTATTATGTGTTATCCTTCATGATTTAACAATGGAAATAAGTCCCAGACTGTATTATGTGCTATCCTTCATGATTTAACAATGGAAATAAGTCCCAGACTGTATTATGTGCTATCCTTCATGATTTAACAATGGAAATAAGTCCCAGACTGTATTATGTGCTATCCTTCATGATTTAACAATGGACTGTATTATGTGCTATCCTTCATGATTTAACCATGGAAATAAGTCCCAGACTGTATTATGTGCTATCCTTCATGATTTAACCATGGAAATAAGTCCCAGACTGTATTATGTGCTATCCTTCATGATTTAACAATGGACTGTATTATGTGCTATCCTTCATGATTTAACTCATGTGCATGTATGGCTTTTTTAAGTTTTATGTGTGCTTGTTTTTTTTAAATGGTCAAACAAAAAATAAAGGTGCTGTAATACATTACCAGAGTTGGGATTAGGTACTTGGGAAAGTAATATATTACATATTGGTTAACAAAAGTACCTTTACAATATTACTTTTTGAGGAATGTACCACCTTATATTTAAGCAATAAGGAAACAAGTGGGTGTGGTATTTGGCCAATATACCACAGCTAAGGGCTGTGCTTAGGCACGACGCAATGCCTGGATACAGCCCTTCGCTGTGGTATATTGGCCATATACCACAAACTCCTGAGGTGCCTTACTGCTATTATAAACTGGTTACAGACGGAATTAGAACAGTAAATAGTATTTTTTTTTTTGTCATACCCGTGGTATACGGTCTGATATAGCACAGCTTTCAGCCAATCAGCATTCAGGGCTCGAACCATCCAGTTTATAATACTCGTTATATTACTTTCATGAAAAAAATATAAATCTCACAGTTTGTTTGACTGTATGAGGATGCAAGGCGAGCCGCGCACGCTCTACCAAAAAGATAGTCTTCTTACTAACTCAGGTTTTATCACTAGTTTCTCCTTTCATCTGTGGCTCTGCTTTCCTGTGCTAGTCTACAAGTGCTCTGCCATATATGAGCTGCTTAATTAGCCATATACACCCAGCTAGCGATGAGGAAACGGCCCAGAAGCGGCCCTCTTCCGGGGCTGCCGGAACTGATTCAATCGGCTTGGAATCGGGTGTTGGACTCGGCCCCGGAATCAAAATGAATGACTGCCCAGAATGGGCCCAAGTACATTGGGCTGTTTTCTGTCTACCGGATTTCAGACGACTTTGCCTGAATCTACCAGAATGCCTCCAGAATTGTCCCGATGCAAATTTAAATAAATGAATACAAAATTACCCTATTTAATAATTATAAATATTACTATTATACATTTTATACCTACAAACGATACCCATCCACAAAAAAACACTGTGTCGGAGGAAACACTGTACACCTGGTGACTGTGAGCGTGCATGCGCCTGGCCCGCCACAGGAGTCGCTACAGCGTGATGGGACAAGGACGTCCCGGCCAGGCAAACCCTCCCCTAACTCGGACGCCCCTGAATGTTAATTATATAAAGCAGCTGGTGTAATCACTGCCAGAGACGGGGAAGTCCTCTATGGGCATTGCTATCACAGAAGTGATCAATGACAAAGATCAGAGGTGCTCCCTCTATATATTTCTATGGACTGCAGCTGTCACAACATTTCTCCAAACAGCCTTTCTCCGCTCGCTCCAGAACTAAATGAGGAAACAAGTTGAGATCGGATTCATGTAAACACGCGCCCCGGTAGAGATATGATTCTGAAAGTAAAGCACGTGTTGTTTGAAAAAGTAACTGGAGTAATATTACCCAATTCAGGAAAAAGTTAATAATCTGATTACAACACGCGGTACTTTTGTAACACATTACCCAAAACACTGTACATTACTGTGTTCAGAAAGTATTCATACCCCTTGACTTGTTCCGCATTTTGTTAAAATAATTTCTCACAATAATGACCCCGTAATGACAACGTTTTAAATATGTTTTTAGGTTATTCTTTTTTTTCTCATTTTTTGAAAATTAAATACAGAAATATCTAACTGAGATAAGTATTCACATCCCTTTGCTATGAAACTCCAAATTGAGCTCATGTGTATCCACTTTCCTGGGGATGTCACAACAACTTTATTGGAGTTCACCTGTGGGCCAATTCAATTGTTTGGACATGACAGAAAAAAAATACACCTGTCTACAAGGTCCCACAGTTGACGGTGTATGTTAGAACAGAATCTATACCATGAAGACTATCTCTGAGATATAACTCTGATGAGGCATTTATCTGGGGAAGGGTATAAAACTATTGAAAGTTTCCAAGAGCACAAACTGAGCAACCAGGCAAGAATGACCTTAGTCAGAGAGGTGACCAAGACCCCAATGACCACTCTGACAGATCTACAGAGTTCCTTGGCTGAGATGGGAGAACCTACCAGATGTCTCTACAGCTCTTAACCAATCTGGTCTTTATGGGAGAGTGGCCAGACGGAAGCCACTCCTGAGAAAAAGGCACATGACACTTAGAGTTTGCAAGAATGCTTGTGAAAGACTGAGACCGTAAGGCAAAAGATCCTGTGGTCTAATGAAACCAAATGTTAACTCTTTAGTCTGAATGCAAAGCGCTATGTCTGGAGAAAACCAGGCACAGCTCATCACCTGTCTAACACCATCCCTACCCTGAAGCATGGGGGTGGCAGCATCATGCTATGGGGATGCTTTTCAGAGGCAGGGACTGACTGGTAAGACTGGTAAGTGTAACGGCTCTCTTCTATCTCCTCCTCTGATGAAGAGGTAGAACAAGGATCGGACCAAAATGCAGCGTGATGATGATTCATGATATTTTAATGAAGGAAAACTATACATACAGGAACTACAAAAATAACGAAATTAAATAGTGAAAACCGAAACAGCCCTATCTGGTGCAAACACAAAGACAGGAACAATCACCCACGAAACACACAGTGAAACCCAGGCTACCTAAATATGGTTCCCAATCAGAGACAACGAGAATCACCTGACTCTGATTGAGAACCGCCTCAGGCAGCCATAGCCTATGCTAGACACCCCTACTCAGCCACAATCCCAATGCCTACTAAAACCCCAATACGAAAACACAACAAAATAAACCCATGTCACACCCTGGCCTGACCAAATAAATAACGAAAACACACAATCCTAAGACCAAGGCGTGACAGTAAGGATATAAGGAACAATAAATGGAGCCAAATACAAGCAAACCCTTGATGAGAACCTGCTTCAGAGTGCAAACGTTGAACAGGACAATAACCCAAAGCATACAGCCAAAGCAACGCTGAAATGCTTCAGAACAAAAATGTGAAAGTCATTGAGTGGCCCAGCCAAAGTCCAGACTTAAGTCTCATTGAAGATCTGTGGAAGACTTGAAGATTGTTGTTCATGGTCGCTCCCCATCTAATTTAACAGAGCTTGAAAAAATCAGCAAGGAAGAACAGAAGAAAATACCCAAATTTAGATGTGCAAAGCTGAAACAGACATACCCAAGGCGACATAAAGCTGATACAGACGTACCCAAGACAACATACTGTAAAGCTGATACAGACATACCCAAGACGACGTAAAGCTGGAACAGACATACCCAAGACGACATAAAGCTGGAACAGACATACCCAAGACGACGTAAAGCTGATACAGACATACCCAAGACTACGGAAAACTGATACAGACATACCCAAGACGACGTAAAGCTGGAACAGACATACCCAAGACGCCTCTAAAGCTGATACAGACATACCCAAGATGACGTAAAACTGATACAGACATACCCAAGACGACGTAAAGCTGGAACAGACATACCCAAGACGACGTAAAGCTGATACAGACATACCCAAGACTACGTAAATCTGTTACAGACATACCCAAGACGACGTAAAGCTGATACAGACATACCCAAGACTACGTAAAGCTGATACAGACATACCCAAGACGACGTAAAGCTGATACAGACATACCCAAGATGACATACTGTAAAGCTGATACAGACATACCCAAGACAACATACTGTCAAGCTGATACAGACATACCCAAGACTTCGTAAAGCTGATACAGACATTCCCAAGACTATGTAAAGCTGATACAGACGTACCCAAGATGGCATAAAGCTGATACAGACATACCCAAGACGATTCAAAACTGATACAGACATACCCAAGACGACATAAATCTGATACAGACATACCCAAGATGGCATAAAGCTGATACAGACATACCCAAGACTACATAAAGCTGATACAGACATACCCAAGACGACGTAAAGCTGATACAGACATACCCAAGACTACATAAAGCTGATACAGACATACCCAAGACTACATAAAGCTGATACAGACATACCCAAGACTACATAAAGCTGATACAGACATACCCAAGACTACATAAAGCTGATACAGACATACCCAAGACTCCTTAAAGCTGATACAGACATACCCAAGATGGCATAAAGCTGTAATCACCGCCAAAGGTGCTTCTACAAAGTATTGACTCAGGGGTGGGAATAAACATTTCTAAAAACATGTTTTCACTTTGTCATTATGGAGTATTGTGTGTACATGAGTGAGACAAAAATCTTTTTAATCCATTTTTGAAATTCAGGCTGTAACACTACAAAATGTGGAATAAATCAAGGGGTTATAAATACTTTCTGAAGGCACTGAATATGGGGGAATACTGATGAGCCGGGGTTATAGATAAGGGGAAGAAATGGCATTAATCCAGGTGGTTCAGCTGCATTCACACGTCATCTGTCTACGTTCTAAGTCATGTTCCTCAAAGAGAGAAGAAGAGAGAAGAAGATAGTAGAGGAAGGAAGGAGGAGGGGGGGGGGAAGAGAAGTTCTCTCCACTTCATAGATCTTTCTCACTGTCATCACCCCAGACTCCAGATTAACCAAGTGCAAAAATACTCAGCATTTCCATTTCCAGTATTGAAAGGGGGGGAACCAAATGCTACATTTGGTCGTTTTCAAACTCAGGGCCCTTGGGAAAGCAGATATGAAGCAGCACATTTACTTTGGCTGAGGAGAATACACAGGCATTCAGGCAGCAGCACCTCAGCCTGGCTGTCACAGTTTTAGGTGCGGTGACAGTGATTTCAGGTGACTGCCGTGAAAACAACCGGAGCAATTCTGCCTCGTACACAGTCTTCTGTGTAGCTCTTGAAATCCTCTGTTCTCTAAATGCAGCAGTGCTGTGCTAAACAAACCACTCCTGATCACAAAAGCATTACACCTTTATAATACCAGTTTATTTACTAATCTACTATTAAAGAAAAGAGTGCACGTGTGTTCAATAGAAGATGAGAGTAGAGGAAATCAACTGAGGCTTCACTGGATACGTTCAGTCAACTCAAGTGCTTCTGTAAGTCACAACGGCATTGGAGCTTGCCCCATACAGCAGGTGAAGCCAAGAAAAGAGATGTAAAGAGTATAGATGTAAAGAAAATAGATGTAATGACAGAAAGTAAAGAAAAGAGATGTAATGAAAGAAAGTACAGAAAAGAGATGTAAAGAAAATAGACGTAAAGAAATAATGTGTAAAGAAAAGAGATGTAAAGATTATAGACGTAAAGAAATAATGTGTAAAGAAAAGAGATGTAAAGATTATAGACGTAAAGAAATAATGTGTAAAGAAAAGAGATGTAAAGATTATAGACGTAAAGAAATAATGTGTAAAGAAAAGAGATGTAAAGATTATAGATGTAAAGAAAATAGATGTAAAGAAATCATGTGTAAAGAAAAGAGATGTAAAGAAAATAGACGTAAAGAAATAATGTGTAAAGAAAAGAGATGTAAAGATTATAGACGTAAAGAAATAATGTGTAAAGAAAAGAGATGTAAAGATTATAGACGTAAAGAAATAATGTGTAAAGAAAAGAGATGTAAAGATTATAGACGTAAAGAAATAATGTGTAAAGAAAAGAGATGTAAAGATTATAGACGTAAAGAAATAATGTGTAAAGAAAAGAGATGTAAAGATTATAGACGTAAATAAATAATGTGTAAAGAAAAGAGATGTAAAGATTATAGACGTAAAGAAATAATGTGTAAAGAAAAGAGATGTAAAGATTATAGACGTAAAGAAATAATGTGTAAAGAAAAGAGATATAAAGATTATAGACGTAAATAAATAATGTGTAAAGAAAAGAGATGTAAAGATTATAGACGTAAAGAAATAATGATGTAAAGAAAAGAGATGTAAAGATTATAGATGTAAAGAAATAATGTGTAAAGAAAAGAGATGTAAAGATTATAGACGTAAAGAAATAATGTGTAAAGAAAAGAGATGTAAAGATTATAGACGTAAAGAAATAATGTGTAAAGAAAAGAGATGTAAAGATTATAGACGTAAAGAAATAATGTGTAAAGAAAAGAGATGTAAAGATTATAGACGTAAAGAAATAATGTGTAAAGAAAAGAGATGTAAAGATTATAGATGTAAAGAAAATAGATGTAAAGAAATCATGTGTAAAGACAAGAGATGTAAAGAAAATATACGTAAAGAAATAATGTGTAAAGAAAAGAGATGTAAAGATTATAGACGTAAAGAAATAATGTGTAAAGAAAAGAGATGTAAAGATTATAGACGTAAAGAAATAATGTGTAAAGAAAAGAAATGTAAAGATTATAGACGTAAAGAAATAATGTGTAAAGAAAAGAGATGTAAAGATTATAGACGTAAAGAAATAATGTGTAAAGAAAAGAGATGTAAAGATTATAGACGTAAATAAATAATGTGTAAAGAAAAGAGATGTAAAGATTATAGACGTAAAGAAATAATGTGTAAAGAAAAGAGATGTAAAGATTATAGACGTAAAGAAATAATGTGTAAAGAAAAGAGATGTAAAGATTATAGACGTAAAGAAATAATGTGTAAAGAAAAGAGATGTAAAGATTATAGATGTAAAGAAATAATGTGTAAAGAAAAGAGATGTAAAGATTATAGACGTAAAGAAATAATGTAAAGAAAAGAGATGTAAAGATTATAGACGTAAAGAAATAATGTGTAAAGAAAAGAGATGTAAAGATTATAGATGTAAAGAAATAATGATGTAAAGAAAAAGATGTAAAGATTATAGACGTAAAGAAATAATGTGTAAAGAAAAGAGATGTAAAGATTATAGATGTAAAGAAATAGATGTAAAGAAAAGAGATGTAAAGATTATAGACGTAAAGAAATAATGTGTAAAGAAAAGAGATGTAAAGATTATAGATGTAAAGAAAATAGATGTAAAGAAATCATGTGTAAAGAAAAGAGATGTAAAGAAAATAGACGTAAAGAAATAATGTGTAAAGAAAAGAGATGTAAAGATTATAGACGTAAAGAAATAATGTGTAAAGAAAAGAGATGTAAAGAAAATAGACGTAAAGAAATAATGTGTAAAGAAAAGAGATGTAAAGATTATAGATGTGTAAAGAAATAATGTGTAAAGAAAAGAGATGTAAAGATTATAGATGTAAAGAAATAATGTGTAAAGAAAAGAGATGTAAAGATTATAGACGTAAAGAAATTGTAAAGATGTAAAGATTATAGACGTAAAGAAATAATGTGTAAAGAAAAGAGATGTAAAGATTATAGACGTAAAGAAATAATGTGTAAAGAAAAGAGATGTAAAGATTATAGATGTAAAGAAATAATGTGTAAAGAAAAGAGATGTAAAGATTATAGATGTAAAGAAAATAGATGTAAAGAAATCATGTGTAAAGAAAAGAGATGTAAAGAAAATATATGTAAAGAAAGAATGTTTAAAGGAAAGAGATGTAAAGAATATAGATGTAAAGAATATAGAGGTAAAGAATATAGATGTAAAGAATATAGAGGTAAAGAATATAGAGGTAAAGAATATAGATGTAAAGAATATAGAGGTAAAGAATATAGAGGTAAAGAATATAGATGTAAAGAAAGAATGTTTAAAGGAAAGAGCTGTAAAGAATATAGATGTAAAGAATATAGAGGTAAAGAAAGAATGTTTAAAGGAAAGAGCTGTAAAGAATATAGATGTAAAGAATATAGAGGTAAAGAATATAGATGTAAAGAAAATAGATGTAAAGAAAGAATGTTTGAAGAAAAGAGATGTAAAGAAAATAGATGTAAAGAAAGAATGTTTAAAGGAAAGAGCTGTAAAGAATATAGATGTAAAGAATATAGAGGTAAAGAATATAGATGTAAAGAATATAGAGGTAAAGAATATAGAGGTAAAGAATATAGATGTAAAGAATATAGAGGTAAAGAATATAGAGGTAAAGAATATAGATGTAAAGAATATAGATGTAAAGAAAGAATGTTTAAAGGAAAGAGCTGTAAAGAATATAGAGGTAAAGAAAGAATGTTTAAAGGAAAGAGCTGTAAAGAATATAGATGTAAAGAATATAGAGGTAAAGAATATAGAGGTAAAGAATATAGAGGTAAAGAATATAGAGGTAAAGAATATAGATGTAAAGAATATAGATGTAAAGAATATAGATGTAAAGAATATAGAGGTAAAGAATATAGATGTAAAGAATATAGATGTAAAGAATATAGAGGTAAAGAATATAGATGTAAAGAATATAGATGTAAAGAATATAGATGTAAAGAATATAGAGGTAAAGAATATAGATGTAAAGAATATAGATGTAAAGAATATAGATGTAAAGAATATAGATGTAAAGAATATAGAGGTAAAGAATATAGATGTAAAGAATATAGATGTAAAGAATATAGATGTAAAGAATATAGAGGTAAAGAATATAGATGTAAAGAATATAGATGTAAAGAATATAGAGGTAAAGAATATAGAGGTAAAGAATATAGAGGTAAAGAATATAGATGTAAAGAATATAGAGGTAAAGAATATAGAGGTAAAGAATATAGATGTAAAGAATATAGATGTAAAGAATATAGATGTAAAGAATATAGAGGTAAAGAATATAGATGTAAAGAATATAGATGTAAAGAATATAGATGTAAAGAATATAGATGTAAAGAATATAGATGTAAAGAATATAGATGTAAAGAATATAGATGTAAAGAATATAGAGGTAAAGAAAGAATGTGTAAAGAAAAGAGGTGTAAAGATTATAGATGTAAAGAATATAGAGGTAAAGAATATAGATGTAAAGAATATAGAGGTAAAGAAAGAATGTGTAAAGAAAAGAGGTGTAAAGATTATAGATGTAAAGAATATAGATGTAAAGAATATAGATGTAAAGAAAGAATGTGTAAAGAAAAGAGGTGTAAAGATTATAGATGTAAAGAATATAGATGTAAAGAATATAGAGGTAAAGAAAGAATGTGTAAAGAAAAGAGGTGTAAAGATTATAGATGTAAAGAATATAGATGTAAAGAATATAGAGGTAAAGAAAGAATGTTTGAAGAAAAGAGGTGTAAAGAAAAGAGCTGTAAAGAAAAGAGGTGTAAAGAAAAGATAAAGATTATGATTATTAGAAAGCAAATTACGGACTCCTCTTTAAACCTGCGTATTCCTCCAAACCTCAGTTGTCCTGAGTCTGCACAACTCTGCCAGGACCTAGGATCAAGAGAGACGCTCAAGTGTTTTAGTACTATATCTCTTGACACAATGATGAAAATAATCATGGCCTCTAAACCTTCAAGCTGTATACTGGACCCTATTCCAACTAAACTACTGAAAGAGCTGCTTCCTGTGCTTGGCCCTCCTATGTTGAACATAATAAACGGCTCTCTATCCACTGGATGTGTACCAAACTCACTAAAAGTGGCAGTAATAAAGCCTCTCTTGAAAAAGCCAAACCTTGACCCAGAAAATATAAAAAACTATCGGCCTATATCGAATCTTCCATTCCTCTCAAAGATTTTAGAGAAGGCTGTTGCGCAGCAACTCACTGCCTTCCTGAAGACAAACAATGTATACGAAATGCTTCAGTCTGGTTTTAGACCCCATCATAGCACTGAGACGGCACTTGTGAAGGTGGTAAATGACATTTTGATGGCATCGGACCGAGGCTCTGCATCTGTCCTCGTGCTCCTAGACCTTAGTGCTGCTTTTGATACCATCGATCACCACATTCTTTTGGAGAGATTGGAAACCCAAATTGGTCTACACGGACATGTTCTGGCCTGGTTTAGGTCTTATCTGTCGGAAAGATATCAGTTTGTCTCTGTGAATGGTTTGTCCTCTGACAAATCAACTGTACATTTCGGTGTTCCTCAAGGTTCTGTTTTAGGACCACTATTGTTTTCACTATATATTTTACCTCTTGGGGATGTTATTCGAAAACATAATGTAAACTTTCACTGCTATGCGGATGACACACAGCTGTACATTTCAATGAAACATGGTAGCACCAAAATTGCCCTCGCTAGAAGCATGTGTTTCAGACATAAGGAAGTGGATGGCTGCAAACTTTCTACTATTAAACTCGGACAAAACAGAGATGCTTGTTCTAGGTCCCAAGAAACAAAGAGATCTTCTGTTGAATCTGACAATTAATCTTAATGGTTGTACAGTCGTCTCAAATAAAACTGTGAAGGACCTCGGCGTTACTCTGGACCCTGATCTCTCTTTTGAAGAACATATCAAGACCATTTCGAGGACAGCTTTTTTCCATCTACGTAACATTGCAAAAATCAGAAACTTTCTGTCCAAAAATGATGCAGAAAAATTAATCCATGCTTTTGTCACTTCTAGGTTAGACTACTGCAATGCTCTATTTTCCGGCTACCCGGATAAAGCACTAAATAAACTTCAGTTAGTGCTAAATACGGCTGCTAGAATCCTGACTAGAACCAAAAAATTTGATCATATTACTCCAGTGCTAGCCTCTCTACACTGGCTTCCTGTCAAAGCAAGGGCTGATTTCAAGGTTTTACTGCTAACCTACAAAGCATTACATGGGCTTGCTCCTACCTACCTCTCTGATTTGGTCCTGCCGTACATACCTATACGTACGCTACGGTCACAAGACGCAGGCCTCCTAATTGTCCCTAGAATTTCTAAGCAAACAGCTGGAGGCAGGGCTTTCTCTATAGAGCTCCATTTTTATGGAACGGTCTGCCTACCCATGTCAGAGACGCAAACTCGGTCTCAACCTTTAAGTCTTTACTGAAGACTCATCTCTTCAGTGGGTCATATGATTGAGTGTAGTCTGGCCCAGGAGTGGGAAGGTGAACGGAAAGGCTCTGGAGCAACGAACCGCCCTTGCTGTCTCTGCCTGGCCGGTTCCCCTTTTTCCACTGGGATTCTCTGCCTCTAACCCTGTTACGGGGGCTGAGTCACTGGCTTGCTGGGGCTCTCTCGTGCCGTCCCTGGGGGGTGCGTCACCTGGGTGGGTTGATTCACTGTTGTGGTCGGCCTGTCTGGGTTTCCCCCCTTGGGTTGTACCGTGTCGGAGATCTTTGTGGGCTATACTCGGCCTTGTCTCAGGATGGTAAGTTGGTGGTTGAAGATTTCCCTCTAGTGGTGTGGGGGCTGTGCTTTGGCAAAGTGGGTGGGGTTATATCCTTCCTGTTTGGCCCTGTCCGGGGTGTCCTCGGATGGGGCCACAGTGTCTCCTGACCCCTCCTGTCTCAGCCTCCAGTATTTATGCTGCAGTAGTTTATGCGTCGGGGGGCTAGGGTCAGTTTGTTTATCTGGAGTACTTCTCCTGTCCTATTCGGTGTCCTGTGTAAATCTAAGTGTGCGTTCTCTAATTCTCTCCTTCTCTCTTTCTTTCTCTCTCTCGGAGGACCTGAGCCCTAGAACCATGCCCCAGGACTACCTGACATGATGACTCCTTGCTGTCCCCAGTCCACCTGGCCATGCTGCTGCTCCAGTTTCAACTGGCCTGGGCCCTAGGACCATGTCCCAGGACTACCTGACATGAGGACTCCTTGCTGTCCCCAGTCCACCTGGCCATGCTCCTGCTCCAGTTTCAACTGTTCTGCCTTACTATTATTCAACCATGCTGGTCATTTATGAACATTTGAACATCTTGGCCACGTTCTGTTATAATCTCCACCCGGCACAGCCAGAAGAGGACTGGCCACCCCACATATGCTCTCTCTAATTCTCTCTTTCTTTCTCTCTCTCGGAGGACCTGAGCCCTAGGACCGTGCCCCAGGACTACCTGACATGATGGCTCCTTGCTGTCCCCAGTCCACCTGACTGTGCTGCTGCTCCAGTTTCAACTGTTCTGCCTTATTATTATTTGACCATGCTGGTCATTTATGAACATTTGAACATCTTGGTCATGTTCTGTTATAATCTCTACCCGGCACAGCCAGAAGAGGACTGGCCACCCCACATAGCCCGGTTCCTCTCTAGGTTTCTTCCTAGGTTTTGGCCTTTCTAGGGAGTTTTTCCTAGCCACCGTGCTTTTACACCTGCATTGTTTGCTGTTTGGGGTTTTAGGCTGGGTTTCTGTACAGCACTTTGAGATATCAGCTGATGTACGAAGGGCTATATAAATAAATTTGATTTGATTTGAGGTGTAAAGAAAAGAGCTGTAAAGAAAAGAGGTGTAAAGAAAAGAGGTGTAAAGAAAAGAGCTGTAAAGAAAAGAGGTGTAAATGACATTTTAGTGACTACAAAGGATCAAAAGGAAAGTTCATATTAAGATCATTTTACTCGTCAATTGTTTCCCCAGGTCCAACTGAATTACTGACTACTGCTTTATCCCAACCTTTGAAAGACACTCGTACAGTACATATACAGGCTGGAGAGGTTGGATCAGGGGACTGTTACAGACATATAGAGGCTGGAGAGGTTGGATCAGGGGACTGTTACAGACATATACAGGCTGGATCAGGGGACTGTTACAGACATATACAGGCTGGATCAGGGGACTGTTACAGACATATACAGGCTGGATCAGGGGACTGTTACAGACATATACAGGCTGGAGAGGTTGGATCAGGGGACTGTTACAGACATATACAGGCTGGAGAGGTTGGATCAGGGGACTGTTACAGACATATACAGGCTGGAGAGGTTGGATCAGGGGACTGTTACAGACATATAGAGACTGGATCAGGGGACTGTTACAGACATATAGAGGCTGGATCAGGGGACTGTTACAGACATATAGAGACTGGATCAGGGGACTGTTACAGACATATAGAGACTGGATCAGGGGACTGTTACAGACATATAGAGGCTGGATCAGGGGACTGTTACAGACATATATAGGCTGGACCAGGGGACTGTTACAATGGACTGGATCAGGGGACTGTTACAGACATATAGGCTGGATCAGGGGACTGTTACAGACATATAGAGACTGGATCAGGGGACTGTTACAGACATATAGAGGCTGGATCAGGGGACTGTTACAGACATATAGAGGACTGGATCAGGGGACTGTTACAGACATATAGAGGCTGGATCAGGGGTCTGTTACAGACATATAGAGGCTGGATCAGGGGTCTGTTACAGACATATAGAGGCTGGATCAGGGGTCTGTTACAGACATATAGAGGCTGGATCAGGGGTCTGTTACAGAGGCTGGATCAGGGGTCTGTTACAGACATATAGAGGCTGGATCAGGGGTCTGTTACAGACATATAGAGACTGGATCAGGGGTCTGTTACAGACATATAGAGGCTGGATCAGGGGTCTGTTACAGACATATAGAGGCTGGATCAGGGGTCTGTTACAGACATATAGAGCCTGGATCAGGGGACTGTTACACTGGGCGCCCGTGGAGCAGTTGTTGTGGGAGGTTAAGTGACTTGCTAAAGGGGAACAACAGCAGGCAATGGCATCTAGGATTAGATACCAGCAACCCTCTGATTGTTCGCTCCCTTCCTGAAATATTCTGTTCCCTGTCAGACCCAGGATTCAAACTGGCAACCGTCCTACTGCGAGTTCGCCTTTCCCGAGTGGTGCAGCGGTCTACGGCACTGCATCTCAATGCTAGAGGCATCACTACAGACCCTGGTTCGATTCCAGGCTGTATCGCAACCGGCCATGATTGGGAGTCCCATAGGGCGGCTCACAATTGGCCCGGCGTCGTTCAGATTTGGGTTTGGCCGGGGTAGGCCTTCAATATAAATAAGAATTTGTTCTTAGCTGACTTGCCTAGTTAAATACAGGTTAAATAAATAATACAAATATGCGCTAGGCTACCTGCACCCCGTCACCTAAGTGTGGTTTACTTCACCTAAGTAAAGTACCTAAGTGTGGTTTACTTCACCTAATTAAAGTACCTACGTGTGGTTTAGTTCACCTAATTAAAGTACCTCAGTGTGGTTTACTTCACCTTGTTATGCAGGTGAATGAGGACCCAAAAGCGACTTGGCGAAAACATAGTTTTTAATCCAGTAAAGATACTTTACAAAACAAAAGGCATAATACTACTCGTAAAGACGAGAACAGACTGGAGACTTGATCAAGAACTGCAGGTTGCCTCGGGAAGGCACTTGAACCTAGCAGACTCAGACACCTGCTCACCACGCAGCATCTGAGGGAAACACGACACGACAGGGCAATACATAGACACAGCACGGTGAATATTAGACAAGGATCCGACAGGGCAGGAACGGAAAACAAGGAGAGAAATAGGGACTCTAATCAGGGAAAAGGATCGGGAACAGGTGTGGGAAGACTAAATGATGATTAGGGGAATAGGAACAGCTGGGAGCAGGAACGGAACGATAGAGAGAGGAGAGAGAGGGAGGGGGAGAGAGAGGGATAGAAAAAGGAACGAACCTAATAAGACCAGCAGGGGGAAACGAACAGAAGGGAAAGCATAATGACAAGACAATATATGACAAAACATGACAGTACCCCCCCACTCACCGAGCGCCTCCTGGCGCTCTCGAGGAGGAACACTGGCGGCAACGGAGGAAATCATAGATCAAACGGTCCAGCACGTCCCGAGAAAGAACCCAACTCCTCTCCTCAGGACCGTAACGGAAAAACGAAAAAAAAGGAAACTAGGGTACTACTCTAAAAAAAAAAATGAGACACGGGTAGAGAACTGAAAACTTTAGAGCAAACAGGACCAAACAGGCCAGGAGAGTAACAACTAGGGACAGACTGAGACACAGCAAGGGCAGGAACAAGAACAGGAGAGATGCGATGGCAGGGAACAGACTGAGACCCAGCAAGACCAGGAGCAGAAGCAGAAAAATACGCACAAGGGTGGACCCCATCGTCAGTATCGGAGCGCTGGGACAGAATGGCTCCCACGCCCACCCCCGACGCGTCAACCTCAACAATAAACTGTTTAGTGACGTCAGGTGCAACAAGGATAGGAGCGGATGCAAAACGCTTCTTAAAGAGATCAGAACAACAATCATACGACCGGTGAGGAGGAATGGAGTTGGTTCTGGACCGACTGAAGACCGTGCGCAGACCATGATATTCCTCCGGCACTCCTGTCAAATCATCAGGTTCCTCCTGAGAAGAGGGGACAGAACAAACAGGAGAAATAGCAGACATTAAACACTTCACATGACAAGAAACGCTCCAGGAAAGGACAGAACCACTAGACCAATCAAAAGAAGGATTATGACACACTAGCCAGGGATGACCCAAAACAACAGGTGTAAAAGGTGAACAAAAAATAAAAAAAGAAATGGTCTCACTATGGTTACCAGATACAGTGAGGGTTAAAGGTAGTGTTTCACATCAAATCAAATCAAATCAAATCAAATTTATTTATATAGCCCTTCGTACATCAGCTGATATCTCAAAGTGCTGTACAGAAACCCAGCCTAAAACCCCAAACAGCAAACAATGCAGGTGTAAAAGCACGGTGGCTAGGAAAAACTCCCTAGAAAGGCCAAAACCTAGGAAGAAACCTAGAGAGGAACCGGGCTATGTGGGGTGGCCAGTCCTCTTCTGGCTGTGCCGGGTAGAGATTATAACAGAACATGACCAAGATGTTCAAATGTTCATAAATGACCAGCATGGTCAAATAATAATAAGGCAGAACAGTTGAAACTGGAGCAGCAGCACAGTCAGATGGACTGGGGACAGCAAGGAGCCATCATGTCAGGTAGTCCTGGGGCACGGTCCTAGGGCTCAGGTCCTCCGAGAGAGAGAAAGAAAGAGAGAATTAGAGAGAGCATATGTGGGGTGGCCAGTCCTCTTCTGGCTGTGCCAGGTGGAGGTTATAACAGAACGTGGCCAAGATGTTCAAATGTTCATAAATGACCAGCATGGTTGAATAATAGTAAGGCAGAACAGTTGAAACTGGAGCAGGAGCATGGCCAGGTGGACTGGGGACAGCAAGGAGTCCTCATGTCAGGTAGTCCTGGGACATGGTCCTAGGGCCCAGGCCAGTTGAAACTGGAGCAGCAGCATGGCCAGGTGGACTGGGGACAGCAAGGAGTCATCATGTCAGGTAGTCCTGGGGCATGGTTCTAGGGCTCAGGTCCTCCGAGAGAGAGAAAGAAAGAGAGAAGGAGAGAATTAGAGAACGCACACTTAGATTTACACAGGACACCGAATAGGACAGGAGAAGTACTCCAGATAAACAAACTGACCCTAGCCCCCCGACACATAAACTACTGCAGCATAAATACTGGAGGCTGAGACAGGAGGGGTCACATAATATACTGGGGAGAGGACTACCATCCAAGGCAAACATGACCGTGGGCTCCCCTAACTGTCTGAGAGGAATGTCATGTTCCCGCGCCCAGGCTTCGTCCATAAAACAGCCCTCTGCCCCAGAGTCTATTAATGCACTGCAGGATGCTGCCGATCCGGTCCAGCGTAGATGGACCGGTAAAGTAGTACATGTACTTGACGGAGAGGACCGTCTAGTAGCGCTTATCAGTCGCCCTCCGCTTACTGATGAGCTCTGGCCTTTAACTGGACATGAAATGACAAAATGACCAGCGGAACCGCAATAGAGACAGAGGCGGTTGGTGATTCTCCGTTCCCTCTCCTTAGTCGAGATGCGAATACCCCCAGCTGCATGGGCTCAACACCTGAGTCAGTGGGGAAAGACGGTAGTGTCGGAGAGAGGGAGACACAGTTAACGCGAGCTCTCTTCTATGAGCTCGGTGACGAAGATCTACCCGTCGTTCAATGTGAATAGCGAGTTCAATCAAAGAATCCACGCTGGATGGAACCTCCCGAGAGAGAATCTCATCCTTAACCTTAGCGTGGAGTCCCTCCAGAAAACGAGCGAGCAACGCCTGCTCGTTCCAGTTACTGGAGGCAGCAAGAGTGCGAAACTCTATTGAGTAATCCGTTATGGATCGATTACCTTGACATAGGGAAGACAGGGACCAGGAAGCTTCTTTCCCAAAAACTGAGCGATCAAAAACCCTTATCATCTCCTCTTTAAAGTTCAGATAATTGTTAGTACACTCAGCGCTTGCCTCCCAGATAGCTGTGCCCCACTGCCGAGCCCGACCAGTAAGGAGTGATATGACGTAGGCAATCCGAGCTCTCTCTCTTGAGTATGTGTTGGGTTGGAGAGAGAACACGATATCACACTGGGTGAGAAAGGAGCGGCACTCAGTGGGCTGCCCAGAATAACAAGGTGGGTTATTAACCCTAGGTTCCGGAGGCTCGGAAGAACCGGAAGTAGCTGGTGACACGAGACGAAGACTCTGATACTGTCTTGAGAGGTCGGAGACCTGAGCGGCCAGGGTCTCAACGGCATGCCGAGCAGCAGACAATTCCTGCTCGTGTCTGCCGAGCATCGCTCCCTGGAACTCGAGAGTAGAGTAGAGAGAATCCATAGTCGCTGGGTCCATTCTTGGTCGGATCCTTCTGTTATGCAGGTGAATGAGGACCCAAAAGCGACTTGGCGAAAACAGAGTTTTTAATCCAGTAAAGATACTTTACAAAACAAAAGGCATAATACTACTCGTAAAGACGAGAACAGACTGGAGACTTGATCAAGAACTGCAGGTTGCCTCGGGAAGGCACTTGAACCTAGCAGACTCAGACACCTGCTCACCACGCAGCATCTGAGGGAAACACGACACGACAGGGCAATACATAGACACAGCACGGTGAATATTAGACAAGGATCCGACAGGGCAGGAACGGAAAACAAGGAGAGAAATAGGGACTCTAATCAGGGAAAAGGATCGGGAACAGGTGTGGGAAGACTAAATGATGATTAGGGGAATAGGAACAGCTGGGAGCAGGAACGGAACGATAGAGAGAGGAGAGAGAGGGAGGGGGAGAGAGAGGGATAGAAAAAGGGAACGAACCTAATAAGACCAGCAGGGGGAAACGAACAGAAGGGAAAGCATAATGACAAGACAATATATGACAAAACATGACACACCTAATTAAAGTATCTAAGTGTGGTTTACTTCACCTAATTAAAGTACCTAAGTGTGGTTTACTTCACCTAATTAAAGTACCTAAGTGTGGTTTACTTCACCTAATTAAAGTACCTACGTGTGGTTTACTTCACCTAAGAAAAATCCTAAGTGTGGTTTACTTCACCTAAGAAAAATCCTAAGTGTGGTTTACTTCACCTAAGTAAAGTACCTAAGTGTGGTTTACTTCACCTAAGTAAAGTACCTAAGTGTGGTTTACTTCACCTAAGTAAAGTACCTAAGTGTGGTTTACTTCACCTAAGTAAAGTACCTAAGTGTGGTTTACTTCACCTAAGTAAAGTACCTCAGTGTGGTTTACTTCACCTAAGTAAAGTACCTAAGTGTGGTTTACTTCACCTAAGTAAAGTACCTAAGTGTGGTTTACTTCACCTAAGTAAAGTACCTAAGTGTGGTTTACTTCACCTAAGTAAAGTACCTAAGTGTGGTTTACTTCACCTAATTAAAGTACCTAAGTGTGGTTTACTTCACCTAAGTAAAGTACCTAAGTGTGGTTTACTTCACCTAATTAAAGTACCTCAGTGTGGTTTACTTCACCTAATTAAAGTACCTAAGTGTGGTTTACTTCACCTAAGTAAAGTACCTAAGTGTGGTTTACTTCATCTAAGAAAAATCCTAAGTGTGGTTTACTTCACCTAAGAAAAATCCTAAGTGTGGTTTACTTCACCTAAGAAAAATCCTAAGTGTGGTTTACTTCACCTAAGTAAAGTACCTAAGTGTGGTTTACTTCACCTAAGTAAAGTACCTAAGTGTGGTTTACTTCACCTAAGTAAAGTACCTCAGTGTGGTTTACTTCACCTAAGTAAAGTACCTAAGTGTGGTTTACTTCACCTAAGTAAAGTACCTCAGTGTGGTTTACTTCACCTAAGTAAAGTACCTAAGTGTGGTTTACTTCACCTAAGTAAAGTACCTAAGTGTGGTTTACCATCAAATACGCCCAGACTAATTAGTGTGTACCTTCGGTGTTTGTCTTGTAGGCCTGACAGTGCTGCAGAAGATTCTGGATACAGCAGCAGAGAGGACATGGCAGGTGACATCAGTGAACCTGGACAGTGGTATGGATCAGGTGGCCTTCCTGAAGGTGGTTCAGGACCTAGAGAAGAAGAAGGAGTACAACATCATCCTGGACTGTGAGCTGGAGAGACTCAACTTGATCCTCAACCTGGTAAATAACATCAGATTGATAGACAGTTCAGTAATGAAACAAGGGGGAGGTGACTATTGAGAGCTTAATGCATGAAGAGATGGTCTGTAAAACTATTACAGATTAGTAAACAGATTAGTTCAGTAATTGGATTGGATGGGTTCACACCAACAAGAAGACCATGCAGGTAGAGTAACAAAATAACCCTTCCTCCTCTTACTGAGTATTACAACTCAAGCTATTGACAAAGGTTCAGTTACAAGGGGTTCAGTTTGAACACTGCTTGGCACTGTTATAGTGTCTCTGTTCTATACTGGGCCAGTCTCAGGGGGACAGTGGGGGGAAGTTGGTAATGAAGACAAAGATAGATGTGGATGACTTGGATTCCATGCTGATGCTGGAAGATCATATCATCAGCCAGTTCTCCAGGGACAATATTGTTCCCTGGTACCATTTATATATTGTACTATAAATAGAATCTCCACGGTGAGTAGAGCTGGACTAAAACTTTTTTTTTAAACCTAGCTTAAGAAACATTCATAGCAGACCTTTTTATAAATGTAGTCTATCTTGTTTGGGAGGGATAACAGTTCCTTTGAGCTATTTCGAATATGTAAAATCTCTTTTGTCCCATTGGGCCAGTAGCCGAGAAGTCACTGGTTCAAATCCTTAAGCCGACTCGGTGAAAAATCTGTCGATTTGCCCTTGAGCAAGGCACTTAACCCTAATTGCTCTCGTACGTCGCTTTAGATAAGAGTTTCTGCTAAATGACTAAAATGTAAAAATGTCATGGTTTCTGAATAGCAGAGAGCTAGTGAAATTAGCATATTCAAAAACATGTAGTTTACAGATGAGCATTTAGAAATATGGTCAGGCTCAATTATCCCTGACGGCTGCTTCATTCTGTCTCCCAGAGGCGATCCCGGGCCTATCCATCACAGGTGTACTAGTGATTTTGATACAGTTTGTGAACATGTAGTCATTAACACTCTAATTGGGCTTCCCACAGTGACAGATGCCAAATCCTTCCCAGCCTTCCGCGGTGAGTTGTTCCAGCTGCCCCCTTTCTGCTGAGCACTGATATTTTACTCAGACATGCAGGCAGAGACAGGAGATGAGTAATTCATTTCCTCAAAGACAGGAACAATTAGCTTCTATTTGGGAGGACTGCGATACATTTTTTTTTAATTGAACAATTATTCAACTAGGCAAGTCAGTTAAGAACAAATTATTATTTACAATGACGGCCTACCCCGGCCAAACCCTAGGGATGGAAGGTAGCCTAGTGGTTAGAGCTTTGGACTTGTAACCGAAAGGTTTCTAGATTAAATCCCTGAGCTGACAAGGTTAAACTCTGTCGTTCTGCCTCCTGAACAAGGCAGTTAACCCACTGTTCCCCAGTAGGCTGTCATTGTAAATAAGAAGTTGTTCTTAACTGACTTGCCTAGTTAAATAAATATGTATAAAAAAATGTAAACCTAACCCGGATGACACAGGGCCAATTGTGCACCATCCTATGGGATTCCCAATCACAGCCAGATGTGATACAGCCTGGAGTCAAACCATGGACTGTAGTGACGCCTCTTGCACTGAGATGCAGTGCCCTTAAACAGCTGCGCCACTCAGGATTAATGGGACACCTCAAGCCACATCTGAAATGCAATAGCTTTTAAAACGCTTTCATTGACGTGTTGCCAAATGGACATAATTTCTCAATTTTGTTATGCTTTCCAGATCGCTGCTCAGAAGAAGAACCTAAAAAATTACCACTACATATTGGCAACCCTGGTAAGTCTAGCCCTCTCTGAAACAATTGAAGCTTTGATGTAACATTGCAGGCTCCAATGTAATTTCATTGTAATTTTATTTTCAATCCATCTGAAATGTCTTCTTTGTAGATATTGCTGGAGCTCCCAGTCAAAGAGAACTCTACTGTGAAATTGATAGGAATGTTGTTGTTGTTGTTGTTGTTCTGATCACAACGCTACTGACGCCCCCATTGAGAAGTAAAATAACACTGTACCTTCATCCCCACTGAATGATTACAAACACGTAAGCACAACTGCAGTTTCATCTTTTGCAGAATTGATGGAAACGGATTGTTTAGACTAATCTATGGTGGCGTTGTTCCATGATTTGGTGCCTGTTCATCTTCTCTGTATCTGACAGACCAGTAGAGCTTCTGCTTGTCTGTGCAGAACACAATGTAGACAGATTGCTGATTACCCACTGAGCAAGTATATGATCATTTCTACTCCTTTAAGACAATTG
Organism: Oncorhynchus gorbuscha; assembly: GCF_021184085.1. Classification (NCBI taxonomy): domain Eukaryota; kingdom Metazoa; phylum Chordata; class Actinopteri; order Salmoniformes; family Salmonidae; genus Oncorhynchus; species Oncorhynchus gorbuscha. The sequence goes on along the minus strand of NC_060174.1, from coordinate 103,482,298 downwards.
TAGGGCTCTGAGCTTCTTTGTTTGTGTGTGTGTGTGTGTGTGTGTGTGTGTGTGTGTGTGTGTGTGTGTGTGTGTGTGTGTGTGTGTGTGTGTGTGTGTGTGTGTGTGTGTGTGTGTGTGTGTGTGTGTGTGTGTGTGTGTGTGTGTGTGTGTGTGTGTGTGTGTGTGTGTGTGTGTGTGTGTGTGTGTGTGCATGGGCGTGCTTACACTATACTTGCGCATATATATATATATATATATATGGTTGGTTTTTATATATATATATATATATTTGGTATATGAATGTGTGTGTGCTTTTGTTCTTTACGTAACTAAACAGAAGCTTGTTTTCCATTATTATTAATGGGCTCGATTCATTGCTTCATGTTAATATTCATTGGCCACCAGACCCAATGAGTTCCTAAATACCAGCAAAAGTAGGTAGAATGGTAGAATGTAGGTAGAATGATTCTGCACTCCACACATATCCAATTGTAGTGAAGCATGCCTCGTAAGTCATTCCATGTCTAGGTTTGCCTGTCACTTTAGCATAGCTGCATATAGAGATCAGCGGTCAACTGTCACCCATGAAGCGACAAGCTAGCCTCTATTTTAAATCAAATCCAATTGTATTTGTCACATGCGCCAAATATGACAGATGTAAACCTTACAGTTAAATGCTTACTTACAAGTCCTTAATAACCAACAATGCAGTTTTAAGAAAAATACCTAAACATATATCTATATATAAATAAATGTAACAAATAATTAGAGAGCAGCAGTAAAATAACCATAACGAGGCTATATACAGGGGGTAAGATAAATGATTTGTCCAGTTCAAGGTGAGTAATCGCTGTTCTGATGTCCAGAAGCTCTTTTCGGTCATAAGAGACGATAGCAGCAACATTATGTACAAAATAAGTTACAAACAATGTGAAAAAAAGAGCCCATAAAACAGCGGCCATCTTTCTATGTTTGCCTCTCACGTTAGCATAGCTTCATATAGAGATCAACCACCCGATCCACTACCTGTTCACCCCGCACTCATCCAGAAGGCGAGGTCAGTACAGGTGCATCAAAGCTGGGACTGAGAGACTAAAAAACAGCGTCTATCTCAATGCCATCAGACTGTTAAACAGCCATCACTAGCACATTAGAGGCTGCTGCCTATAGACATAGACTAGGAATCACTGGCCACTTTAAGGAATGGAACACTAGTCACTTTAATAATGTCTACATATCTATCATTACTCATCTCATATGTATATACTGTATTCTATACTATTCTACTGTATCTCATTCACTTAATAATGCTTACATATCTATCATTACTCATCTCATATGTATATACTGTATTCTATACTATTCTACTGTATCTAATTCACTTAATAATGCTTACATATCTATCATTACTCATCTCATATGTATATACTGTATTCTATACTATTCTACTGTATCTCATTCACTTAATAATGCTTACATATCTATCATTACTCATCTCATATGTATATACTGTATTCTATACTATTCTACTGTATCTCATTCACTTAATAATGCTTACATATCTATCATTACTCATCTCATATGTATATACTGTATTCTATACTATTCTACTGTATCTCATTCACTTAATAATGCTTACATATCTATCATTACTCATCTCATATGTATATACTGTATTCTATACTATTCTACTGTATCTCATTCACTTAATAATGCTTACATATCTATCATTACTCATCTCATATACTGTATTCTATAATATTCTACTGTATCTTAGTCCGCAATAACATCTGCTAATCAACATGTATGTGACCAATCAAATGTGATTTGATTTGATTTGAGATCTGAGGTCAGCTGTCGCCCATGAAGCAACAAGCTAGCCGCTTGCTCTAGTGGTGTGTCGTCTTGTGTTATACACAGTACTTCACCAGGAGAGGATGCTGTATGTTTGGCTTAAGGGGTAAGTCGCTCTGGATAAGAGGGTCTGCTAAATGACTTAAATGTAAATGTAAACATCCACTCCAGAGGGCTCAACTCAAGAGGTCTAGAAACATTTGTTGTGGTAGAACACGTAAAGTGGACTGTGAAATATAGGGGGGGACGGGGGGAGGGGGGGGACGGTGACTTCACCGTCAGGATTGTTAAAATCCTGACTGGATTGAGCTGTAGGAAACATAGGTAATAATGATTATAAAGGTGACAAGATGCAACACTCCGTGGTTCCTTACCATTTGAACCATTTGCCAGATGGGGCACACACACACACACAGTTTAGTCTTAGTTATCAGCCTGTGAAGACTCCCTAAACTTCCAACACTCTTCTTATTATTTATAGCCTCGGGGGGGGGGGGGGGGGTAAGAATGGAATATATGATCTGTGACTTTTTATCATTCAAATAAAGCATTCAATGAACATTTGCTGAAGCCTGTTTCCGAGGCTAGCTGCAGCGTGACTCCAGCTGGGTAAGTTTAATGTAGTTAGACGTTCTTACTCTGGAGACACAGGTAATTAAATGCAAACAAGGTGAGGGGAGCCGCTCCCACTTGGTTGTCCACCGTATCCCTAAATCAATCAAAGATAGCACTAGGAACAATTCAATTTGAAGATCCGGAATAACCTCCGACTAGCAGATTTGTAATTACATGTCCTTGTTCCACTTGTGTAATAACCTATACCGCTAAACCCTTATTACAGTATAATTCCATAGTATTTACATAGTAATTACATATATATATATATATATATATATATGCCATTTAGCAGACGCTTTTATCCAAAGCGACTTACAGTCATGTGTGCATACATTCTACGTATGGGTGGTCCCGGGGATCGAACCCACTACCCTGGCGTTACAAGCGCCATGCTCTACCAACTGAGCTACAGAAGGACATGTAACTACTATGTTATAAATATCATGTATTGCTATTTAGTTACATATTCATTAGTGTACATTTAAGGTGAAGGGTTACCGAAGTTCCATTTTGAAGTCGTCATGCTGTGTCTGATGTGTGTGTTAATGGACTGTACACATTTCCTTGAATGCTCAGAGACTGTGGGAGTGCTGTCCCGCGTTTGACTTGATTCTATCTTATATATATCAAAATAGTAAAAGAGGGCAGATGCAGTTGAAAAGACATTTGCTTGTCAAACTGTAGAATAGTGGTTTTTCATTTCCTGCTTCATAGATTTGTAGTGACTCTGCCTGGATCTGCCCACTGGGCACAGACATCAGTTCAACATCTAGTTTTGATTTACATTTGGTTGAGTTGTCAACTAACGTGAATTCAATGTGAAATCAACAAAAACAGTCACAATGTTGTGGATAAATGTGGCTGAAAATATTCACAATTCCCAGACGTTGATGACTTCATTTAAATCCAATCAGTTTTCCACGTTGATTCCACGTCAGCACATTGACTTTTAGGTGTTGAAATGACGTGGAAACAACGTTAATTCAACGTCAGCACATTGACTTTTAGGTGTTGAAATGACGTGGAAACAACGTTGATTCAACAAGTTTTTGCCCAGTGGGTGACTTCTCAAGTGGGGTTGAACAGCTGAATAGCAGCTCTAAGACATTGAAGCTTTCAGTACCGGCACAAAAACACTGTCATCCGAGGATCTGCTCCATCCTTACGGCTAAGCCAAGTTTGGTTCTGTTTTGTTTACTTAGCTTAAGTTTGCTTCTGTTCTATGGTAAGAATTTGATTCCTTCTTTCTCAGGGATTTTTGGACATGAACTTCACTGAGTTCCAGAAGAGTGGTGCCAACATCACCGGGTTCCAACTAATGAACTACTCAGACGAAAATGTCAGCAAGGTCATAGAGGAGTGGGTGGACTTTGACAGCAAAGACCTTAAGCTACCCAAGAGAAGACTGAAGGTATGATCAAACTGTCTCAGAGATCTTTCCATTCATGTTCTCAAGATTCCAATAATGTTGCCTCCTTGGAATTGTCCTCTTAGTACACAGGAGCCCTCACATACGACGGAGTGAGCGTCATGGCAACCGCCTTTCAGAACCTCCGGAAGCAACGTATTGACATCTCCCGGCGAGGCAATGCTGGCGAGTGTCTGGCCAACCCACCAGCTCCCTGGGGCCAGGGTATCGACATCCAGAGAGCTCTACAGCAGGTAGGCAGATAGCACCACTCACTCCACAGCCACAGAGAACAGAAGGACTAGGCTTCAAACTCAACGCTAGCTGCACAGGAAATTAATCATGTATGACTATGAGAAATACTGTACAATAGAAAACAATACAAACTTAATTAAGTACTATTGTGTTAAACCCTCAGTTAAATGCAAACTTGTTGTTATGCAGGTGAATGAGGACCCAAAAGCGACTTGGCGAAAACAGAGTATTTAATCCAGTAAGATACTTAACAAAACAAAAGGCATAATACTACTCGTAAAGACGAGAACAGACTGGAGACTTGATCAAGAACTGCAGGTTGCCTCGGGAAGGCACTTGAACCTAGCAGACTCAGACACCTGCTCACCACGCAGCATCTGAGGGAAACACGACACGACAGGGCAAAACATAGACACAGCACGGTGAATATAGACAAGGATCCGACAGGGCAGGTACGGAAAACAAGGAGAGAAATAGGGACTCTAATCAGGGAAAAGGATCGGGAACAGGTGTGGGAAGACTAAATGATTGATTAGGGGAATAGGAACAGCTGGGAGCAGGAACGGAACGATAGAGAGAAGAGAGAGCGAGAGAGTGAGAGAGGGAGGGGGGAGAGAGAGGGATAGAAAGAGGGAAAGAACCTAATAAGACCAGCAGAGGGAAACGAATAGAAGGGGAAGCACAGGGACAAGACATGATAATTAATGACAAAACATGACACTTGTGAGCTATATGTACAGTAATCCTTAAATAGTTATCTTGTGAACTGTAGAATTGTAAGATTTCAAATATTATGTTAGATATCATGCCATGTCAAAACAACCAGCTGGTAATATTGGAATCCTGAAATAGCAATCTTGTGTTCTTGAGATAAGAAAAGGACGTTTTTGCAGTTTTTGCTCCTAGCTATAATATAATCATACAGTATTGTGTAAAAAATATATTATATCGGTGGTAGACAACAGGCGGCCCGCAGGCCAAAACTGGCCCATCAAGTGATTATTTTTGGGGCTCACCAAAGTTTTTAGTTAAAAAAAAAGAAGAAGAATTATAGAATTTTAGCTTTTGGTAAAAAAAAGGACTGATAAATCACCAGGAAATCACTAAAATTGAGTTTAATTTAGTAAATCTGTTCCCAAATATTCCCACCAATATAAAAAAGGAGACGTTATAACGTCATCAAAGTAATCTCTTTTCCCCCAACCATCCGCTCAGACAAACATCTTCCCGCAGCTGAATCTAGTTGCCTACCCTTGTATTAGGTGATTTCTTTGCGTACTGTAGCGAGTTGAGCGTTATTCGTTTCTCAGATTCCAGGTTGCACAGATACAGGTCTCAGAGAGTTAACAGTTCTTCATACCCATCCTGGTCCATATCTGGTTTGTCCTACAGGTTCGAATTGAGGGCTTGACTGGACATGTCCAGTTTAACGAGAAAGGCCATCGGACCAACTACACGGTCAGCGTCATGGAGCTGAGCCCGAGTGGACCGCTGAAGGTGAACTGGGACTTGTCCGTAACCTCTAGAATTATCAATCAACCTCTTTTTATCCTCCTCAGGGGAAATACGTTGTGTTAGATAGTTAGGTCGGATACTGTATGACACTTGACCTTATACCAGTAGGAGTAATTAATCAGAGAACATCACCCTTAATGGACTCATCATCTCAACTGTAGTTGTCTGGACACATTGTTTTCATCTTAACTACAAATCCTTTTTTAAGACACTTTGTTAAACAAAACTTGGCTAATCATTCACTAGCATTGTGCCCAGCAACAAGAACCCCTGGAGCCAAATTGAACCACTGGAACCAAATTGAACCACCGGAATCAAATTGAACCCCTGGAGCCAAATTGAACCACTGGAACCAAATTGAACCACTGGAACCAAATTGAACCACTGGAACCAAATTGAACCACTGGAACCAAATTGAACCATTGGAACCAAATTGAACCACTGGAACCAAATTGAACCGCTGGAGCAAAATTGGCTTTGCAAAAAATGAATGTCCAATGTTCACATCATACCGGTATGTGACATATTTGTTGTCATAGCTCAGTTGTAGGATAGTCATATTATTTATTCATATCCGAAGAATTTGTTTGTCAATCAGAAAATGAATTTCCCTAGCTCTTCGAGTTTCTAATATATCAATATATATTTCATTTGGGAAAATGCACAGCATATCAGAGTAAATGAGCTCAGCAAAAAAAGAATCGTCCCTTTTTCAGGACTCTGTCTTTCAAAGATAATTAGTAAAAATCCAAATAACTTCACAGATTTTCATTGTAAAGGGTTTAACACTGTTTCCCATGCTTGTTCAATGAACCATAATGAACATGCACCTGTGGAACGGTCTTTAAGACACTAACAGCTTACAGATAGTAGGCAATTAAGGTCACAGTTATGAAAACTTAGGACACTAAAGAGGCCTTTCTACTGACTCTGAAAAACACCAAAAGAAAGATACCCAGGGTCCCTGCTCATCTGTGTGAACGTGCCTTAGGCATGCTGCAAGGAGGCATGAGGACTGCAGATGTGGCCAGGGCAATAAATTGCAATGTCTGTACTGTGAGATGCCTAAGACAGTGCTACAGGTAGACAGGACGGACAGCTGATCGTCCTCGCAGTAGGAAACCACGTGGAACAACATCACACCTGGGGGACAGGTACGAGATGACAACAACAACTGCCCGAGTTACACCAGAAACGCACAATCCCTCCATCAGTGCTCAGACTGTCCGCAATAGGCTGAGAGAAGCTGGACTGAGGACTTGTAGGCCTGTTGTAAGACAGGTCCTCACCTGACATCACGGACAACAACGTCGCCTATGGGTACAAACCCACCATTACTGGACCAGACAGGACCGAAGGAATGAGCGTTACACCGAGGCCTGTACTCTGGAACGGGATCGATGGAGGGTGGAGGTGGAGGGTCCATCATGGTCTGGGGCGGTGTGTCCCAGCATCATCGGACTGAGCTTGCTGTCATTGCAGGGAATCTCAAATCTTGCTCATCCTGACATGACCCTCCAGCATGACAATGCCACCAGCCATACTGCACGTTCTGTGTATGATTTTCTGCAAGACAGGAATGTCAGTGTTCTGCCATGGTCAGCGACTAGCCCAGATCTCAATCCCATTGAGCACGTCTGGGACCTGTTGGATCGGAGGGTGAGGGCTAGGCCCATTCAACCCAGAAATGTCCGGGAACTTGCAGTTGTCTTGGTCGAAGAGTGGGGTAACATCTCACAGCAAGAACTGGCAAATCTGATGCAGTCCATGAGGAGGAGATGCACTGCAGTACTTAATGCAGCTGGTGGCCACACCAGATACTGACTGTTACTTTTGAATTTGACCCCCCCCCCCTTTGTTCAGGGACACATTATTCAATTTCTGTTGCTCACACGTCTGTGGAACATGTTCAGTTTATGTCTCAGTTGTTGAATCTTGTTATGTTCATACAAATATTTACACATGTTAAGTTTGCTGAAAATAAATGCAGTTGACAGTGAGAGGATGTTTCTTTTTTTGCCAGCAGCTCATTGGCTATAGTACTCAGTGAACCAGCAGCTCATTGGCTATAGTACTCAGTGATCTTGCATACTGTATTTGGAGCAAATTCCTCGTATCATTTGGCATGCAAGGTATTTGTGCATAAAGATGACTCTCTTTAATGTTATCACCGACACAGTCTTACAACCTGAGAGTGAGATAAGCTGACCCTGACGTATGGTAGGAGGTGTTGGTTATCACTGAGTATAGCGTAAGGACTAGCTAGGGGATTAGCTATATGAGTTAATGGATGTTCTTATACCCAAACAAAGAGGTGTAATGGGTTTGCAATCAAAACATATATTGCATAAACCTTACTTCATCATTCAACATTTGTTTTTCACTGCGTCAGGGATAGTTTCGTCTTTACAGCCTTCTTTATTGTTTAGGTACAGCTTTCGGTAATTCAAAACAGCATTTGTAGGGAACAGCAGATGGGTAGCAGGTGGTTGTAATCAGGGTTGCCACTCATCTGTCAATCAGGGATGTGGCTTTTCTGGTCTACCTGTATACAGACTAGTCATAAAAAAAAGATACACTTATAGGGTATGGAAGCGGACACAAAGCACAACTCACAAAATCAATCGCCCCAGGTGTCCACTCACCTAAATACATCACATCAATTGATGAGATAGCCCAACCACAAAGAACATCAGGCAAAGCTGTTCATAAATATTCAGGGCCCTCATAAACGATATGCTAAATCTGATATGGACAGTGTTCTTATGCCCACGCTACGTGTGTGTAGACTAATTGTGCTTCATAACGCCAGTGATATTAATATGTCTTACACTGTAAATAGAAGTGTATGATTTCCTCGTCTGTGTGTGTTGATAGACTGTAACTCTTTCTGACTGTAGGTGGGCTACTGGAACGAGAATCAGAACTATGTGCACACAGCGGTGTACACGCCGGTGGTTGAAGAGTTCTTCGGACTGCAAAACAGGACCTACATAGTGACCAGTATCCTTGTGAGTCCGACTAGAATGAATGAATTACATTTTATTTTCGTGTCAAATCGGCAGTTGCCTTATGGGATTAATTGATACATAAACAAACATTACAATAATTCACTGTGATAAATTAAGTAATTCTTCTTCTTCTAGCTTAACTGATAGGCTCAATGTTTGGATGCTGATAATGGGTTTCACTGAGGAAAAAAGGACAATATTTTGAGGCTGTGTTTGATATGACTATACTGGAAAATAGGGATTTTTAGGCTGGATTCACACAGGGATAGAAATGAGTGGCAACCATCCCAGAAAAAATTGGACAGTGAATTTATTTGAACTTTTCATAGCCACACGGCAGGGTTTATATTTCGTACAGCACATTCACCCATCTAAGCAATCCCTAAAATGGGCTATCATTACCAGTGGGTCAAGTCATCTACATGAGGGAGGGAAGGGGAGAGTGAGCGAAAAAGAGAGAGAGAGGGAGAGCGCAAGAGAGGGAGAGGGAGAGAGTAAGGCATGGGGAGAGAGAGGGAGAGTAAGGGATGGGGAGGGAGAGAGAGAGAGGAGAGAGAGAGAGAGAGAGAGAGAGAGAGAGAGAGAGAGAGAGAGAGAGAGAGAGAGAGAGAGGGAGAGTAAGGGATGGGGAGGGAGAGAGAGAGAGGGAGAGTAAGGGATGGGGAGAGAGAGGGAGAGTAAGGGATGGGGAGGGAGAGAGAGAGAGAGAGAGAGAGAGAGAGAGTGAGGGAGAGTAAGGGATGGGGAGGGAGAGAGAGAGAGGGAGAGTAAGGGATGGGGGGGAGAGAGAGAGAGAGAGAGGGAGAGTAAGGGATGGGGAGGGAGAGAGTAATGGATGGGGAGAGAGAGAGAGAGAGAGAGAGAGAGAGAGAGAGAGAGAGAGAGAGAGAGAGAGAGGGAGAGTAAGGGATGGGGAGAGAGAGAGTAAGGGTTGGGGAGAGAGAGAAAGGGAGAGTAAGGGATGGGGAGGAGAGAGAGAGGGAGAGTAAGGGATGGGGAGGGAGAGAGAGAGAGAGAGAGAGAGAGTAAGGGATGGGGAGGGAGAGAGAGAGGGAGAGTAAGGGATGGGGAGGGAGAGTAAGGGATGGGGAGGGAGAGTAAGGGATGGGGAGGGAGAGAGTAAGGGATGGGGAGGGAGAGAGTAAGGGATGGGGAGGGAGAGAGTAAGGGTTGGGGAGAGGGAGAGTAAGGGATGGGGAGGGAGAGAGAGAGAGGGAGAGAGAGAGAGGGAGAGTAAGGGATGGGGAGGGAGAGAGAGAGAGAGAGAGAGGGGGAGAGTAAGGGATGGGGAGGGAGAGAGTAAGGGTTGGGGAGAGAGAGAGAGTAAGGGATGGGGAGGGAGAGAGTAAGGGATGGGGAGAGAGAGGGAGAGGGAGAGAGAGCCCTTGTGTGTCTTAAAATGCTTCTGGCTAAATCTGAACTCTGAAATACTGTCCTTGTGAAACTATTTCAGCCCCACTATTTCCCGATTGTACTCTATGTGTGTTCACCTGTGGCCTGGCCATGAGGGCTGCTTTCACAGCAGCTCTGTTCTGCTTTACCTGGAGGGTAGACCCAGAGCTCCACACAGCCCCTTTACAGTCATCCTGGCCTGGCCAGTCAGAAATAGCAGGAATGCTGCTTGCCCATCAGATCTGAGTCACCCGACACTGAGGAGAAGGTGTGAGATTGTGTCCAGATCCCCGGGGGTAGCCACTTCCTCGCTATGAATAATGTCATTTGAAGGCCCCTTCGTATACACAAAGCAATTGACAGAAATTGATGTGAAGCCCCATGTTTGTAAACACGTTCATGTATTATACCGTACCATGTACACGTTTTTTATCCAGGGCCCCCTTTATAACGTTTGAAAAATGTCACAAATGCCTTCCCAAATGTTATTCTGCTACCAAATATGTTTTATTATGGTCATTTATATGAATCCTCAATTTAATTATATTACTCTCTTTTACAGAAAGTGATTAGATCAATTGATAGCGACGGAGTATCAGTATACTTTCCAAGCAAAGTCAGATTTCTTTGACTCCTCAACTTTAGAAATGCGTAGCTCAGCTTCCGAATATCATAAAGACAAACCAAATGTATTCCCATATGCATCCAAGGGACTTTTTCCCTCTGGTATTTTATCACTTGTTTCTAGCCCAAAGCATCACAGATTTTTACGTCGTTTTACATTAGTGTAAACAATTGTGATTAGTGTAAGATTAGATTAGTGTAAACAATTGTGACATACCTACGGTATGTACTTTTTCTACCCCTCAAATCAATACTTTTTCTACCCCTCAAAGTCCCTGGGAACCCCGAGAGTACATTGGCCCAGAGAAAGCTGGACATGGAAAGTCCCTGGGAAACCCTAGAGTACATTGTCCCAGAGAAAGCTGGACATGGAAAGTCCCTGGGAACCCCTAGAGTACATTGGCCCAGAGAAAGCTGGACATGGAAAGTCCCTGGGAAACCCTAGAGTACATTGTCCCAGAGAAAGCTGGACATGGAAAGTGCCTGGGAACCCCTAGAGTACATTGGCCCAGAGAAAGCTGGACATGGAAAGTCCCTGGAAACCCTAGAGTACATTGTCCCAGAGAAAGCTGGACATGGAAAGTGCCTGGGAACCCCTAGAGTACATTGTCCCAGAGAAAGCTGGACAATGCAAGTCCCTGGGAACCCCTAGAGTACATTGTCCCAGAGAAATCTGGACATAGAAAGTCCCTGGGAACCCCTAGAGTACATTGTCCCAGAGAAAGCTGGACAATGCAAGTCCCTGGGAACCCCTAGAGTACATTGTCCCAGAGAAAGCTGGACATGGAAAGTCCCTGGGAACCCCTAGAGTACATTGGCCCAGAGAAAGCTGGACATGGAAAGTCCCTGGGAACCCCTAGAGTACATTGTCCCAGAGAAAGCTAGACATGGAAAGTCCCTGGGAACCCCTAGAGTACATTGTCCCAGAAAAAGCTGGACAATGCAAGTCCCTGGGAACCCCTAGAGTACATTGTCCCAGAGAAATCTGGACATGGAAAGTCTCTGGGAACCCCTAGAGTACATTGTCCCAGAGAAAGCTGGACAATGCAAGTCCCTGGGAACCCCTAGAGTACATTGTCCCAGAGAAATCTGGACATGGAAAGTCTCTGGGAACCCCTAGAGTACATTGTCCCAGAGAAAGCTGGACAATGCAAGTCCCTGGGAACCCCTAGAGTACATTGTCCCAGAGAAATCTGGACATGGAAAGTCTCTGGGAACCCCTAGAGTACATTGTCCCAGAGAAAGCTGGACATGGAAAGTCCCTGGGAACCCCTAGAGTACATTGGCCCACAGAAAGCTAGACATGGAAAGTCCCTGGGAACCCCTAGAGTACATTGTCCCAGAAAAAGCTGGACAATGCAAGTCCCTGGGAACCCCTAGAGTACATTGTCCCAGAGAAATCTGGACATGGAAAGTCTCTGGGAACCCCTAGAGTACATTGTCCCAGAGAAAGCTGGACAATGCAAGTCCCTGGGAACCCCTAGAGTACATTGTCCCAGAGAAAGCTAGACATGGAAAGTCCCTGGGAACCCCTAGAGTACATTGTCCCAGAGAAAGCTGGACAATGCAAGTCCCTGGGAACCCCTAGAGTACATTGGCCCAGAGAAAGCTAGACATGGAAAGTCTCTGGGAACCCCTAGAGTACATTGTCCCAGAGAAAGCTGGACAATGCAAGTCCCTGGGAACCCCTAGAGTACATTGTCCCAGAGAAATCTGGACATGGAAAGTCTCTGGGAACCCCTAGAGTACATTGTCCCAGAGAAAGCTGGACATGGAAAGTCTCTGGGAACCCCTAGAGTACATTGTCCCAGAGAAAGCTGGACAATGCAAGTCCCTGGGAACCCCTAGAGTACATTGTCCCAGAGAAATCTGGACAAGGAAAGTCCCTGGGAACCCCTAGAGTACATTGTCCCAGAGAAGCTGGACATGGAAAGTCCCTGGGAACCCCTAGAGTACATTGTCCCAGAAAAAGCTGGACAATGCAAGTCCCTGGGAACCCCTAGAGTACATTGTCCCAGAGAAATCTGGACATGGAAAGTCTCTGGGAACCCCTAGAGTACATTGGCCCAGAGAAAGCTAGACATGGAAAGTCCCTGGGAACCCCTAGAGTACATTGTCCCAGAAAAAGCTGGACAATGCAAGTCCCTGGGAACCCCTAGAGTACATTGTCCCAGAGAAATCTGGACATGGAAAGTCTCTGGGAACCCCTAGAGTACATTGTCCCAGAGAAAGCTGGACATGGAAAGTCCCTGGGAACCCCTAGAGTACATTGTCCCAGAGAAAGCTGGACATGGAAAGTCCCTGGGAACCCCTAGAGTACATTGTCCCAGAGAAAGCTGGACATGGAAAGTCCCTGGGAACCCCTAGAGTACATTGTCCCAGAGAAAGCTGGACAAGGAAAGTCCCTGGGAACCCCTAGAGTACATTGTCCCAGAGAAAGCTGGACAAGGAAAGCTTTATAAATGTCCTTTTTAAAAATGTGTGAAAAATGAATGGTGAATGTGTGCAGAGTGAAGGAAACCATGAAAAACAAACATCAATGTTGTCCTTCATGTTTCCTAGGAATCTCCATATGTGATGCTGAAGAAAAATCATGAGCAGCTGGTGGGGAACGATAAGTATGAGGGCTATTGTGTGGAGCTGGCTGCCGAGATCGCCAAGCATGTGGGCTATACTTATAAACTGGAGATCGTAGGGGATGGAAAGTACGGAGCCAGAGACGCTGAGTCCAAGATGTGGAACGGGATGGTGGGCGAGCTCGTTTATGGGGTTAGTAACCATCTCATGAACACACTGGGCAACTCACTAGGCTCTGAGAGAGGAGAAATGTGTTAATTGTACAGTCTCAGTCAACACAGCTGTCCATGGAATTAGTCCAATAGCAAGGACACATTTGGAATGCAACCACTTTCGGTTTATATACTGTAGTAGCAGTAACCAAAATGTTGCAGATGTGGTACAGTATCTGTCGTTTATACAACGGGTGGGTCTAATCCTGAATGCTGATTGGTTAGAACCGCATTCCAGCCGGTGTCTATTCCACAAGTTACCATCAGCTAAATCTATGAGGTTAAAATGCCTATTTACTCTGTTCCATCTGACTGTGCAATCCACTGTCTCATCAGCCCAGCCAGGCAATTTATAAACTTCATCTTCGCTATAAAAAGCATCTTGACATTATTTCACATTTCTTTTAGACTAGCATGTAGTTTTCCAAGTACACACCATCTTTTATCTCAACCTTCACTCTAGCCTTTTCCCCCAGTCAATATTCAAGATTCAATATTCATACAGACACGACGTTAAGCCTTAATCCAAACATAACATAATAAGATATATATTCGGACAAAGGTCTATACCTCTCACTTGACATATCCAGCAGCTTCCTCAATGTCAAAACACAATTCAGATGGGCCTTGATAGGCTGCCAATGTTGAAGTGATAGTGTGACAAGAAGTCAAAAGCTGTTGTCTGGTAACCAAAGAATTGGGCAACAGGCAACAGATTGAGAACAGTACGGTATCTGGATTTGTATTCCAGGAAGGCTGTTATTGAAACGTCCCTAACAGAACTGTCACTTCTCATATCTTCCATTGTTCATGTGAATCATGTCAAAACACTATTTCTCTGCCCTCAGGAAGTTGAGATGAAAGATACGCTCCTAGTTTGGTCTAGGGTACAGTAGAATATTTGTTCTGTCCTTACAATGAAAGAGGTGCTGGGTGGACTCAACCAAATCAAGTCTCGCTTGGAGGGGGTTTTATTTTTTTCTCTCAGTGTTGTAAGCCTAATATTTCTTGAAAGGGATTCATTATTATTCAGCTTGAAAAAGCTCAGTGTTTATGTTAGCTGGAGAGTGATTTTAGAAACTTGTCTTATGGGAACAGAGTTTACTATTACTGAGCCGTATGCTAATCCTTGTGATTTACATTCCTTCACATCACCTTAAAGGGGCAATCTGGAGTTGTTACATCCATTTTTATTTATTTTTAACGGACCCATTGATTCTTGAATAAAATTGCTTATTGATGCCTCATGAGCTTAGTTCAACTTTTGTAACCCATCAGAACCCAAAATATAAGCTTGTTTTACTCCATTATTATAAACAAAGTCAATGTAAACAGACACCATATAGCTTCAGGATATGGCTAAAACTATCATTTGGTGTCGTGGATGGTAAGTCCTTGAATCGATAGCTCTGTCTATGAATTGAAAATGGTTACATTAATTTTTTTCTTTATTTAACTAGGCAAGTCAGTTAAGAACAATTTCTTATTTACAGTGACTGCCTACACCAGCCAAACCTGGACGACGCTGGGCCAATTGTGCGCCTACCTATGGGACTCCTATGGGACTCCCAATCACAGCTGGTTGTGATACAGCCTTCGAGCACTGAGATGCAGTGCCATGCCACTCAGGAGCCATGGTTTCTTTAGCCACATCCCTCAGCTTTTTACCAAAGCAGGGGAAATGCTTTGTTATTGCTGCAATTGCTGATTGTCCCTTTAAGGAAATGCTTTTGTCATATCCACTTGAAGTCTTTGTGGCTGGAAGGACGAATACAGACATGGATTTCTGAGTGTAGGGATAATGTTTGAAGGACAAATACAGACGTGGATTTCTGAGTGTAGGGATAATGTTTGAAGCACAAATACAGACATGGATTTCTGAGTGTAGGGATAATGTTTGAAGGACAAATACAGACATGGATTTCTGAGTGTAGGGATAATGTTTGAAGCACAAATACAGACGTGGATTTCTGAGTGTAGGGATAATGTTTGAAGCACAAATACAGACGTGGATTTCTGAGTGTAGGGATAATGTTTGAAGCACAAATACAGACGTGGATTTCTGAGTGTAGGGATAATGTTTGAAGGACAAATACAGACATGGATTTCTGAGTGTAGGGATAATGTTTGAAGCACAAATACAGACGTGGATTTCTGAGTGTAGGGATAATGTTTGAAGCACAAATACAGACGTGGATTTCTGAGTGTAGGGATAATGTTTGAAGGACAAATACAGACATGGATTTCTGAGTGTAGGGATAATGTTTGAAGGACAAATACAGACATGGATTTCTGAGTGTAGGGATAATGTTTGAAGCACAAATACAGACATGGATTTCTGAGTGTAGGGATAATGTTTGAAGCACAAATACAGACATGGATTTCTGAGTGTAGGGATAATGTTGGTGAATGATACATTGAGGGAAAGCTACATAGATGAACACGTAATTCTCTCCTTGACTCCTAGAAAGCAGATGTAGCAGTAGCCCCGTTGACCATCACCCTGGTGAGAGAGGAGGTGATCGACTTCTCCAAGCCCTTCATGTCCCTGGGCATCTCCATCATGATCAAGAAGCCCACCAAGTCAAAACCTGGAGTCTTCTCCTTCCTCGACCCACTGGCCTACGAGATCTGGATGTGCATCGTGTTTGCCTACATCGGTGTGAGCGTGGTTCTCTTCCTGGTCAGCCGCTTCAGCCCGTACGAGTGGCAGGGGGGCGACTCAGAGGGAGAGGAGGGCCAAGAGCAGCAGCAGAGACAGCAGTCGTTCAGTCCCAGGAGAGAGCCAGGACAGTCCCAGTCCCAAAACCAGGGCCAAGGACAGGGCCAGTCCCAGTCCCAACCGGGCCAAAACCAGGGCCAAGGACAGGGCCAGAGCCAGAGTGAGGGGCACACCAATGAGTTTGGGATATTCAACAGCTTGTGGTTCTCGCTGGGCGCCTTCATGCAGCAGGGCTGTGACATCTCGCCAAGGTAGGCAAACCTTTTTTCGACCCCCCACTGTTACCTGTAGTGTTTCCACTAACAACATCCTTTCACACTATAAAAGTCTCCCCACGGTGAAGACATGGAAGATGAGTCCTCAGCAGAAAGGATACAGAGGCATCCTGCCGAACAGAACAGATCAGATCGGAAGACATCAGAACATATCAGAAAATAACAGATCAGAACAGCAGAAAAGAACAGAACAGATCAGATCAGATTAGATCAGAACAGATCAGAACAAAACAAGAGCAAACTGACAGACTGACTGACAGTATGACTGGACTGGACCTTAAGGAGCCTGTGTTCTTATCACAACCCAAGACAGCAGTCATGGGGTGCAGGCCAGACCCTTGTATGGCGTTCCCTAGGTCCAAGCCCAGCCCCAGGGTCCAGTCCAGGCTGCTGTTGGAGGTGCGTGTAGTTGTGCTCTTATCAGGGCAGACGTGGACATCAGCAGAAGCTTCTCAAAGAAGAGAGACAAAGATACTCCCTAAGATAAGGGTATTTTTGGCACACGAAAGAGGGTTTATTTTTCATGTTGATTATTGGTGAATAGACATGTCAAATTCAAAAGAAGAATTGGAGAAATTAGATGGATTCAGATTCAGTTATGGTTCTTACAGGATTCCTTCCTTCCTGTGAGTTAACGGGAAAAGAACCCTTTCGGATGGATAACTTTACATTGTGCCTCCTGGATCTCGTTGAAAGAAAATATATTTTCAGATATATTGGATTGCAACTGCTTTGGTTGTATGTACTGCAGATCTATGTGTGGCCTTATTCACTGCTCTCTTGCCACATGGCAGGAGTACCATAATCATTATCACAATGCCCTGCCCCTTTGTTTCCAGCTAACCATAACCTATGTCCTGTGCCCCTCCCTCCCTCCCTGCCTGCCTGCCTAGCCTGACCCACGCCTGCCCCTTTGTTTCCAGCTAACCATAACCTATGTCCTGCGCCCCTCTCTGCCTGCCTGCCTAGCCTGACCCACGCCTGCCCCTTTGTTTCCAGCTAACCATAACCTATGTCCTGCGCCCCTCCCTGCCTGCCTGCCTGCCTAGCCTGACCCACGCCTGCCCCTTTGTTTCCAGCTAACCATAACCTATGTCCTGCGCCCCTCCCTGCCTGCCTGCCTAGCCTGACCCACGCCTGCCCCTTTGTTTCCAGCTAACCATAACCTATGTCCTGCCTGCCCCCTCCCTCCCTAACCTATGTCCTGCCTGCCTGCCTAGCCTGACCCACGCCTGCCCCTTTGTTTCCAGCTAACCATAACCTATGTCCTGCGCCCCTCCCTCCCTCCCTGCCTGCCTGCCTAGCCTGACCCACGCCTGCCCCTTTGTTTCCAGCTAACCATAACCTATGTCCTGCGCCCCTCCCTCCCTCCCTGCCTGCCTGCCTAGCCTGACCCACGCCTGCCCCTTTGTTTCCAGCTAACCATAACCTATGTCCCGCCCCTCCCTCCCTCCCTGCCTGCCTGCCTAGCCTGACCCACGCCTGCCCCTTTGTTTCCAGCTAACCATAACCTATGTCCTGCGCCCCTCCCTGCCTGCCTGCCTAGCCTGACCCAAGCCTGCCCCTTTGTTTCCAGCTAACCATAACCTATGTCCTGCGCCCCTCCCTCCCTCCCTGCCTGCCTGCCTAGCCTGACCCACGCCTGCCCCTTTGTTTCCAGCTAACCATAACCTATGTCCTGCGCCCCTCCCTCCCTCCCTGCCTGCCTGCCTAGCCTGACCCAAGCCTGCCCCTTTGTTTCCAGCTAACCATACTGTACGGTGTATATTATATATTATTATTATTATTATTATTGTATATTATTATATTATCAATTTATTCCTTCATAAAGTCATGTGGGATTCATTACCAGATCATTAGTTCAGGTCAATCTGGTGACATTCCTCCATTTCCACTGCCTCCTCCTCCTCCTCCTCCTCCTCATTATAAAGTAAGGCCCCTGGGCGTTTGGCTTGCTCTAATTGCTGGCTCCTCAGTCACTGCCTGACATTTAGGTGGACATGTGTATCCTTCTGCTTTGAGGGAACTAATGAGTTCAAATTACATTACATTTGCAGAAAGCTGCCTAATGGGCCCAAATTAGATTACATTTGCAGAAAGCTGCCTGTGACAGATGTTGTTTTCTCGGTCATAGATGCATCCAATTTAACCCAGACAGAATTTCTAAGCTTCAGGAGAAGAAACCTTTAACGCTGGCCATTCCAAGGACGATCCAAGTCTTACTTTGTCTTAGTTTGTACTGTAAAAGCTTATTTTCCTCCCCCATTTCTCTGTCCCCCTATACTGACCAACGAGGCACAGTCGTGAACTGCAGATGGTTGATTTCTCTTAATGAAATCATTACGAAGACATTGATCTTCTATCTTCCCTTCGCTGGTCTTCTCTTCAGTTTTCTGCTTTAAAACATCAGTCTCCCCTCTCCTCAGTTGACTTGGGAGCAGTCTCTCTCTCTCTCTCTCTCTCTCTCTCTCTCTCTCTCTCTCTCTCTCTCTCTCTCTCTCTCTCTCTCTCTCTCTCTCTCTCTCCTGTGTGAATCATTTGGGTTTCATGGTCTAAGCCTCTTGACAGACTGGTGATTTGACTTCGTCTCCCAGGCTGTCAAAGGAGGGGAGACCTGACAAATAGAGGAGGGGAGACCTGACAAATAGTGGTGATTCACTTCCCTGCTACCTCATGGGGATATACAGTAATGGAGAAACTCAGTGGGATAAGGACCTCTTTACCCATGAGGCCAGAGCACAGATGAGTTACATTCATGTCTCAAACACATAGTGACTCTCTTACAGTTTTTCTCAATTGCTATAACACCATTTCTGAAACCTTGCTCCATTTCCTGAAAACATTCAACACAAAACCTCATCTTCAAGCACTATTTACATAACCTCTGACTCCTCTTGCAGTTTTACCTGTGTTCAAAATCAAACACTGCTCTCAAATCATAAACAAAGTTATCAAAATGATATACACTCTCAAGCAGTCAGTAAACATTACACCGAAAAATAGAAAACACATTGTTCAAAACATACAATTCTCAGGGAGAAGTACATTTTTAATCTAAAGAAATATTCATATTTTTCCGTCATTGTCTTTTGATGAGCGAAAACATGTTCTATCATAGTAGCTCAACGATGATCAGAAATTACTACCCTGCTTTGCTCTTTGCAATTTTGTTTTCTGTTCTTCCTCCTCCTTGTACCCCTATTTGTACAGTACTGTACCCTGCATCTCACAAACTTGTCCTTTGTCTCTGTGATACTGTAATTCTTGTTCTTTGTTGATATGAACCTGCAACCAGTCAAACTCTATTGAGCAGTCAGTACTGTTAATAAATGGAAAGCACAATGTTCAGGGCCATACAATTTGTCCATTGTGCAGTATACAGCCTACAATGCACTGTACTACAGTATACATTCTCAGACTTTCTCCATCCCACCTTCAACAACCTGTTTGCTCTCTGAACTGGCTTATATTGGTTGTGTCGCATCATTTGAAACAGGTTAAATCCATTTTGAGTGGTTGTGTTCAATCAATGACATATGTTCTCTATTTGTATTTGATTGTTGCTACTTGTGTTTACTTGTGTTTACCAGTATGGATGACATGTGCAATAGGGTGCAGAATGTGTTATGAGAATGAGAATGTGTTTAGAGTTTTGCTGAAAAGTCTAAGTGAGATCTGCAAATTGTGTTTTACCATGTGAAATGGTTTAAGGTATTGACAACAGACTGCATAATTAGCTAAATGAGTCCAGGCAACTGAGAACTTTGTTCAGCCAATGGGTTTTAGTGTTTTAGCAATTGAGAAAAATTGTAATCAGTCATGCATCACACTAGGTAATACTTGCAGCCTAGCCTCCTAGCCTCCTACCCACCGTGCTTCTACACCTGTATTGCTTGCTGTTTGGGGTTTTAGGCTGGGTTTCTGTACAGCACTTTGAGATATCAGCTGATGTAAGAAGGGCTTTAGAAATACATTTGATTTGATTTGATACGCAGGATGGCTTTTATAAGAACACCTCTCTACTCTATTTTGAGGAGTCTTGTGGGAATCTACATTCACTTTATTAAATACTGGGTCAGACCTCCCCTTTGCCTCCAGAACAGCCTGCGTTTTTCAGGGCATGGAAACGTTGCTCAATTGTCATCAAGGGACCTTGCCAGGAAAACATTCCCCACACCATTACACCACCTCCACCAATCGGTACCATTGAGATACTGGAACCGCCTGACACTGACGATCATACCACCTTCAAAGTCGATTCAGGACCTTCTGTAGCTCAGTTGGTAGAGCATGGCGCTTGTAACGCCAGGGTAGTGGGTTCAATCCCCGGGACCACCCATACTGTAAGTCGCTTTAAGTCGCTTTGGATAAAAGCGTCTGCTAAATGGCATATATATATATATGATTAGGCTACTCGTTCTGCCCATTCTAACATTCAATTGAACAGTAACTGAATGCCTCGATGCCTGTCTGCCTGATTTGTATGGCAAGCCACAGCTACGTGACTCACTGTCTGTAGGAGCAAACTATTTTCGTGAATGGCGTGTTGTACCTAATAAACTGAGTATTTAGTCATGTGCCTTCTTCATTCAGTATTGCGAGAATCTACAGTATATTCGGGTAGCTTCTTCAGCATTGTGAAAGTGTGTGCGGTGAGGGTACTGCATCTCTGAGGGAGTCTAATTTGGAGCAGAAAGGTGACACTATGTCACGGCCGTCGAATGAAGTAGACCAAAGCGCAGCGTGGTGAGCGTACATATTCCTTTTTATTTAGAAATGACGCAGACAAAAACAATAAACAATACATAACAACCGTGAATCTTACGGGCTACGTGCCACAAACAAAGTGAACTTCCCACAAAGAAAGGAGGGAAAAAGGGCTACCTAAGTATGGTTCCCAATCAGAGACAACGACAGACAGCTGTCCCTGATTGAGAACCATAGAAATACAAAATCATAGAAAAACAAAACATAGAATGCCCACCCCACATCACATCCTCACCAAACCAAATAGAGAAATAAAACGGCTCTCTAAGATCAGGGTGTGACACACTAGGTGGATAGGTGGCACTATGAAAGATCACCTGAAGGTCAATATGAATAGAAAGGTCAAATTGCTTCTCACACTGGTGTGTTCAGTGAGCTGACCTGCAGTAAAACAGCTCAAATGTCATATATCGATATCAGCTCTGAGGAAAGAACAGTTTAAAGAACCTGCCGGCCAGCTGCGTTTGGCAGGATGCTATTTGTCAAATAATTCAGTAACTGGGAGGCCTGCCATGTTGATGATAATCTCCAAACAACCAGATCGAAACATAACTTTGAAGAACAAGAGCCATGGGAGATGGAAGGAGCAGCTTTGTGGGCAGACCGCAGCTATTTATTAATGATAGCATGCGTCTGATCTCTGGAAATGTCACCACTGCCACTCAGAGAAGGGCTCGTCGTGTCGCAACTCACAGAAGCCACTAGATGCCTGAGTTTAACTTCTGAGGTAAATGTCCGTGTGCCATCTTAAGTGCACACTTATTACAGATTATATGTCATTATCTTATTGTTATTAGAAATGATTAGCCTCACAGACTGGCAGTTAGCAACGTTTTTCAAACGGGCACCCAGAAACATAAACATGGTGTCCACGAGATCATCTAACTCTGGGGAGGTAGATAAAGTGCCTCGTTGCCAAAATACCAAAGTATCTCTTTACATTTAAGTCATTAACCTTTCTTTAACCTTTCTGTTCTCCACGGTGCAAAGCCGATGGGATTCCCTCACATTCACAGAGACAATGAAATACGAAATAGGGTTTTACTGACGGCTGGCGTGATCAAGGCAGTGAGAAAGTGTCAATATCACCTCCCTCCTTCCCTCTAGTAGCTCCATACCTCCCTCCATGCCTCCCTCCTTCCCTCTAGTAGCTCCATACCTCCCTCCATGCCTCCCTCCTTCCCTCTAGTAACTCCATACCTCCCTCCATGCCTCCCTCCTTCCCTCTAGTAGCTCCATACCTCCCTCCATGCCTCCCTCCTTCCCTCTAGTAGCTCCATACCTCCCTCCATGCCTCCCTCCTTCCCTCTAGTAACTCCATACCTCCCTCCATGCCTCCCTCCTTCCCTCTAGTAGCTCCATACCTCCCTCCATGCCTCCCTCCATGCCTCCCTCCTTCCCTCTAGTAGCTCCATACCTCCCTCCATGTCTCCCTCCTTCCCTCTAGTAGCTCCATACCTCCCTCCATGCCTCCCTCCTTCCCTCTAGTAACTCCATACCTCCCTCCATGCCTCCCTCCTTCCCTCTAGTAGCTCCATACCTCCCTCCATGCCTCCCTCCATAACTCCCTCCATACCTCCCTCCCTAACTCCCTCCATAACTCCCTCCATGCCTCCCTCCCTAACTCCCTCCATAACTCCCTCCATGCCTCCCTCCATACCACCCTCCATGCCTCCCTCCATACCTCCCTCCATATCTCCCTCTATAACTCCCTCCCTCAATGCCTCCCTCCATGCCTCCCTCCATGCCTCCCTCCATACCTACCTCTATACCTCCCTCCCTCCATGCCTCCCTCCTTCCCTCTAGTAGCTCCATACCTCCCTCCATGTCTCCCTCCTTCCCTCTAGTAACTCCATACCTCCCTCCATGCCTCCCTCCTTCCCTCTAGTAACTCCATACCTCCCTCCATGCCTCCCTCCTTCCCTCTAGTAGCTCCATACCTCCCTCCATGCCTCCCTCCATAACTCCCTCCATGCCTCCCTCCCTAACTCCCTCCATAACTCCCTCCATGCCTCCCTCCATACCATCCTCCATGCCTCCCTCCATGCCTCCCTCCATACCTCCCTCCATATCTCCCTCTATACCTCCCTCCCTCAATGCCTCCCTCCATGCCTCCCTCCATGCCTCCCTCCATACCTATATCTCTATACCTCCCTCCCTCCATGCCTCCCTCCCTCCCTCCATACCTCCCTCCATGCCTCCCTCCCTCCATTCCTCCCTCCATACCTCCTTCCATGCCTTCTTCCATACCTCCATCCCTCCCTCCCTCCATGCCTCCCTCCATACCTCCAGTAGCTCCATACCTCCCTCCCTCCACGCCTCCCTCCATACCTCCCTCCCTCCATGCCCTCCTCCATACCTCCCTCCATGCCTCCCTCCATATCTCCTTCCCTCCATGCCCTCCTCCATACCTCTCTCCATGCCTCCCTCCATCCTTCCCTCCATCCTTCCCTCCATACCTCCCTCCCTCCATACCTCCCTCCATGCCTCCCTCCATAACTCCCTCCATGCCTCCCTCCATAACTCCCTCCATGCCTCCCTCCATATCTCCCTCTATACCTCCCTCTATACCTGCCTCCCTCCATGCCTCCCTCCATGCCTCCCTCCATACCTATATCTCTATACCTCCCTCCCTCCATGCCTCCCTCCCTCCCTCCATACCTCCCTCCATGCCTCCCTCCCTCCATTCCTCCCTCCATACCTCCTTCCATGCCTTCTTCCATACCTCCATCCCTCCCTCCCTCCATGCCTCCCTCCATACCTCCAGTAGCTCCATACCTCCCTCCCTCCACGCCTCCCTCCATACCTCCCTCCCTCCATGCCCTCCTCCATACCTCCCTCCATGCCTCCCTCCATATCTCCTTCCCTCCATGCCCTCCTCCATACCTCTCTCCATGCCTCCCTCCATCCTTCCCTCCATCCTTCCCTCCATACCTCCCTCCCTCCATACCTCCCTCCATGCCTCCCTCCATAACTCCCTCCATGCCTCCCTCCATAACTCCCTCCATGCCTCCCTCCATACCTCCCTCCATATCTCCCTATATACCTCCCTCCCTCAATGCCTCCCTCCATGCCTCCCTCCATACCTATATCTCTATACCTCCCTCCCTCCATGCCTCCCTCCCTCCCTCCATACCTCCCTCCATGCCTCCCTCCCTCCATTCCTCCCTCCATACCTCCTTCCATGCCTTCTTCCATACCTCCATCCCTCCCTCCCTCCATGCCTCCCTCCATACCTCCAGTAGCTCCATACCTCCCTCCCTCCACGCCTCCCTCCATACCTCCCTCCCTCCATGCCCTCCTCCATACCTCCCTCCATGCCTCCCTCCATATCTCCTTCCCTCCATGCCCTCCTCCATACCTCCCTCCATGCCTCCCTCCATCCTTCCCTCCATCCTTCCCTCCATACCTCCCTCCCTCCATACCTCCCTCCATGCCTCCCTCCATAACTCCCTCCATGCCTCCCTCCATAACTCCCTCCATGCCTCCCTCCATACCTCCCTCCATATCTCCCTCTATACCTCCCTCCCTCAATGCCTCCCTCCATGCCTCCCTCCATGCCTCCCTCCATACCTCCCTCCATGCCTCCCTCCATGCCTCCCTCCATGCCTCCCTCCATACCTCCCTCCATATCTCCCTCTATACCTCCCTCCCTCAATGCCTCCCTCCATGCCTCCCTCCATACCTACCTCTATACCTCCCTCCCTCCATGCCTCCCTCCCTCCCTCCCTCCACGCCTCCCTCCATACCTCCCTCCCTCCATGCCCTCCTCCATACCTCCCTCCATGCCTCCCTCCATATCTCCTTCCCTCCATGCCCTCCTCCATACCTCCCTCCATGCCTCCCTCCATCCTTCCCTCCATCCTTCCCTCCATACCTCCCTCCCTCCATACCTCCCTCCATGCCTCCCTCCATAACTCCCTCCATGCCTCCCTCCATAACTCCCTCCATGCCTCCCTCCATACCTCCCTCCATATCTCCCTCTATACCTCCCTCCCTCAATGCCTCCCTCCATGCCTCCCTCCATGCCTCCCTCCATACCTCCCTCCATGCCTCCCTCCATGCCTCCCTCCATGCCTCCCTCCATACCTCCCTCCATATCTCCCTCTATACCTCCCTCCCTCAATGCCTCCCTCCATGCCTCCCCATACCTACCTCTATACCTCCCTCCCTCCATGCCTCCCTCCCTCCCTCCATACCTCCCTCCATGCCTCCCTCCCTCCATACCTCCTTCCATGCCTTCTTCCATACCTCCATCCCTCCCTCCATGCCTCCCTCCATACCTCCAGTAGCTCCATACCTCCAGTAGCTCCATACCTCCCTCCCTCCACGCCTCCCTCCATCCTTCCCTCCATCCATCCTTCCCTCCATACCTCCCTCCCTCCATGCCTCCCTCCATGACTCCATCCATACCTCCCTCCATCCTTCCCTCCATACCTCCCTCCATCCTTCCCTCCATACCTCCCTCCATACCTCCCTCCATCCTTCCCTCCATGCCTCCCTCCATGCCTTTCTCCCTCCATACCACTCCTGCTGTACAGCAGACTGATGCCTCCCTGGTACTGCTAGACTCTGCACAACGAAGATAGACGCTTCTGTCTGCTTGGATGTGTGTTTGCTACTGCGTTTTTGCCCTGAGGGGGATCTCACTCTCAGCCTCATACGCTCCACTTTCACCACTGGAGGAATGTGTGCTGCATCACTAATGTTATTGTAACTTTTCACAGCTCATTAAAGTCATTTACTGGACGCAATATCTCATACTTACGTATGTCATACAGAGGTTTATGAAGATCGATGAGAAAGGGTTAAGATTAG
The DNA here is from genome assembly GCF_021184085.1 of Oncorhynchus gorbuscha. Taxonomy (NCBI): domain Eukaryota; kingdom Metazoa; phylum Chordata; class Actinopteri; order Salmoniformes; family Salmonidae; genus Oncorhynchus; species Oncorhynchus gorbuscha. The sequence continues at coordinate 103,456,268 of NC_060174.1, read as the reverse complement.
TTTTGAATAATTTGCCAGGGAGATACACTACACGACCAATAGGTATGTGGACCCCTGCTTGTCGAACATCTCGTTCTAAAATCACAGACATTAATATGGAGTTGGTCCTCCATTTGCTGCTGTAACAGCCTCCACTCCTCTGGGAATGCTTTCCACAAGATGTTGGAACGTTGCTGCGGGAACTTGCTTCCATTCAGCCACAAGAGCATTAGTGAGGTCAGGCACTGATGTTGGGCGATTAGGCCTGGCTCTCAGTCAGCGTTCCAATTCATCCCCAAGGTGTTTGGTGGGGTTGAGGTCAGGGCTCTGTGCAGGCCAGTCAAGTTCTTCCACACCGATCTCGACAAACCATTTCTGTATGAACCTCGTTTTGTGCACGGGGGGCATTGTCCTGCTGAAACTGGAAAGGGCCTACCCCAAACTGTTGCCGCAAAGTTGGAAGCACAGAATCGTCGAGAATATCATTGTATGCTGTAGCGTTAAGATTTCACTGGAACTAAGGGAACTAGCCCGAACCATGCCAATGTTTATTTATGGAAGTTGAATGGCTGTGTGCTCAATTTTATGCACCTGTCAGCAATGTATGTGGCTGAAACAGCTGAATCCACTAATTTTAAGTGGTGTCCATATAACTTTGTTTTATATATTGTATCAATTTAAGGAGAGAAAGGTATTTGTGTGTTCATATGTACAGTACGTATGTGTGCACACAGTGGGGAAGGGTCAGTGTATAACCTGGAACAGTCCCCTTTGCCTGTGTGTCTGCAGTGAGACGTGGTGGTGTACGGGTCAGACCTCTCTCTTAGTGTGACCAGACGCTCCTCTTCCTGCCCCAGGCACAGCCTGTCACTTCAATTCTATTGTTAAACACAACACACACACACACTCCGCAAACACACCGCCCAGCCATCCCATTTACACACTCTCACACATTCTACTCCTTTAACAGTACATACAGTACACACACAAACAGCCAATCACACAAACCCAACCCTGCGGGCCTCACAGCCCTTTCCCTGTACAGAGGTGACCCAGAAACCCTCAGTATTATGACATGCTTAACAGTGTTTAACAACGGTTCTGTCAACAATAGAGATCAGCGTCACATCTGAACTGTGTTGCTGCCGTTGCGGTGTTCTGTTCAAACAATACAGACTGACAGAATGCAAGTTTTGGACTTTGGCAGCGTCTCTGGAGACTCGTTACCCGGCCCAGACATGGCTGACAGACCTACGGACAGAGCCTCCCTCTGATGAGCTCAAATATTTGGAGAGGACAGTTCACCATGACGGAGTATTGTGTGTGTGTGTATTTGTGTGTGTGTGCGTGCGTGTGTGTGCGTGCGTGTGTATTTCTGTGCGTGTGTGCGTGTGCGTGTGTATTTGTGTATGTGTGCGTGTGCGTGTGTGTGTTTGTGCGGGTGTGTGTGCGTGCGTGTGCGTGTGTGTGTGTGCGTGTGTGTTTTTATGTGTGTGTGTGCGTGTGTATTTGTGTGTGTGTGCGCATGCGTGTGTATTTGTGTGTGTGTGTGTGCGTGTGTATTTGTGTGTGTGTGCGCATGCGTGTGTGTGTTTGTGCGTGTGTGCGTGTGTATTTGTGTGTGCGTGCGTGCGTGTGTGTGTGTGTGTGCGTGTGTATTTCTGTGCGTGTGTGCGTGTGTATTTGTGTGTGTGTGCGTGTGTATTTGTGTGTGTGTGCGTGTGTGTGTGTGCGTGTGTGTTTTTATGTGTTTGCTCTAGCACACACTTGGGAAATGTTTTGTCATTTTAAAATGTATCGTAACCTCATTACCTCTTATTTGTAATTATAATTAGTGTTATAATTATTATCCACATTAGTTTCAACCCTGTTTACCAGTTAGTTTGCATTGAAAGAGATGAATGGCCGTTTTAGTGTCATTTCCTGCTGCCAACGTGCTGGAGGTGTAACTGTACGACCATCGGGTGTTTTTATCCCATCTCGTTGTGGTGGGTTGGACCTAGAGAATCCCCTGTCCAGTTCTTGGTGGCTTAAACTATTGGCAGGCTGTTTCTCTGGAGATCAGCTTGTTGGCTGGCTAGTGCGGAGACTTCAAAAGATCTCTGTGCCTGCAAGCTGTCAATGCATTGAAGTTAGAAGGGCTTATTGTTTTTCTGCTTTCTTTTTGCAGTAGTTTCCAGTAGCATTTTCACATGCTACCCTACAACCCCTAGTCTTGGGCTCACTCTGTTCTCGCTGCTTTTAACTTCTCTTTTAGTGTGTGAGCTGCATTGTGTACAAGGGATTCAGGGCAATAAAAGGAGGTTTTGTTCAGCGAATCTTCCAAAGAGGAACGGTTTCTGAATTTGGAAACAGGTCTGTGGGTGAGGACGTTCTTCTCCCTGAATTTGCAAATCCAAATACTGGAGCCAGCTTATCCTCTGTTTTGCATAAAACAACACAGAACAACAATTTGCTATTTTTAAAGCAATTGTTTTTTTTCTCCACACAATTCCTCTGCTTTAGTTGGTGCTTTGCTGCTTCCAAAAGAGGAGTGTCGACTTTGAGAAATCTGCACTTGCACTCAGAGATCCTACAACGCTGAACGCCATTTTCTACAGATCAATCTGTCTTTCCCCGTCAGCCCACACAACTGTCATGTTTGTTTACGTCTGCTCAGACTGAAATCAAGAGGATTGTTTCATACTAATTGGGTGGGATGCAGCCTACAAAGGACAATCCAACCATGTGTGTTTCTGTTTTCAGAAATGTGATCTCTGTTTTGTAGCGCCGCTGTGATCTTCGGAGCAGACGTGTTGCAGCAACTGTCTCTGCTGTAGTTCAGGATACATTTGTAGCAGAGCATTTAGGCCAGGAATGGGGTCAGGTCTTTTGAAGGTACAATTATCGCAATGGTTTGATCGCAAATATTTTTGTGGGGGCTTATTTTTTCACATAGTATAGTGTATGTTTGTGTGAACAGCTTATTTTGTTTAATTTTGTTGTTGTTGTTGTACAACACTCACAATCAATCAAACAAGGAAAAGCAATTAATACACGTCTCTATACCTGTGGCATTGTGAGAAACGGAGTGATTATCCAAGTGATTGAGTGATTATCTGTATAGTGTCAACAGAAAGCAATGTACCATTGTGTGCCAAGAAACGATTGGTGTTACTCTTGAACCATTGATTTATCACTTCCCTCACTCAACACGTCCACTTTCCTTTGCTTCTATCTGAGATGGCAATGTTTGTTAGAGACTCCTCTCTCTCTTCTCTCTTAGGTCCCTCTCTGGTCGCATTGTAGGGGGAGTGTGGTGGTTCTTCACCCTCATCATCATCTCGTCCTACACGGCCAACCTGGCTGCCTTCCTCACCGTGGAGAGGATGGTGTCGCCCATAGAGAGTGCAGAGGACCTGGCCAAGCAGACGGAGATCGCCTACGGTACTCTAGACGGAGGCTCCACCAAAGAGTTCTTCAGGGTAAAGCTCTAGATGTCATCAACTGTCATGAAAAAGCATCAACTGCCATGAAGTGGCTCCATGTAGTTTTTGACGAGGCGGTTACATTTCTCATAGAGCATCTACATACAGTATTTTACCCACTATTGTTTTTGCACCTTAGAGATCGAAAATAGCCGTATTTGAGAAGATGTGGTCCTACATGAAGTCTGCCGACCCGTCAGTGTTCGTGAAGACCACAGATGAGGGCGTGGTGCGGGTCAGGAAGTCCAAAGGGAGGTACGCCTACCTGCTGGAGTCCACCATGAACGAGTACATCGAGCAGAGGAAACCCTGTGACACCATGAAGGTGGGAGGGAACCTGGACTCCAAGGGTTACGGAGTGGCCACGCCCAAGGGATCGGCACTAAGGTATTACAGTGTGTAGGCTGGTCACGTCACCATGACGATCGACCACACCTGTTATGTTTTACATGTGAATGCCAAATGCACCCTTGAGGTGAGGGAGGTTACAGTTGCAAATTATCCAACTTTTGTCAAGTAAATAATCATTAGTGAAGAGACTATTTCTTTAATAAATGTAGCATGATGTTATATATCAATTTACAATCTTTGGGCAAATTATGCACATTTTATTCTGTTATTCTGTCATTACGAGACAAAGAGAGAAAGTCTCATTACGAGATAAAGAGATAAAGTCTCATTACGTGATAAAGAGATAAAGTCTCATTGAGAGATAAAGAGATACAGTCTCATTACGAGATAAAGAGATAAAGTCTCATTGAGAGATAAAGAGATACAGTCTCATTACGAGATAAAGAGATAAAGTCTCATTGAGAGATAAAGAGATACAGTCTCATTACGAGATAAAGAGATAAAGTCTCATTACGAGATAAAGAGATAAAGTCTCATTGAGACTCATTGAACTATTCTCTACTGCTGATTTGTAACCACTCTCACCAGACGTCTAGAACATGTGTGTCCCCCCCCCCCCACAGTCTCAACTCAGTCCATAAAGTATCATCAACATCATATTGGAATCATGACTGTTCAGGCCTTTACTTTCTTCAGACAGACACTGGTTATAATACCATTTTGTAATGTCTTGCTCCTTGGAATAACTAAGAAAACTGGGGGTAATAACTGTTACGAAAATGTAAATTCAGTCTTGATAGATAATAAATGAAAGCTATTTAATTAAATTAACTTTAAAATGCACCCTGATGTTATTACCTGCATATTTTTTTATCTCAGAACTTCTAGAGTTGTGCACTTTGGCAGTAAATCTCAAAACGGCATTTTCCCAAGAAATAGCACTTGAATTAGAATCCTAGGTGTTAGTTATTACCTTTTCTGTACATCTTCTGTGATTTAATTGCAATTTTATTTTAGTACCAAAAACCAATTATGAACCAATATTTTACAAGTTATTTCAGGGTAAAGGCACTCAGTAAAAACATTTTTTTTTTGCAAGATTCACGTTTAGGAACTCATCTGTTTCATCACTTTTAATGCACCTGTGTTCAATCAGATGTTATTGTCCTCATATTACTGGGCTGCAGGCCCCATTCACAAAGCACATAGGCTTTATCAATCACACCCAGCAGCCTTTTTGATCGACCACTCACGTTGTTTACCTAGTTTATTAGTCTACCAATATCTTTATCAAGGTGACAGAAAGAGTGGTGTTTCACAAAGGCTTTTTAAGTTACACTCAATATCAAGTGTGATGGCTGGTTCAGCCTGGGCTTTGACGGACTCGTACATACTCTGAGACTAATTGTAGTTTCACACTGTGGCTGTGGGTTCAAATTACACACATTCCAAAGTTATTGAGCTAATTCTGTGAATTGGTGTTTTTACAGATGTATGTGTATACGATTGATTTTTCCCTATTCTACGGTTCATTCTCTAAAGTTGTATAAAATCAGCTCTTAAAAAATAACCGTCTAAAAGGTCTTTAAACCAAACAGTGATCCCCATGCCACAGTGTACTAGCCTATATTTGCACTTTAATGATAGTTTGTGTATGTTGAAAGTAGAAAATGATGTTGAAATGACTGCTGTATGAGCTGTAACAACTGTGCCACATCAGATACATACTATTCTATATGAGTTTAAGGTTTTGATGATCTGGAGAAAAACATTCTTAACCATCAGTTCTAAATATGTTGGAACATCATTTTCGGGCCAACAGCCTTTTCTGCTATCATAAAGTTGTAAACTGTGATCAGTTCTCCATAATGTTTATGAAACAGAAATGGACTTAAGAGTCCTTCATTGCTGTGTATCTGATGTGGCATACCATTACATCCCACCCTTGTCTTGCCTTCTATACCTGTTGAAAAATAATAATAATAATCTTTTTCCTTCCTGTTTTTATTCCTGACGTGTTTTCCCCGCATCATCGTCACATCACTTTATTTTGTCAGTCGCATCACAAGAAAACTGCCGCTCTCAAAGACAAATGCTACTAAAATCCTAATAGAGGATGTGGATTTATTTAACTCATCCATTAGGCACTCCATTAGACGGAACTCTTTCGTTCTCTCTGAATAGAGAAAGAATTCCGGGGTTTTACTGAGAAAGACTGTAGCTTGCTGAGGTTCATGCTGACATAATGTTTCCATCAGACTACTGTACAGCAGAACCTTCCACCATGTTAGTTATGAGAGGGTTGTCCATAATGGACCAGCAACAGCAAAGGGGGAAGATAATGGAGCACAATGCCCAATATCAGTAATGCCTTGGATAGTGCTCACCTGACCACAAACATATCCCAATGAATATCTGACGAAAAACTGAGTATTGCAAAGTGAATCGACAAGTGGCTGTTTATGCCTTGTCCTTATCCAGGGAGCTACTTATTTGAGTTTTTAACTGAAATAACATGCCCATGCAACCAATCCAAGACATGTTCTGATATTTATATAGTTCTCCTACCTAGAATCCTTGGTCTTGCTTGGTAAAATCTGTCATGGTTTAGCCATGAAGTATTATTTTTATATACAGAACTAGAAACAAATTTTTTTAATTTTACAGTGGCAGGCACATTATTAGTAGCCTTATTTTTGTATGAATTTTGTATGAATTATTCTGATAGCAGTACCTCCTTTTTGTTATTTAGCCTTCTGCCACACCGTATCACATCTCCATAAATGCTGACCAGTATTATTCTATTATCATTTCAAGAAACCCAGTAAACTTGGCAGTGTTAAAACTGAACGAGCAGGGCCTGTTGGACAAATTGAAAAACAAATGGTGGTACGACAAGGGGGAGTGCGGCAGCGGAGGAGGTGACTCCAAGGTCAGCCCCAGTATGAGAAACCTAGTGGGTAACCACGACGATGGGGGGTAACCGGCAACCAACCTTAAAAAAAAAAAAAAAAAAAACACATCGGCTGCAATACCACAAATCCCCCTTCGTCCTTGTTGACGTTAGTTGGTGTAAGATTACAACTATATCGTATGAGGAATTCAAAAAACGTGCCGTTTCCTTTCAAATTAGTAGCATTAGCAATCGCCCCCCCCCCAACAAAAAAAAAATTTGCAGAGTTTCCTGTATGTTTTCTCAAGTACTGTCTTGTTAAAGCAACAATAATTGACAGGTTTGCATATCCGAGTGTTTACATTTTGCCGGTTACCCAAAGTGATATAGTAATACACATCTTGCAGTAGGGAAAAAGGACACAAAGCTAGATGGAGTATTAATGCATATCACTTTGGCAGTGACAGTTTCAAGTTGTGATTTGTGTTTTTTTTTCTTGTTTTTGTTTTTATCTGTCTAGACATGTACGTAGAACATATCTAGACATAATAATGGGTGTCTGTTTACTATGTACTGAATAACATAAGATAACATGGGTGATGTTATTTATGTCATTTCCTGGTTGAAGAATCCCCGTAAACCTAGCGGTGTTGAAACTCAATGAGCAAGCCATCTTAGACAAACTAAAGAACAAATGGTGGTACGATAAGGGAGAGTGTGGAAGCAAGGACTCCGGGAGAAAGGTCAGTCCATGTGTTGGTCCTATACTTAACACCAAGATTGAGTATTAGCAGTTCTGTACGGTCCCTCGTCCCCCCCCCCCCTCCCTAGCACTCAGCACTCTTTCTCTCCAATCTGCCATTTACACAAACTGGTGTCCTTATAACTGTGATTCATGTCAGCCCTGGAACTCAGACACCTTTAGTGATTAGTGATAATTGCTGTGTCCTCACATGCTATGGATGAGTCAGTGGCCCGTAATTAGATCTTGGTAAATGCTTGTTTCGTCTAAACCAAAAAAGTAGACCTAGGGTTGTATTCTATTCTCCAAAATGTGTGTAGCTAATGATGATGAACCAATTACAAGGATAACAATTGAAACTGTATAGTGTAGGAATAACACAGTTACTGTCAGTGATAATACCCTTTTGTTCCCTGTGTCTGGGATATTCTACAGACATCTACAGGCAAAGTATTCACAGTTTTCTGAATGAATAGAATTTAGATGTATTTGTGATTTTAACTTTCAAAGTCAAATGAAGAGACACGGGTAAATGACAGCGTGGAGAGAAAGGCCCTTTATACAAGACCTCCTCCAGAACTGGGATCTCCTCTCCTTTAGTGCTGTTTTCCTTGTCTCTGTCTTTAGACAGTGTGCATGCTATTGGTTGAGACCCAAGACACGGCCAATCTGCCACCAAACCAAGACTACGCATGTCACAGATGTGCGCAGCCCCTCTTGTGATGTCACGGCAACCACGGCTTGTCGAATCAATTGCCCTTCCCTTATCCGGTGCATTTGCTTAAAAATCTAATTATATTTTATAAAGATACCCCTACCCTATGACGTAAACCTAAAATAAAAGTTGACCTTTCCCTCTTGCATGGTTCAACTCTATAAAAAATTCAGTCTTGGGAATGTTTTAGAATGCACAACACCAACTACATAGCATTCTGATAGTGTGAAACGCTCTCCCTTGAAAAAGAGATTCTCATCTCAAGGGACTTCATGGTTTAGTAAATGATCAACAACACAACAAAAAAAACAGCGAAACGATATAGAATGGAATTAATGTAAGTGTTTTAATGCATATTTGATTTTGAATGACTGGACATTATGTCTGGTATAAAAGACACGTGTTAGCTGTAAGTGCACATTAGTCAGCTACTTTCTAAAGATATATTCACCCAAAACCTGTTACATGTGCATGACTCTGCATGTTTCTGTCAGGCTTAGATATGTACTGTATCAAGTATGTTGTTGATAGTACTCAGTTAAATTAGAAAGATATGTCAGGACCTCTCTAGGAGATATACAATGACCTGTTGATTTATCATTAAGGTACACTTACCAGTATGTGTCGTGTAAATTCGCTAGGACAGTAGTGAGACCAGTAGTTGAATGGTTAATTACACTATCTTTATCCTATAGAGACCAGTAGTTGAATGGTTAATTACACTATCTTTATCCTATAGAGACCAGTAGTTGAATGGTTAATTACACTATCTTTATCCTATAGAGACCAGTAGTTGAATGGTTAATTACACTATCTTTATCCTATAGAGACCAGTAGTTGAATGGTTAATTACACTATCTTTATCCTATAGAGACCAGTAGTTGAATGGTTAATTACACTATCTTTATCCTATAGAGACCAGTAGTTGAATGGTTAATTACACTATCTTTATCCTATAGAGACCAGTAGTTGAATGGTTAATTACACTATCTTTATCCTAGTGTGGTGTGTCTCTTGGACATGGTCCAGTGCGTCTCACCCTGTGTCTTTGTGTCTGTAGGACAAGACCAGCGCTCTGAGCCTCAGCAATGTGGCTGGGGTGTTCTACATCCTGATTGGAGGGCTGGGGCTGGCCATGCTCGTGGCCTTGGTCGAGTTCTGTTACAAGTCCAGGATCGAGTCGAGGAGGATGAAGGTTAGTTAAGTGGAGGACGGCAGGCCGCGACCCCGACTCTCCAAATGTGTCTCAGGGGGAGTTGTGGGGAAAAAATATGTTCTTATTAATTATTTAACACACTTGTACAGATGTAGGTTCTTAATTTGATCTCTCTTTTGTTGATGAGAATTTTCCTGCACAGCAGGAAATGCAAGCTAGTGTAATCAAGATTTGAAAAGGCTTCTAAAGTTTGTAAGTTACACATAAAAAAATCTGATTTGATTTCTCCTAACATAAAATGTATCAACCCTTACAAGAAAAGTCCATTCATTATAATCTGTAGCAAATTGGTTCAAATTAAGATCCTACATCTGTACATGTGTGAACTAAAACAAATATAAGCACCCTCTTAATTATTATTTTTTATATTATTTTAACTTTGAAGCAATGACGAAGGCTCTATAATATACAGTGGGGCAAAAAAAGTATTTAGTCAGCCACCAATTGTGCAAGTTCTCCCACTTAAAAAGATGAGAGAGGCCTGTAATTTTCATCATAGGTACACTTCAACTATGACAGACAAAATGAGAAAAAAAATCCAGAAAATCACATTGTAGGATTTTTAATGAATTGATTTGCAACTTATGGTGGTCTCCATTTTGGTTTGGTTAGGGTGTGATTTGGGTGGGCATTCTATGTTCTATTTTCTATGTTTTGGTATTTCTATGTTTTGGCCGGGTAGGGTTCTCAATCAGGGACAGCTGTCTATCCTTGTCTCTGATTGGGAACCATACTTACGTAGCCCTTTTTCCCCACCTGTCTTTGTGGGAAGTTCACTTTGTTTGTGGCACGTAGCCCGTAAGCTTCACGGTTGTTTTGTATTGTTTATTGTTTTTGTCTGCATCATTTCTCAATAAAAGGAACATGTACACTCACCACGCTGCGCTTTGGTCTAGTTCATTCGATGGGTGTGACAGAACTTCCCACCATCAAAGGACCAAGCAGCGTGGTAAGGAGGAATGGACGTGGGAGGACATTTTGAATGGCAAGGGATCCTGGATGTGGGAGGAGATCAATGACGGAAAGGATCACCTGCCGTAGGAGCAGGTAGAAGCAGAGAAGAAGGCGAAGGCAGCTGGTAAAGGGGCCCAGCGTTATGAGGGAACACAGCTAGCAACATTTTGGGGGAGGCACACGGAGAGTTTGACTGAGTCAGGTTGGAGACCTGAGCCAACTCCCCGTGCTTACCGTGGCGAGCGTCGTACTGGTCAGGCATTATGCGGTGGAGCACGGTGTCTCCAGTGCGCATTCACAGCCCGGTGCGCTACATCCCAACTCCCCGCATCTGCCGGGCTAGGGTGAGCATCCAGCCAGGACCGATGGTGCCGGCTCGGCGTGCCTGGTCTCCAGCGCGTCTCTTCGCCCCAGGATATCCTGTGCCAGCTCTGCACACTGTGTCTCCGGTACGTCTGCACAGCCCAGTGCGTCCTCTGCCAGCGCCCCACATTTGCAGGGCGACGATAACCACCCAGCCAAGACGGGTTGTGCAGGCTCTAAGCTCGAGAACTCCAGAGCGCCTCCACGGCCCAGTGTATCCGGTGCCTCTGCCAAGGACAAAGCCTCCTGTATGTCTCTCCAGCCTGGTGAGTCCTGTGCCTGCGCCCAGAACTAAGCCTCCAGTGATGATCCATGGCAAGAAGCCTCCAGTGATGATCCATGGCACGAGGCCTCCAGTGAATGTCCATGGCACGAAGCCTCCAGTGATGATCCATGGCACGAAGCCTCCAGTGATGATCCATGACAAGAAGCCTCCAGTGATGATCCATGGCATGAAGCCTCCAGTGAGGAGTCATGCACGAAGCCTCCAACGACGGCCTCCAGTCCGGAGCCTCCAGCGACGGCCTCCAGTCCGGAGCCTCCAGCGACGGCCTCCAGTCCGAAGCCTCCAGCGATGGACTCCAGTCCCGAGCATCCAACGAGGTTGCCCAGTCCAGGGCCCGAAGCGAGGGTACCCAGTCCGGGGCCCAAAGCGAGGGTCCCCAGTCCGGAGCCCACAGCGAGGGTCCCCATTCCGGGGCCAGCAACGAGGGTCCCTAGTCCGCGCTACCAAAGTGGGGTGAGCCAGAGGTGGAGCAGGGTCTACGTCCCGCACCAGAGCCGCCACCGCAGATAGATGCCCACCCAGACCCTCCCCTATAGGTTCAGGTTTTGCAGCCGGAGTCCTCATCCTTTGGGGGGGGGGGGGGACTGTCATGCCCTGACCTTATGAGAGCTTTTTATGTCTCTATTTTGGTTTGGTCAGGTGATTTGGGTGGGCATTCTATGTTCTATTTTCTATGTTTTGGTATTTCTTTGTTTTGGTTGGGTATGGTTGTCAATCAGGACAGCTGTATATCGTTGTCTCTGATTGGGAATCATACTTAGGTAGCCCTTTTTCCCTCCTTTCAGTGTGGGTAGTTGTCTTTGTTAGGGGCACTATATCCTTTGTAAGCTTCACGGTCGTTTTTGTTATTTCTTGTTTTTGTTGGCGACATTACAAATAAAAGAAAATGTACGCCCACCACGCTGCACCTTGGTCTCAATCCGGTGATGACCGTGACAAAACCCCTGAACTACAGAGCTACTGTTAAATCCCCTGAACTACAGAGCTACTGTTAAATCCCCTGAACTACAGAGCTACTGTTAAATCCCCTGAACTACAGAGATACTGTTAAATCCCCTGAACTACAGAAATACTGGTCATCCCCCTGAACCATCGGACAGAAGACTAAAGCACTTTGTCAGGCACAGAGCTGTTTCAATGAAGGGTCCATTTGTTCAGCTATTGACCCTACAGCTACTAGATTTTTATTTTATTTTACCTTTATTTTACTAGGCAAGTCAGTTAATTAAGAACAAATTCTTATTTTCAATGACGGCCTAGGAACAGTGGGTTAACTGCCTGTTCAGGGGCAGAACGACAGATTTGTACCTTGTCAAACTACGAACTTGCAACCTTTCGGTTACTAGTCCAACGCTCTAACCACTAGGCTACCCTGCCGCCCCGGGAGGGGGCACAGATGAGTTATGTGTGTAAGAAGAATATGTCACACTACGTCTTAGTTATACAGTATTTATTATTCTGTTGGGTACTGTATCGTCTGAGGTGTAAAGACCCCTGGCTTTTGTTTGTCATCTCCATCTTTGATGACGTGGGTTTGATTGAAAACAATGGCATACTAGCTGCCAGATGCATGTGATCATGCGTCACTATACAATAAGTTCCTATTTAGATCAAAGTTGTGTGTATCTTTTCATCTTATCAGATAATTAGTTACGATTTGTGTATGACTTTCATTTGCAACTTCTCATTAACCTCATGAAATTAATGCTTAATATTTCTTTTTCAATGTATCTATTTATTTATGATACATTTTCAAAAAAATGAATGTCCAAATATCAGTCGATTGCAATTAGACATGAAACCAGGGACTTTCTTTGCATATGTGCAACAGAAGTGATTTAATGTCCTGATGATATGTTAATGTGTTTAGAATACATCCCAGCTGTACAGTACACGTTTAGCTCCATCATAAACAGCCATTTTGTTGACAATGTTTACATGTCATGTCGACAGTGGAAGCACATAAGTCCTGTGTTTAAAGTATCTCAGCCACATATCGCTGCTGTGAGTAGACCAATTAGTCTGCATCAGCCGAAGAGCATAATCCTCGGGATCTATTGAAGTGTACTTGATTTAAATCATTTATACACTGAGGATGTACAAGCCAACATCCAGATCATTAGCTCCAGTTTCAAGCCTACGGGTGTTTCATTATGTTAAGCTAATGCACAAGAGAGTAGGCTGGGAGCTAGTGCCGCACGGTTCTGCTTGCGTTATTGTTACGGGGGTTCGGTCTCATATTTTGCATGGTACACTTATTGGCTCTCCACTGTGAGATAACCAGAGAGAAATGAGCAGAGCGAACGAGTGTCATCTTTCACAAGAGTTTACCGAGGAAGAAAATACATTGCGTGACTCATAGCACAGAAGTCAGGATTGTCTGTTTGCAAATTCCTGTTTTATACCAAGTAACTGAACCAATAATGACTTAATGGCTGTTTCAAGTACATTTTTGGTTATTATCTCAGGAGAGTTTAGTAGATTAACTCAGTAAAATTCAGCAGATTAACTCAGTAGAGTTCAGTAGATTAACTCAGTAGAGTTCAGTATATTCACTTGGTAGAGTTCGATAGATTAACTCGGTAGAGTTCAGTAGATTAACTCGGTAGAGTTCAGTAGATTAACTCGGTAGAGTTCAGTAAATTAACTCTGTATAGTAGATTAACTCTGTAAATTAACTCGATAGTGTTCAGTAGATTAACTCGATAGTGTTCAGTAGATTAACTCGATAGTGTTCAGTAGATTAACTCGATAGTGTTCAGTAGATTAACTCGATAGTGTTCAGTAGATTAACTCGATAGTGTTCAGTAGATTAACTCGATAGTGTTCAGTAGATTAACTCGATAGTGTTCAGTAGATTAACTCGATAGTGTTCAGTAGATTAACTCAGTAGAGTTCAGTGGATTAACTCAGTGGAGTTCAGTAGATTAACTCGATAGTGTTCAGTAGATTAACTCAGTAGAGTTCAGTAGATTAACTCGATAGTGTTCAGTAGATTAACTCGATAGTGTTCAGTAGATTAACTCGATAGTGTTCAGTAGATTAACTCAGTAGAGTTCAGTGGATTAACTCGATAGTGTTCAGTAGATTAACTCGATAGTGTTCAGTAGATTAACTCGATAGTGTTCAGTAGATTAACTCAGTAGAGTTCAGTGGATTAACTCAGTGGAGTTCAGTAAAATTAATGGGTGACTATCATGTATTGTTGTTGTGTAACTCTTTGTGTTATCCCATGCAGCAAATCATCGATGCAGCCATGCTGAGTTCCACCCTGAACCGCATGACCAGGACAGGGAGCGGGGGCGAGAATGGACGAGTGGTCGCCCATGACTTCCCCAAAGCGTCACAGACTCTCCCCTGCATGAGCCAGGCCGCGGGCATGTGATGGGGCAGTCCTTCCTCTGCACAGACCCCACCAAAAAGAGAAATGGAAAAGAGGAGGCCAATAGGATTCACTGACTACTGCCAATAGGATTCACTGACTGCTGCCAATAGGATTCACTGACTACAGCCAATAGGATTCACTGACTACAGCCAATAGGATTCACTGACTACAGCCAATAGGATTCACTGACTACTGCCAATAGGATTCACTGACTACAGCCAATAGGATTCACTGACTACAGCCAATAGGATTCACTGACTGCAGCCAATAGGATTCACTGACTACAGCCAATAGGATTCACTGACTACAGCCAATAGGATTCACTGACTACAGCCAATAGGATTCACTGACTACAGCCAATAGGATTCACTGACTACAGCCAATAGGATTCACTGACTGCTGCCAATAGGATTCACTGACTGCTGCCAATAGGATTCACTGACTACTGCCAATAGGATTCACTGACTACAGCCAATAGGATTCACTGACTGCAGCCAATAGGATTCACTGACTGCTGCCAATAGGATTCACTGACTACAGCCAATAGGATTCACTGACTACAGCCAATAGGATTCACTGACTACAGCCAATAGGATTCACTGACTACAGCCAATAGGATTCACTGACTGCTGCCAATAGGATTCACTGACTGCTGCCAATAGGATTCACTGACTACAGCCAATAGGATTCACTGACTACAGCCAATAGGATTCACTGACTACAGCCAATAAGATTCACTGACTACAGCCAATAGGATTCACTGACTGCTGCCAATAGGATTCACTGGCTACTGCCAATAGGATTCACTGACTACAGCCAATAGGATTCACTGACTGCAGCCAATAGGATTCACTGACTACAGCCAATAGGATTCACTGACTACAGCCAATAGGATTCACTGTCTACAGCCAATAGGATTCACTGACTGCAGCCAATAGGATTCACTGACTACGGCCAATAGGATTCACTGACTGCTCACTCTGAAGATAGTTGTTTCTAACAAAATCACTTTTGTAAAGAGACGGTATATTTGGATCTTTTCTGCTGCAATAAAGATGGCCGTCTTGGACTTTAATAGATGACATACTTTTGTGTATCAAAAAGAAAAGAAAAAGAGAAGTTCTTCCCCAACCCAATTAATAGTGACACTTTTTGCACTATGTCAGTTTTTCTGGTCGCAAATTCATTTTTTCTTGTCTACTACTATCATTAACAGTCATGAACAGCTACAGTGGAGCCTGAAATAATTGAACCCCTTGATAAAGATGAGCAATAATGTATCAAATAAAGAATTCAAATACTAAGCTATATTGTATGCAACAAAAATAATGAGGAAATTATATTATTTTACACTAATATCTTGGAGAAAGAGATTCTGTTTGATAAATTAACTACTTTTTTCCTCAGAAAAGGGAAGATTCTTATAAATAAAGTAGTAAAAAGCGTAGTATTTAGTTCCATATTCCCGGCACGCAATGACTACATCAAGCTTGTGACTCTACAAACTTGTTGGATGCATTTGCAGTTTGTTTTGGTTGTGTTTTAAATTATTTTTGGCCCAATATAAATGAATGGTAAATAATGTATTGTGTCATTTTGGTGTCATTTTTTAAATTAGAAATAAGTATAGAATATATTTCTAAACACTTTTACATTCATGTGGATGTTACCATGATTACAGATAATCCTGAATGAATCGTGAATAATGATTTGTGTGAAAGTTAGAGGGTCAAAGATCATTCGCCAAAGTCATGAGTTTAGCATGTTTTAGGGGTATGACCTTTTGAGTAAACAATATAGCTCAGCATTTCAATAATGTATATTATACTGTCATTAATGCTTAGCTGTATCAAGGGTGTCAATCATTTTGCCTTATACTGAACAGTGATTTTGTTTCTTGTGACACAAAAATGTCCAATTCCAAAACATTTGACTTTCAACCTATCTATAGGTGCATACAGTATGTTGAATAAAACTACTGCTGAATGTTTTCACACATCACATAGGAATGGATGATTTCTGTAATGTTTCTCACATGAGCCACTTGGTCAACGTCACTGCATTGCAATTTCAGTCCGACTTACAGATTTCCTCTCTAATATATATATATATATATATATATATATATATATAATTAGAGAGGAAATCTGGTGGTTTATAACATATTTACACAACAAGGGAACACAGTAGTAATTTCAAAATGTAAATTAATTATCCATGTCAGGTGTTGGGCAGGAAATATATATATATATATATATATATATATATATATATTTCCTGCCCAACACCTGACATGGAGAATTAATTTACATTTTGAAATTACTACTGTGTTCCCTTGTTGTGTAAATATGTTATAAACCACCAGTTTGTAGGTCATTACCATTTAGAGGAGTGAGTCATTTAACAGACACTCTTATCCAGAGCCACTACAGTAGTGAGTCATTTAACAGACTCTCTGATCCAGAGCCACTACAGTAGTGAGTCATTTAACAGACTCTCTGATCCAGAGCCACTACAGTAGTGAATCATTTAACAGACTCTCTGATCCAGAGCCACTACAGTAGTGAGTCATTTAACAGACTCTCTGATCCAGAGCCACTACAGTAGTGAGTCATTTAACAGACTCTCTGATCCAGGACCACTACAGTAGTGAGTCATTTAACACTCTCTGATCCACTACAGTAGTGAGTCATTTAACAGACTCTCTGATCCAGAGCCACTACAGTAGTGAGTCATTTAACAGACTCTCTGATCCAGGACCACTACAGTAGTGAGTCATTTAGCAGACTCTCTGATCCACTACAGTAGTGAGTCATTTAGCAGACTCTCTGATCCAGAGCCACTACAGTAGTGAGTCATTTAACAGACTCTCTGATCCAGGACCACTACAGTAGTGAGTCATTTAGCAGACTCTCTGATCCACTACAGTAGTGATTCATTTAACAGACTCTCTGATCCAGGACCACTACAGTAGTGAGTCATTTAGCAGACTCTCTGATCCACTACAGTAGTGATTCATTTAACAGACTCTCTGATCCAGAGCCACTACAGTAGTGAGTCATTTAGCAGACTCTCTGATCCAGAGTCACTACAGTAGTGAGTCATTTAACAGACTCTCTGATCCAGAGCCACTACAGTAGTGAGTCATTTAGCAGACTCTCTGATCCAGAGCCACTACAGTAGTGAGTCATTTAACAGACTCTCTGATCCAGAGTCACTACAGTAGTGAGTCATTTAACAGACTCTCTGATCCAGAGCCACTACAGTAGTGAGTCATTTAACAGACTCTCTGATCCAGAGTCACTACAGTAGTGAGTCATTTAGCAGACGTCCTTATTCAGAGATACTACAGTAGTGAGTCATTTAGCACATACTCTTATCCTTACAGTAGTGAGTGCATTTTTGTACTGTTTTTCATACTGGTCCGCAGTGGGAATCGAACCCACAACCCTGGCGTTGCAAGCGCCATGCTCTACCAAGTGAGGATTTAAAGGATTTAACAGAGTACAGATAGAACAGACAATATCATTTCTACCTGCTGTTTCATTCCGCATGTGTCCATTAATATCTCAGAGATGGCGTATGAGTCATTGATAAAGATAGGAACATGTTCCAATGGCACTAGAACATCTAGTGGTATAAAATCTTTGATTTTTTTTTTTTTTTTTTTTAAACCTTTATTTAACTAGGCAAGTTAAGAACAAATTCTTATTTACAATGATGGCCTACCAAAAGGCAAAAAGGCCTCCTGCAGGGGAAGGGGGCTGGGATTGAGAAATACAGGACATGAATGAGATGACTAATCGAGTGGCTTTAGCGTTGGAAATGAGATGGTATGAGAGGATGACACAATTAGCCCACAAATTAGGGTGTGCCATTTTCATTTTACTCTACAAATCCACTGATGATTCAGGCTTGTTAACCTACCAATGACCTAACCTACCAATGACCTAACCTACCAATGACCTAACCTACCAATGACCTAACCTACCAATGACCTAACCTACCAATGACCTAACCTACATCACCTAACCTCAGCTACCTAACCTACATCACCTAACCTACATCACCTAACCTACATCACCTAACCTACCAATGACCTAACCTACATCACCTAACCTCAGCTACCTAACCTACATCACCTAACCTACATCACCTAACCTACATCACCTAACCTACATCACCTAACCTACATCACCTAACCTCAGCTACCTAACCTACATCACCTAACCTACATCACCTAACCTACATCACCTAACCTACCAATGACCTAACCTCAGCTACCTATCTTCATGTGGACATGTGGATGGTGTTTCTGAAAAACAAAACAAAAAAGGCATATGATTTAAGACAACTGTACAATTTCACAACTTTTTTTTAGATCTACAGTACAAAGACAGTACAAGCACAAGAACACGCTTAAAATGTACACTGTACGGTGGTATTTGTACTGTAACGTGTTATTGTACTGTGAGGGACAGCATCTCATGGTCTGTTGAGCAGCCATCCATTGTATGTCACTATCCCAACACCCAATATG
Source organism: Oncorhynchus gorbuscha (assembly GCF_021184085.1). NCBI lineage: Eukaryota > Metazoa > Chordata > Actinopteri > Salmoniformes > Salmonidae > Oncorhynchus > Oncorhynchus gorbuscha. Next base: position 103,437,377 of record NC_060174.1, on the reverse strand, counting down.
TTACTGTACGACTCAGAGGGTCATTCGTCTTCTATTCATTTTCTCCCTATTTGTTATCCTCTTTGGCATAGCACAGTGTCACACAACTAAAACTTATTTTGGTTTTCTACTGTACTTTAATCAATTTGTTTAAAAAAATATATAATAATAATAATAATATCCACATTTGTATGGTGAGAAATGTAATGTAAGAGACCTGGTGTTGAAATGATGTTCCATTCAGTTGAACAGGTGCAGATAGTTTTGTTCCAAGCTTTTCTCAGTCCAATATATTTTGTGCGTTTATAGTGAGATTACATTTATATTGTCCTTTTAAATAATATTTTGATCTGGCACTACTTTGTTTAATTTACTTCTCGAGGTGCAAGAGAAAATCTACCTTATGTCTTTGTGTGTTCACCTCTGTCTCAAGCGATATCTTTCGGAAAAAGACTAATGGACAATTTGGATTTCAATAGGTGGGGAGAGAACTTTGTTGAGTAACAGTGATCTCAATAAATTCCAAACTTTTGTAACCACGTGCTCTGGTTCTCTTTTTTTCTTATTCAGCGCTCTGCTTGGTCTGGAGAGAATAGGATGGTGAGACGAAGGAGTGAGAATAGTCCCGGGGAGATGGAGAGACAGAGAGAAAGAGAGGCTCCCCTTGTGTTTATTTCTACTGTGTCATTAAATCCGTGAACTGAAGAAGGATAATTGTTTGAAGATTGCCTTTTAGAATGTTCACAAATCATGCCTTGATGGAGTCTCTTGTATTGGGAGTTATCAAGTGGATCCATTACTTCGTAGAGTAAAACTTTGTCGTGACTCTTTTCTCCTCATTTCCCTCCTTTGATTTCCGCCTGTATGAGCCACTTTACAATTCCCACCGGGTGGGTTAACCCTATTGGCGTGATGCGTAGAGTGTTTGGCTAGGTATTCATCCCTGCCCCACAACCACCTTTCACTGCAATAGATACAGTATCCTCATGGTCTTCTTTTCACATGCTGTGAGTCTTGCTGTTGAACCAGAGTGGGGTTAGGGGACAAAGGGGTTAGTTGAACCAACCCTCGTTTCTAGGAAACCATTAACAAAAATAATCATGTGACCAAATATTTAGCAAGAGGTCATCATTTTATGGAGTCTCTCTGAGGGAAGAAACTACATGAAAAGTAGTAAGTCAGGTCCAAAAAGCTGATTTTCACCAGGTTTTGACAGAGTAGCAGAGACACCAGGTCTTATCTGATGACATAGAGTCTCAGCTTGATAAAGAGAGGTTATGACAGAGTAGCAGAGACACACCAGGTCTTATCTGATGACATGGAGTCTCAGCTTGATAAAGAGAGGTTATGACAGAGTAACAGAGACACCAGGTCTTATCTGATGACATGGAGTCTCAGCTTGATAAAGAGATGCTATGACAGAGTAACAGAGACACACCGGGTCTTATCTGATGACCTGGAGTCTCAGCTTGATAAAGAGAGGCTATGACAGAGTAGCAGAGACACACCAGGTCTTATCTGATGACATGGAGTCTCAGCTTGATAAAGAGAGGTTATGACAGAGTAGCAGAGACACACCAGGTCTTATCTGATGACATGGAGTCTCAGCTTGATAAAGAGAGGTTATGACAGAGTAGCAGAGACACACCAGGTCTTATCTGATGACATGGAGTCTCAGCTTGATAAAGAGAGGTTATGACAGAGTAGCAGAGACACACCAGGTCTTATCTGATGACATGGAGTCTCAGCTTGATAAAGAGAGGTTATGACAGAGTAGCAGAGACACACCAGGTCTTATCTGATGACATGGAGTCTCAGCTTGATAAAGAGAGGCTATGACAGAGTCTCAGCTTGATAAAGAGAGGTTAGCAGAGTAACAGAGACACCAGGTCTTATCTGATGACATGGAGTCTCAGCTTGATAAAGAGAGGCTATGACAGAGTAGCAGAGACACACCAGGTCCTATCTGATGACATGGAGTCTCAGCTTGTTAAACATATTTTGCTGGCCAGTTTCACGGGATTAGTAGCCTCAAATCCAAAGATCTTACCTAGGAATTGGCACATCGAAACATCAACCCTGTCCCAGAAAACTGGGAAAGAAATGGAACGGTAAGATATATAACAGAGATATCTACACTGAGTGTACAAAATATTAAGGACACCTTCCTAATATTGAGTTTGCATCCCTCTAAGGAGGCTTCCAAGAGACTACTTTTTCTTTAGACAAGCTATGTTTTCAAAAATGTTATGTTTTTATAAATTCTGATTATTTCCAGGGATACACAACATCCTGAAATGTATTTATATATCATTGTTAGAAAGAATACTAGATTTCCCTTGACGTAGGGACGCTGAACGTTTAAAAAAGAAAGGTACCCCATTCTTCCCCATTGTTCACAATAAATACCAAACACAGGAAATATCCTGAGGGATTCTTATGGTTTTAAAATGAGAGAAAAGGGTTCAGAGTCACAATGCAATCTTAGGGCTACCTAGAATCTAGACGGGTTCTTCAGTTGTCCCCATAGGAGAACCCTTTGAGGAACCTGTTTTGGTTCCAGCCCTTTTGGGCTCCCCTTTTGGGAACCCTTTCCACAGAGGGTTCTACATTGGACCCAAAAGGGTTCTCCCTGGAACCAAAAGGGATTCTGCTATGGGGATAGCCGAAGAGCCCCTTTGTCAGTGTCACGCTGGTATGAATGATTCAGGAGACAGGCGCAGGAATGCGTAATAAGGTTTTTTATTCAGGCCAAATTACGGCGTGCCGTGTAAAGGCACGGGGACGAAGATCAAACAGACACGTGTACAAAAACACAGGTTTGAAACCCAAACAGAAGAGTGAGGAGTACCTCAAATAAATACACACACGCACAATGATACCACACGGGTCGAGACCCGTAATCATCTGCACAATGATACCACACGGGTCAAGACCCGTAATCATCTGCACAATGATACCACACGGGTCAAGACCCGTAATCATCTGCACAATGATACCACATGGGTCAAGACCCGTAATCATCTGCACAATGATACCACACGGGTCGAGACCCGTAATCATCTGCACAATGATACCACACGGGTCAAGACCCGTAATCAGCTGCACAATGATACCACACGGGTCAAGACCCGTAATCATCTGCACAATGATACCACACGGGTCGAGACCCGTAATCATTTGCACAATGATACAACACGGGACGAGACCCGTAATCATTTGCACAATGATACAACACGGTTCGAGACCCGTAATCATCTGCACAATGATACCACACGGGTCGAGACCCGTAATCATTTGCACAATGATACAACACGGGACGAGACCCGTAATCATTTGCACAATGATACAACACGGTTCGAGACCCGTAATCATTTGCACAATGATACCACACGGGTCGAGACCCGTAATCATCTGCACAATGATACCACACGGGTCGAGACCCGTAATCATTTGCACAATGATACCACACGGGTCGAGACCCGTAATCATTTGCACAATGATACCACACGGGTCGAGACCCGTAATCATCTGCACAATCCGCAAGGGCACGAAAGCCCAAAACACACAGCACAGGTACTCACACGCACCAACGGACAATTGTAACAATAATAGACAAGACCACGGAAATCAAAGGGCACATATATACAGTAAACATACTAATCTGTGGGAATGGAGGACAGGTGTGCGTGATGAAAGTTCCCGGAAAAATCCGTGACAGGCAGGCTGTTTTAGAATTTCTCTCTCGGTGTTTGGTTCTTTCTGTTCTGTTTTCTGTGTGAGAGTTTTTACTCTTGAAACAAAATAAATAAACAAATTTGCCATATGCCTCAAAAAAAATGGCTGACCTTTGTTCTTTTTTTTTGTGAACTGTGGGCATCATAGAGCGTAACACATCATTAATCCCTGCACTAGCATCAGGTGGAGAGACACTAAAAAGGAGCTGGCAATTAGTTAAGAAGCCCCTAATTATGAATTATCGGCTCATTACATTACATAGTTACCTCATTAAAAGTCTTGTTGTGTCACAGGGCTAAGTCACTGGTTCAATCTGCTCTTGGCACTTAAATATTTTAATTAGATTGTCTGCTAATTTAGATTGTATTATTATCACGAGTTCTCTATTGAGTGAGGATGTTGCTTCATTCCTTGGTTCATTAGTGAAATCATCACCATTTATAGTATCTAAAAAGTAGTCTCTCTGGGGCGGCAGGTAGCCTAGTGGTTAGAGTGTAGGGGCTGCAGGTAGCCTAGTGGTTAGATTGTAGGGGCTGCAGGTAGCCTATTGGTTAGAGTGTATGGGCGGCAGGTAGCCTAGTGGTTAGAGTGTAGGGGCTGCAGGTAGCCTAGTGGTTAGAGTGTAGGGGCGGCAGGTAGCCTAGTGGTTAGAGTGTAGGGGTGGCAGGTAGCCTAGTGGTTAGAGTGTAGGGGTGGCAGGTAGCCTAGTGGTTACAGTGTAGGGGCGGCAGGTAGCCTAGTGGTTAGAGTGTAGGGGGGTGGCAGGTAGCCTAGTGGTTAGAGTGTGGGGGGGCAGGTAGCCTTGTGGTTAGAGTGTATGGGCGGCAGGTAGCCTAGTGGTTAGAGTGTAGGGGTGGCAGGTAGCCTAGTGGTTAGAGTGTAGGAGCGGTAGGTAGCCTAGTGGTTAGAGTGTAGGGGTGGCAGGTAGCCTAGTGGTTAGAGTGTAGGGGTGGCAGGTAGCCTAGTGGTTACAGTGTAGGGGTGGCAGGTAGCCTAGTGGTTACAGTGTAGGGGCGGCAGGTAGCCTAGTGGTTAGAGTGTAGGGGTGGCAGGTAGCCTAGTGGTTACAGTGTAGGGGCGGCAGGTAGCCTAGTGGTTAGAGTGTAGGGGGTGGCAGGTAGCCTAGTGGTTAGAGTGTGGGGGGCAGGTAGTCTAGTGGTTAGAGTGTGAGGGGGGCAGGTAGCCTAGTTGTTAGAGTGTAGGGGCGGCAGGTAGCCTAGTGGTTAGAGTGTAGGGGTGGCAGGTAGCCTAGTGGTTAGAGTGTAGGGGCGGCAGGTAGCCTAGTGGTTAGAGTGTAGGGGGGTGGCAGGTAGCCTAGTGGTTAGAGTGTGGGGGGGCAGGTAGTCTAGTGGTTAGAGTGTGAGGGGGGGGCAGGTAGCCTAGTGGTTAGAGTATAGGGAAGGGGGCAGGTAGCCTAGTGGTTAGAGCGTTGTGCCAGTAACCAAAAGGTTGCTGGATTGAATCCTTGAACTGACAAGGTAATCTGTTGTTCTGCCCCTGAACGAGGCAGTTAACCCACTGTTCCCCGGTAGGCCGTCATTGTAAGCAAGAATTTGTTCTTAATTAACTGACTTGCCTAGTTAAATAAAGGTTGCTTTTTCTTTTATTTTTAAGAATAATAATCAAATGCAACCTCTTAACTGTAAATAGTTTAGTTTCCTGCATGTCAGTGTTTCTTAGGCTTACTAGATAGGGTATTGTCTATCTACTCCACTCTGTGGAGAGAAAATAAATGCTACTAAATATAATTCAATGAGCCTGCAGTGTCTCTGCACACAGATAACGTACGTACCGGCTACACTGTCTGTATTGCTGCACTACATTATGAAAAGGTTTCTAAAATAGCCTCATCACATCTGAGGGAGAAATAGACAAAAATGGAAGGGTTTCAAATGAAACCATAGGAGATATATTGACCCTCCCAAGATGTTTCAGAAGATGAACGCTGATAACGCACTTCATCATCAGTATTGTAGATTCACCCAGATTCATATCTACCTGCCAGTGTGAAGAAGCGCCTGTATCCATGGCTACGGGATCAACCAATGTGCATTACAGATAGACTGGTGTCATCTAATGCACTAGGTCTAACATTAAATATTTTTCATTGACCTCACGTCAGAACACCTCAGATTAGATACACAGCATGTCATGATTCCTAATTTTAAATGGTATTTTTAATTAGGCAAGTCAGTTAAGACCAAATTCTTATTTACAATGACAGCCTAGGAACAGTGGGTTTAGCTGCCTTGTTCAAAGGGCAGAGAGACAGATTTTTACTTTGTCAGTTCGGGGATTTGATCCAGCAACCTTTCAGTTACTGGCCCAGTGCTTTAACCACTAGGCTAGCTGCCGCCCCATTATGGTATATAGTAGCAGCAGTTTTGTAACACAGGTGGCCTTAATACACACTGTAACCTACAAGGTTCCATGGTTCCTTGAGTGTATATAGTCATTGGGCTCCGTAGCCACGCCCATAGTCAATTCTTATGCTCCATTCATAACCAATTGGGAAGGAGGCCCATAGTCAATTCTTATGCTGCTTTCGTAACCAAGTGGGAAAGTGGTAATTACCAAATGTAAAGTCATAAATACCAGTTGAATGCATTCACATGTTTTGGCCAACAAGCTGTCGTCAACCATAAACTAAAAGTACAGCTATCATGTTTGTAAACGATGATGTCACCACTGCCCTTGACTCCAAGCACTGTTGTGCTGCTATCTTTACTGACTCGGACAAGTTTTCGATACGGTAGACCATTCCATTCTTGTAGGCCGGCTAAGGAGTTTTGGTGTCTCTAAGGGGTCTTCGGCCTGGTTTGCCAACGATCTCTCTCTGTCACATCCCCGGCTTGTCACTGGAAGGGAGGGGGCTTAAGGGTAGGCTTAGTCAAGGTGGGGCTTTACTTTGGCAATGTTGCGGAGGTGGAAGAATGAGGATTTGACAGTCTGTCTTATGTGGTGGTCAATAGAGAGCGTGGAGTCCAGGACCAAATCAAATCTAATTGTATTTGTCACATGCACCAAATGCAACCTTACCGTCAAATCCTTACTTACAAGTCCTTAACCAACAACGCACTTCAAGAAATAGAGTTAAGGAAATATTTACTAAATAAACGGAATACCTTATGGCCGGATGCCAAGCAGTTGCCATACCAGGCGGTGATGCAATCAGTCAAGATGCTCTAGATGGTGCAGCTGTAGAACTTTTTGAGGATCTGGGGAGCCATGCCAAATCTTCTCCTGAGGGGGAAAAGATGCTGTCGTGCCCTCTTCACAACTGCCTTGGTGTGTTTGGACCATGATAGTTTGTTGGTGATGTTGACACCAGGGAGCTTGAAACTCTCTACCAGCTTCACTACAGCCCCTGTCGATGTGAATGGGGGCGTGTTCAACCCTCCTTTTCCTGTAGTCCACGATCAGCTGTCAGCTGTTCACATTAAGGGAGAGGTTATTGTCCTGGCACCACACTGCCAGGTCGCTGACCTACTCTCTATGTGCTGTCTCATCGTTGTCGGTGATCAGGCCTACCACTGTTGTGTCATCAGCAAACTTAATGATGGTGTTTGAGTCGTGCCTGGCCATGCAGTCGTGGGTGAACAGGGAATACAGGAAGGGAATAAGCACACACCACTGAGGGGCCCCAGTGTTGAGGATCAGCATGGCGGATGTGTTGTTGCCTACCCTCACCACCTGGGGGCGGCCTGTCAGGAAATCCAGGGTCCAGTTGCAGAGGGAGGTGTGTAGTCCCAGGGTCCTTAGGTTATTGATGAGCTTTGTGGGCACTATGGTGTTGAACGCTGAGCTGTAGTTAATGAACAGCATCCTCACATACAGTAGGTGTTCCTTTTGTGCAGGTGGGAAAGGACAGTGTGGAGTGTGATTGACATTGCATCATCTGTGAATCTGTTGGGGCGCTATGCAAATTGGAGTGGGTCTAGAGTTTCCCGGAGGATGGTGTTGATGTGAGCCATGGCCAGCCTTTCAAAGAACTTCATGGCTACCGATGTGAGTGCTACATGGCGGTAGTCATTTAGGCAGGTTACCTTCACTTTCTTGGGCACAGGGACTATTGTGGTTTGCTTGAAACATGTTGATATTACATACTCGGTCAGTGTTACTTGCCTCAAAGCAAGCATAAAAGGCATTTAGCTCGTCTGGTAGGCTCACTTCACTGGGCAGCTTGCGGCATGGTTTCCCTTTGTAGTCCGTAATATATTGCAAGCCCTGCCACATCCGACGAGCTTCAGAGTCGGTGTAGTAGGATTTAATCCTGTATTGACGCTTTGTCTGTTTGATGGTTCATCTGAGTGCAGGATTTCTTATAAACGTCCGGATTAGTGTCCCACTCCTTGAAAGCGACAGCCTTTAGCTCAGTGCAGATGTTGCCTGTAATCCATGGCTTCTGGTTGGGATATGTACGTACGGTCTCTGTGGGGATGACGTCGTCGATACACTTATTGATGAAGCCGGTGACTGAGGTGGTATACTCCTCAATGCCATTGGATGAATCCCGGAACATATTCCAGTCATAGCTAGCAAAACAGTCCTGTAGAGTAGCGAGTTCTGTGCATGGAGGGAGAGAGAGACAGTGGTGTTGTCAATGGTGAGGGTGGGGTTGCCAGCTTTGGTGAGGGTGGATTTGGTGCCTATGAGGAGGAGTTCTGTTTTATCACTGTTGAGCTTGAGGAAGTTGTATTCATCCAAGTTTTTATTGTAGAGATGCAAGATTCAATGTGGGTCAGAGGTGGGTTGAGGAGGGATTTGGTGCCGAGGTAGATCTGTATGTCATCGGGATAGCAGTGGAAGTCAAGGTTGAAGTGACGGAGGATCTGACCATGGGGGAGGATGTAGATGATGAAGAGTAAGGGACCCAGCACAGAGCCCTGGGAGACACCCTGTATAACTGCAGTTGAGGTGTGGCCATTGAGGGAGATGTAATGGGTCTGGTTTGTGCACCCTGCCCTTTAAATACGTCTCTCATAGTTTCAAGCCACACTCCGCCACATTCACCAAATGGAGCAAAGGTATCTCAAAGTCTTTTCGAACGTTTTGAAGAAGAACGTTTTGGGGAACGTGTCGTTCAGTACAAACCGTCATGCAACGTGGCAAACGTTGAAGCGAAATGAACTCATCCCAGGTTTGAGGTGATATAGCAGGGCCGTTCAATTCTGGTCCCGCAGAAACACTTATTCTTTTTTTTCAATAAAAAAATTAATACTTTAACACGTTTTACTCCCCAATTTTGTAATATCCAATTGGTAGTAATGATCTTGTCTCATCACTGCAACTCCCCAATGGGCTCGGGAAGGCGAAGGTCAAGTCATGCATCCTCCCCGAAACAAGACCTGCCAAGCCGCGCTGCTTCTTTAACACCTGCCTGCTTAACCGCGGAAGCCAGCCGTACCAAAGTGTCGGAAAAAACACTGTTCACTGATGAATGAAGTCAGCTTGCAGGCACCCGGCCCGCCACCAGGAGCCACTAGAGCGCGATGAGCCAAGGAAAGCCCCCGGCCAAACCCTCCCTTTACCAATTACCAATCACTGGGACAATTTTGTGCGGCCCTATGGGACTCCCGGTCATGGCCGGCAGTGCCTTAGACTGCTAAGCCACTCGGGGGGCCTCGGACATAAACACTTCCGTTACTTGCTTCTATCTGGTAGTTAATTGCACTCTCCTGGTGTACTCATGTCTGAATCAATCCCTGATTAGAAGGAGAGGATGAAAATCAGAAGCGATTTGACCATCCAGGACCGCAACAGCCCTGTGATATAGGCAGTGCAGTAGCTGTGTTTGGTAATGGCCATTTTGACCACATGAGTAGATAAGAAATGTTTGTGACCATGCAATTTGTTAGTTTGAAGGCCTTGATTTTCTCCTGCCGTACAAGTGAGAATTCTTCTCTGAATTTTATTGAGCATGAAGAGAAGTTTCCTTTTGTGGAATTCTTCTGACCTCTGAGTATCACCGTTTTGGAAGGCAATTTCTATTTCTATAGCCTACTTATATATTTTGGGGTTCTGCTCTGTGGACTAATTCCTTTGGATTATTACACTGAACAGGTAAAATCAATCCTTTGTTTAATTTCTCCCATCTGGATCAATTGAATTTTGGCATTATGGAACTGAATTGAACATTTACTTTCGCTGAAGGACAAAGACATGGTTGGCTGACTAAAGCGGATACTTTATTTAGCATTGTGATCCCATACTGTTATGAGGTGTGATTTATTTGTGACATATTTCGTTACAGGATGTTTGTGCACTGTATTTCTATTAGATGGTGTTGGCTCTAGTGTACTGCAGAACCCAATGGGGCATATAGCCACAGTGTAGCTCTCCAGAACCCAATGTTCATACAGCCACAGTGTAGCTCTCCAGAACCCAATGGGGCATACAGCCACAGTGTAGCTCTCCAGAACCCAATGTTCGTACAGCCACAGTGTAGCTCTCCAGAACCCAATGGGGCATATAGCCACAGTGTAGCTCTCCAGAACCCAATGTTCATACATCCACAGTATACCTCTCCAGAACCCAATGTTCATACAGCCACAGTGTAGCTCTCCAGAACCCAATGGGGCATATAGTCACAGTGTAGCTCTCCAGAACCCAATGGGGCATATAGCCACAGTGTAGCTCTCCAGAACCCAATGGGGCATATAGTCACAATGTAGCTCTCCAGAACCCAATGGGGTATATAGTCACAGTGTAGCTCTCCAGAACCCAATGGGGCATATAGTCACAGTGTAGCTCTCCAGAACCCAATGGGGCATACAGCCACAGTGTAGCTCTCCAGAACCCAATGTTCATACAGCCACAGTGTAGCTCTCCAGAACCCAACGGGGCATACAGCCACAGTGTAGCTCTCCAGAACCCAATGGGGCATACAGCCATCACTCTTGGGTTCCCGTCGTAGACATCAACGTCTTGCTTCCAGACAAATTAAACAACTTCTTTGCTTGCTTTCAGGACAATGCAGTGCACCGACGCGGCCTGCTACCAAAGACTGTGGGATCTCTTTCTCCGTGGCCGATGTGAGTAAAACATTTAAATGTGTTTACCCTCGCAAGGCTGTCGGCCCAGACGACATCCCTAGCCGTGTCCTCATAGCATGCGCAGACCAGCTGGCTGGTGTGTTTACGGACATATTCAATCAATCCCTATCCCAGTCTGCTGTTTCCACATGCTTCAAGATCACTATCACACTGCACACTGCCCCATCCCATCTGGACAAGAGGAATACGTATGTAAGAATGCTGTTCAATGGCTACAGCTCAGCATTCAAAACCATTGTACTCTCCAAACCCATCATTAAACTTGAGACCCTGGGTCTCGATCCCGCCCTGTGCAACTGGGTCCTGGACTTCCTGATGGGCCGCCCCCAGGTGGTGAAGGTAGGAAATAACATCTCCACTCCGGCTGATCCTCAACACTGGGGTCCCACAAAGGTGTGTTCTCAGCCCCCTCCTGTACTCCCTTTTCACCCACGACTGCATGGCCATGCACACCTCCAACTAAATCATCAAGTTTGCAGACGACACTACAGTGGTAGGCTTGATTACCAACAACGATGAGACAGGGAGGAGGTGAGGGCCCTCGGATTGTGGTGTCAGGAAAATAACCTCTCACTCAATGACAGCAAAAGAAAAGAGATGATTGTGGACTTCAGGAAACAGCAAAGGGAGCACCCCTCACCCATATGAAATGGACAGCAGTAGAGAAGGTGGAAAGTTTTAAGTTCCTCAGTGTACATATCACTGACAAATTTAAATGGTCCATACACACAAACAGTGTGGTGAAGAAGACACAACAGCGCCTCTTCAAGCTCAGGAGGCTGAAAAAAATGTGGCTTGTCCACGAAAACCCTCACTAACTTTTACAGGTGCACAATTGAGAGCATACTGCCGGGCTGTATCACCGCCTGGTACGGCAACTGCACCGCCCACAACCGCAACACATCACTGGGGGCAAACTACCTGCCCTCCTGGACACCTACAACACCCAATGTCACAAGAAGGCAAAAGAAGATCATCAAGGACAATAACCACTCGAGCCACTGCCTGTTCACCCCGCTTCCATCCAGAAGGTGAGGTCAGTACAGGTGCATCAAAACTGGGACAGAGAGATTAAAGAACAGCTTCTATCACAAGGCCATCACATTGTTAAACAGCCACCACTAGCACAGAGAGGCGGCTGCCTACCTACAGACTTGATATCATTGACCACTTTAATAAATGGAACACTAGTCACTTCAGTAATGCCACTTCAAGTGTGTTTACATATCTCGCTTTACTCATCTCATATGTATACACTGTATACTGTATCCTTCACTATCTATTCTTTACTACCTATTGCATCTTAGCCGCTCTGTCACTGCTCATCCATATATTTTATACTTATATATTCTTGTCCCCTTCCTTTACTAGATTATGTGTATTAGGTTTTGTTGTGGAATTGTTAGATATTACCTGTTCGATGCTGCTGCGCTGTCGGATCAAGAAGTTTAAGCATTTTGCTTCCCTCACAATAACATCTGCTCACCATGAGTATGTGACCAATAAAATTTGATTTGATTTTGATTTGAAAGTATGGACCACAGCTGGCTCAATGTGAACTACTTGGTACTTGGTCCTTCTGTAGCTCAGTTGGTAGAGCATGGCGCTTGTAACGCCAGGGTAGTGGGTTCGATCCCCGGGACCACCCATACGTAGAATGTATGCACACATGACTGTAAGTCGCTTTGGATAAAAGCGTCTGCTAAATGGCATTATTTTTTTATTTATTTTATTTTAACTACAATCTCGACACTCTGGTTTGACATTTAGAAACGTTAATAATCATCACTTGTGGTACAGTTTTTGTAAACAATAGGAACTCAACTTTCACATCAGCGATAAATACTTTTTCAAATACAAAAGATAACGTTACTGTATGCTGATTTAGATCCACCCGATTGTGTTTTGGAAGAACTCAAGCCTTCAGTAGGCGACATACAGTACCACAATCCCTCCCACCTTGCTCACACGTTTCCATTGGAACCCAACTGGGGAGGAAGATATGGTATTCAAAACATAGCCGTAGGCAACTGTGCTAAAACTGCATACAGTCAGTGTATCTTTTGCATTTGAAAAAGTATTTATCGCTGATGTGAAAGTTGAAGTTTATGTTCCAAATGTTTCCAAAACCATAAAGGGAGAGTGGGGAAAGTTGAACCAAAGGGTTAATTGAGCCACCCCTTGTTTCTAGGAAACCATACACAAACTTAATCATGTGACCAGATATTTAGGAAAAGGTCCTAATTTAATGGAAGCTAAAGGAAGAAATCACATGGGAAAAGTGGTAAGTAAAGTTAGGTCCATAAAACAGATTTTCACCTAGTCTAATTAATTTATTGTGTTATTGGATTCAGGATGCTTTTACTTAAACCAAAGTAGATCAATTTAAGAGTGTTTTATACATCAGTTGGAGTCTCTATAAGCTACAATATGGTCACAGTAATATAGTATGTTGTCCCTCCCTTATCATTCTACTTGTACAGATGTAGGATCTTAATTTGAGCCAGTTTTAAAAATAATCCTGCAGCAACAGCACATTTCAATTAATTTGTGGATTATAATACATTGACATTTTGTTAGGGGTTGATACATTTTTCGTAGGGGAAAAGTCTGAAATTTCAAAGTGGAGTTTTTAAACCTCAAATACACTACAAGTTTTACATGAAAGTGCATCCTTGTAGCTGTGTGGACTAACATAGGCAAAAGGTTTGCCAATGGCCATGGGGTAAAGTTGAGCCAATTGCCACATTCAAATTATGATTACAGTTGGTCAGTTTTACGCATAATATGCATAATATTTTTGCAATGTGTCATGCCTCAATATAGTGTATTTTCATTGTTACAGAGCAGACATCATCATGCCCCGTGTATACAAACATAAAACAGGCTCTGGAGAGCAGCCAAGGAAATGAGAGAAGGGATGAAGTCCATTTGAACAGCAGCAAGGGATGAACAAATAGACTGAATGACACTGAAGAGGTACATTAACAAAAAAGACTATTAACATGTATCTGTGTGAAAGAGAGGCTATGACAGAGTAGCAGAGACACACCAGGTCCTATCTGATGACATGGAGTCTCAGCTTGATAAAGAGAGGCTATGACAGAGTAGCAGAGACACACCAGGTCCTATCTGATGACATGGAGTCTCAGCTTGATAAAGAGAGGCTATGACAGAGTAGCAGAGACACACCAGGTCCTATCTGATGACATGGAGTCTCAGCTTGATAAAGAGAGGCTATGACAGAGTAGCAGAGACACACCAGGTCCTATCTGATGACATGGAGTCTCAGCTTGATAAAGAGAGGCTATGACAGAGTAGCAGAGACACACCAGGTCCTATCTGATGACATGGAGTCTCAGCTTGATAAAGAGAGGCTATGACAGAGTAGCAGAGACACACCAGGTCTTATCTGATGACATGGAGTCTCAGCTTGATAAAGAGAGGCTATGACAGAGTAGCAGAGACACACCAGGTCTTATCTGATGACATGGAGTCTCAGCTTGATAAAGAGAGGCTATGACAGAGTAGCAGAGACACACCAGGTCCTATCTGATGACATGGAGTCTCAGCTTGATAAGGAGAGGCTATGACAGAGTAGCAGAGACACACCAGGTCCTATCTGATGACATGGAGTCTCAGCTTGATTAACATATCAAGAATTTCACAGACCAGTTTCGTGGGCTTAAGGACAGACGGGAGACTCTGGCAGCTCAGGACAGACAGGAGACTCTGGCAGCTCAGGACAGATGGGAGACTCTGACAGCGCTGGGCAGGAGGAAGACTGGCAGCACTGGACAAGCGGGAGCACCTGTAGGAAGGAGACGGAGAGACAGCCTGGTGCGGGGGGCTGCCACCGGAGGGCTGGTGTGTGGAGGTGGCACCGGATAGACCGGAACGTGAAGGCGCACTGGAGGTCTCAAACACTGAGCCTGCCCAACCTTACCTGGCTGAATGCTCCACGTAGCCAGGCTAGTGCGGCGAGGTGGAATCGCCGGCACTGGGCTGTGCTGGCAAACCGGGGACACCATGCGTAGGGCTGGTGCCATGCACCCCGGCCCGAGGAGGCACACTGGATACAAGATGCGCTGAGCCGGCTTCATGGCACCTTGGCTCGATGCCCACTCTAGCCCGGCCGATACGAGGCGCTGCAATGTACTGCACCGGGCTATGCACACGCACCGGGGACACAGTGTGCCTCACGACATAACACAGTGTTTGCCCGGTCCCTCTCTCTACATGGTAAGCACGGGGTGTTGGCGCAGGTCTCCTACCTGACCTCACCACACTCCCCGTGTGCCTCCCACAAGACATTTTTGAGGCTACCTCTCGGGCTTCCAGCCGTGCTGCCTTGCTGCCTCCTCATACCACCGCCGCTCAGCTTTCACTGCCTCCAGCTCTGCCTTGGGGCGGCGATACTCTCCCGGCTGTGCCCAGGGTCCTTTGCCGTCCAGGATCTCCTCCCATGTCCAGGAGTCCTGAGATCGCTGCAGCTGCCCGTTACCACGCTGCTTGGTCCTTTGGTGGTGTGTGATTCTGTAACGGTCTTCGTCCTCCTCTTCTGAGGAGGAGTGGTAAGAAGGATCGGAGGACCAATGCGCAGCGTAATAAGTGTCCATATTGGATTTATTATATGAACACAAAACAAAAACAACGAGAACGAAACGAAACAGTCCCGAATGGTGAAATACAAAAACACAGAACAGAAAATAATCACCCACGAAACACAGGTGAAAAAAGGTTACCTAAGTATGATTCTCAATCAGAGACAACTAATGACACCTGCCTCTGATTGAGAACCATACCAGGCCAAACGCAAAATACAACATAGAAAAACAAACATAGACTGCCCACCCCAACTCACACCCTGACCATACTAAAACAAAGACCAAACAAAGGAGCTAAGGTCAGAACGTGACACAAACTCTCCATCAGATTCCAAACTCTCCACCATGGCCAAGACCAAAGAGCTCTCCAAGGATGTCAGGGACAAGATTGTAGACCTACACAAGGCTGGACTGGGCTACAAGACCATCGCCAAGCAGCTTGGTGAGAAAGTGACAACAGTTGGTGCGATTATTCGCAAAGAAACACAAAATAACTGTCAATCTCCCTCTGTCTGGGGATCCATGCAAGATCTCACCTCGTGGAGTTGCAATGATCATGAGAACGGTGAGGACAGTGAGGAATCAGCCCAGAGCTACACGGGAGGATCTTGTCAATGATCTTAAGGCAGCTGGGACCATAGTCACCAAGACACCAAGAAAACAATTGGTAACATACTGTGCCGTGAAGGACTGAGATCCTGCAGCACCCGCAAGGTCCCCCTGCTCAAGAAAGCACATATACATGCCCGTCTGAAGTTTGCCAATGAACATCTGAATGATTCAGAGGACAACTGGGTGAAAGTGTTGTGGCCAGATGAGACCAAAATGGAGCTCTTTGGCATCAACTCAACTCGCCGTGTTTGGAGGAGGAGGAATGCTGCCTATGACCCCAAGAACACCATCCCCACCGTCAAACATGGTGGAAGGTGGAAACATTATGCTTTGGGGGTTTTTTTCTGCTAAGGGGACAGGACAACTTCACCGCATCAAAGGGACGATGGACGGGGCCATGTACCGTCAAATCTTGGTTGAGAACCTCCTTCCCTCAGCCAGGGCATTGAAAATGGGTCGTAGATGGGTATTGCAGCATGACGATGACCCAAAACACATGGCCAAGGCAACAAAGAAGTGGCTCAAGTAGAAGCACATTACAGTTTTTTCCAACTGCTTGCACACAAAATATTTTCATGTCACACGATTTTTGAAACCTCTCACTCAAAGTGCAAAACTACACACCAAATATCCAAAACCATAAGCTATTTCTCAGCCTTCGACTCAGTTGTCAATTTTTTTCAAAACACTACACACAATCATCTACCTAAAACACAAAAATCGAACAGGAAGTGACTTGCTTTCCTTTTCCAAACACAACCAATCAAAATACTACACTTATTCACCAGGTCACACACACACTCCTCACATGTGCAAACACTAATAGCTTAACTGATCACTAACCAATCACTGCTTTACTGTAGTATAGGCCTATAAATAGGTCAAATGTCATATTACCTGTTTTGAACTATGGATGCCAACAATGGACAGAGAGCAAGAGGAGTAGGAGGAAGAGGAAGAGGACGAGGGCAAAGAAGAGAAGGAAGGAGAGCCATCTCTAATGAAATTAGGGCAAACTTTGTTGATCATGTGATCAACCACGGTTTGACCATGAGAGAGGCTGGACTGAGAGTCCAGCCCAACTTGAGTCGATTTACAGTGGCGTCCATAATTCGAACCTTCAGAAATGAGAACAGGTATGCAACTATCTAATGACTATTTTAGCATGACCGTAATGTACTGTAAAATACGTACGACTGCATAGTATTGCATAAACATTTGTAACTCTAAGCCATCCATTTACTGCACTGCATTGAATGAATGAGGCCGGTTATCATACTGTACTACATTTTTTTGTACATTGTTTACAGTTCCTGAACACATACTGTGTTTGAATTCTGTACAGAGTGGAAAGGCAAAGACATCATGGAGGACGAGGACGCTTGTTTACAGATGTACAAGAGACTGCAATTATAAATATGGTCTATGTGGGGACATAGAGGTTGCCTCTGTCCAAGGTTGGATATGCCATGCTAGGAGATACTTCCCTCGATGTTTGGCAAGGGAAAACGTATCCTGTGATGTGGACGAAGTATTGTGGCCAGACTCAGGCCGCTGGTGACTACCCCCCCCCCCTACCAATTCCTGGACTGACCCCCCGGGACCCCACACACACAATTGTGTTCTTTACTGTATTCTAAAGACTATACTTTTGGTTTACATATGTTTATGGTTTTGTTGTATGCTACTGTATACAACAGTAATGTTTGGCCTAATAAATATTTTCTGTTTCTACATTGCATTGGTGTTTACAGTATACTTGTTACCCCTCTCAGCAGATTACTTTCACTGTAGAACATTGTATTGAAATATAGATATAAGCCTATGAAAGACTAAAGAGCTTTAGATTAAGAACAACAGTGTTTACATGGTATATCCAAAAATGTACTATTATGAAAGCAGTGTTTTCTCATTTAATGCAAATGCTTCATTCTGACATGTGTTTATGGCATTTTGAATGCAGTGTTACATTTTGAAGGAGATGTGAGGCATTTTGCATTTTGTGTGTGCAGTTTTGAGAATTGTGTGTAGAGTTTTCAAAAAAAGGAGAAAAAAATTGTAAGGTCCTGGAGTGGCCTAGCTCTCCAGACCTTAATCCCATAGAAAATCTGTGGAGGGAGCTTGTAGTTGGCCACCAGGTTTGCACACATCTCAGGAGGGATTTTGTCCCACTCCTCTTTGCAGATCTTCTCCAAATCATTAAGGTTTCGAGGCTGACGTTTGGCAACTCGAACCCTTAATGATTTGGAGAAGATCTGCAAAGAGGAGTGGGACAAAATCCCTCCTGAGATGTGTGCAAACCTGGTGGCCAACTACAAGAAACGTCTGACCTCTGTGGTTGCCAACAAAGGCCAACAAAAGTCATGTTTTGCAGAGGGGCCAAATACTTATTTCCTTCTTTAAAATGCAAATCAATTCATAACATTTTTGACATTAGTTTTTCTGGATTGTTTTGTTGTTATTCAGTCTCTCACTGTTCAAATAAACCTACCATTCAAATTATTATAATTTCTTTGTCAGTGGGCAAACGTACAAAATCAGCAGAGGATCAAATACTTTTTTTCCTCACTGTATCTACAGTACTAAATCCATGTGTATGTATAGTGCATCTGTTATCGTGTGTGTGTGTGTGTGTGTGTGTGTGTGTGTGTGTGTGTGTGTGTGCATGGGCGTGCTTACACTATACTTGCGTATATATATATATATATATATGGTTGGTTTTATATATATATATATATATGTGTCTGTGCCAATGTTTGTGTTGCTTCACAGTCCCCTCTGTTCCATAAGGTGTTTTCTTTCTGTTTTTTTAAATCTAATTTTACTGCTTGTGTCAGTTACTTGATGTGGAATAGAGTTCCATGTAGTCATGGCTCTAGGTAGTACTGTGTGCCTCCCATAGTCTGTTGGGGACTGTGAAGAGACCTCTTGTGGCATGTCTTGTGGGATATGCATGGGTGTCCGTGCTGTGTGCCAGTAGTTTAGACAGACAGCTCGGTTTATTCAACATGTCAATACCCGTTGAATAAACCGTGATGAAGTTAATCTCTCCTCCACTTTCAGCCATGCGTATTATTAATATTAGCTCTCTGTGTACATCCAAGGGCCAGCCGTGAGCCAATTGCAATTTTCCTAATTCCTTTTTTTGTGGCACCTGACCACACGACTGAACAGTAGTTCAGTTACAACAAACTAGAGCCTGTAGGACCTGCCTTGATGATAGTGTTGTTTTTGATTTATTTATTTCACCTTTATTTAACCAGGTAGGCAAGTTGAGAACAAGTTCTCATTTACAATTGCGACCTGGCCAAGATAAAGCAAAGCAGTTCGACAGATACAACAACACAGAGTTACACATGGAGTAAAACAAACATACAGTCAAAAATACAGAATAAATAAGTCTATATACAATGTGAGCAAATTAGGTGAGAAGGGAGGTAAAGGCAAAAAAGGCCATGGTGGCAAAGTAAATACAATATAGCAAGTAAAACACTGGAATGGTAGTTTTGCAATGGAAGAATGTGCAAAGTAGAAATAAAAAATAATGGGGTGCAAAGGAGCAAAATAAATAAATTAATTAAATACTGTTGGGAAAGAGGTAGTTGTTTGGGCTAAATTATAGTTGGGCTATGTACAGGTGCAGTAATCTGTGAGATGCTCTGACAGTTGGTGCTTAAAGCTAGTGAGGGAGATAAGTGTTTCCAGTTTCAGAGATTTTTGTAGTTCGTTCCAGTCATTGGCAGCAGATAACTGGAAGGAGAGGCGGCCAAAGAAAGAATTGGTTTTGGGGGTGACTAGACAGATATACCTGCTGGAGCGTGTTCTACAGGTGGGAGATGCTATGGTGACCAGCGAGCTGAGATAAGGGGGGACTTTACCTAGCAGGGTCTTGTAGATGACATGGAGCCAGTGGGTTTGGCGACGAGTATGAAGCGAGGGCCAGCCAACGAGAGCGTACAGGTCGCAATGGTGGGTAGTATATGGGGCTTTGGTGACAAAACGGATTGCACTGTAATAAGTTTTGTTAAGAAGGCAGAGCAGAGCTTTATTATAGACAGACTTCTCTCCATCTTAGCTACTACTGCATCAATAAGTTTTGACAATGAAAGTTTAGAATCTAGTTACTCCAAGCAGTTTAGGCACCTCGGGGCGGCAGGGTAGCCTAGTGGTTAGAGCGTTGGGCTAGTAACCGAAAGTTCGAATCCCCGAGCTGACAAGGTACAAATATGTTGTTCTGCCCCTGAACAAGGCAGTTAACCCACTGTTCCTAGGCCGTCATTGAAAATAGGAATTTGTTCTTAACTGACTTGCCTAGTTAAATAAATATTAAAATAAACCTCAACTTGCTCAATTTCCACGTTTTACTACAAGATTTAGTTGAGGTTTAGGGTTTAGTGAGAGTTTTGTTCCAAATACAATGCTTTTAGTTTTATAAATATTTAAGGCTAACTTATTCCTTGCCACCCACTCTTAAACTAACTGCAGCTCTTTGTTGATTGTTGCAGTCATTTCAGTCGCTGTAGTAGCTGACATGTATAGTGTTGAGTCATCCACATACATAGAAACTCTGGCTTTACTCAAAGTCAGTGGCATGTCATTAGTAAAAATTGAAAAAAGCAATGGACCTAAACAGCTACCCTGGGGAATTCCTGATTCTAACTGGATTATATTTGATAGGCTTCCATTAAAGAACACCCTCTGTGTTCTGTTAGACAGCTAAATCTTTATCCACATTATAGCAGGGGATGTAAAGCCATAACACATACGTTTTTCCAGCAGCAGACTATGATCAATAATGTCAAAAGCTGCACTGAAGTTTAACAAGACAGCACCCACAATCATTTTATCATAAATTTCTCTCGGCCAATCATCAGTCATTTGTGTAAGCGCTGTGCTTGTTGAGTGTCTTTCCCTATAAGCCTGCTGACATTCTGTTGTCAATTTGTTTACTGTAAAATAGCATTGTATCTGGTCAAACATAATTTTTTCCAGAAGTCTACTAAGGGTTGGTAACTGGCTGATTGGTTGGCTATTTGAGCCAGTAAAGGGGGCTTTACTATTCTTGTTTAGCGGAATGACTTTAGCCTCCCTCCAGGTCTGAGGGCACATGCTCTCTAGTAGGCTTAAATTGAAAATGTGGCAAATAGGAGTGGCAATATCATCTGCTATTATCCTCAGTAATTTTCTATCTAGATTGTCAGACCCCGGTGGCTTGTCATTGTTGATAGACAGCAATCATTGTTTCACCTCTTCCACACTGACTTTACAGAATTCAGAAGTACAATTCTTGTCTTTCATAATTTGGTCCGATATACTTGGATGTGTAGTGTCAGCGTTTGTTGCTGGCATGCCATCCCTAAGTTTGCTTATCTTGAAAATGAAAAAGTAATTAAAGTAGTTTGCGATATCAGTGGGCTTTGTGATGAATGAGCCATCTGATTCAATGAATGAAGGAGCCGAGTTGCTTTCCCCCCCCAAAATGTAATTTAAGGTGCCCCAAAGCGTTTTACTATCATTCTTTATATCATTTATCTTTGTTTCATGGTGTAGTTTCTTTTTATTTTTCTTTAGTTTAGTCACATGATTTTTAAATTTGCAGTACGTTTGCCAATCAGTTGGGCTGCCAGACTTAATTGCCATACATTTAGCCTCATCCCTCTCAACTGTACAATTTTTAAATTCCTCATCAATCCACGGGGATTTAACATTTTTTTACAGTCATTTTCTTAATGGGTGCGTGCTTATTAGTAACTGGAATAAGTAGGATCATAAATGGGTCAAGTGCAGCGTCTGGTTGATCCTCATTATATACCACATCATCAACATATGAATCACTATAAAACTTATTGTATGACCTCCTAAACACTATATCTGGCCCAGCCTCTGGAACTTTGGTTTTCCTAGACATGGCTATTATATTGTGATCACTACATCCTATGGATTTGGATACTGCTTTAAAGCACATATCTGCAGCGTTAGTAAAAGTGTGATCAATACATGTTGATGATTTCAATTCCTCTGCTGTTTGTAACTACCCTGGTAGGTTGACTGACAACCTGAACCAGGTTGCAGGCACTGGTTACAGTTTGAAGTTTTTTCCTGAGTGGGCAGCTTGATGAAAGCCAGTCGATATTTAAATCACAGAAAATACGCTTCTCTGTGTCACGCTGGTATAAATGATTCGGGAGACAGGCAGGAATGCGGGAAGCACAAGCAGCCTCGAGGATGATCACAGGAATGCAGTGCGGGCCGTTCAGGACCCGATTCAGCTGCCGATGTTGCGTCGTCGTCGGACGGGCCAGTTGCCGCTGCCGAGGTTGCGGCGATGGCGGGAATACTAGTAGCAGTGATGTCGGACGGGCCAGTTGTGGCTGCCGGGGTTGCGGCGGTAGCTGGGAATACTAGTAGCAGTGATGTCGGACGGGCCAGTTGTGGCTGCCGGGGTTGCGGCGGTAGCTGGGAATACTAGTAGCAGTGATGTCGGACGGGCCAGTGATGTCGGACGGGCCAGTTGTGGCTGCCGGGGTTGCGGCGGTAGCTGGGAATACTAGTAGCAGTGATGTCGGACGGGCCAGTTGTGGCTGCCGGGGTTGCGGTGGCGTCGGACAGGCCATTCCCGCTGTCTCCCTTAATGCTCGATTATTCTGATTTTGTTGGTAACAATGATTCGGGAAACAGGCGCAGGAACGCGAAATAGTTTTTTTATTATACCCGTGGCGAAGACCAAACAAACACTATACAAAAACACAGGGTTGAAACCCAAACAAAAGAGTGAGGAGTACCTCGAATAAATACACACTCGCACAATGATACCACACGGGACAGGACCCGTAATCATCTGTGTAATCCACAAGGGCACGAATGCCCGAAACACACAGCACAGGTACGCACACGCACCCACGGATATTGTAACAAATGTCAACAGACAACGGAAACCAAAGGGCACACTTATACAAGTACTAACCAGTGGAAATAGGCACACTGTTGATATCACATACATTATCAAGCATTTCACACATATTAAATAAAATCAAAGTGTATTTGTCACGTGCGTCGAATACAACAGGTGTAGCAAATAGCAACAGTGAAATTACAGGCTCTAACCAATGGTGCGGAGAGAAAAAAAAGTGTGTGTGTGTGTGTGTGTGTGTGTGTGTGTGTGTGTGTGTGTGTGTGTGTGTGTGTGTGTGTGTGTGTGTGTGTGTGTGTGTGTGTGTGTGTGTGTGTGTGTGTGTGTGTGTGTGTGTGTGTGTGTGTGTGTGTGTGTGTGCAAGTAAAGAAATAAAACAATAGTAAAAAGGCTATATACAGACACCTGTTAGTCAGGCTGATTGAGGTATTATGTACATGTAGATATGGTTAAAGTGACTATGCATATATGATGAACAGAGAGCAGCAGAAGCGTAAAAAGAGGGATGGAGGGTGGTGGGACACAATGCAGATAGCCCGGTTAGCCAATGTGCGGGAGCACTGGTTGGTCAGGCCAATTGAGGTAGTATGTACATGAATGTATAGTTAAAGTGACTATGCATATAAGATAAACAGAGAGTAGCAGCAGCGTAAAAGGGGGGTTGGGTGGGGCACACAATGCAAATAGTCCAGTTCAGGAGGAGTCTTATGGCTTGGGGGTAAAAACTGTTGAGAAGCCTTTTTTTCCTAGACTTGGCACTCCGGTACCGCTTGCCTTGCGGTAGTAGAGAGAACAGTCTATGACTGGGGTGGCTGGGGTCTTTTTCGGGGCCTTCCTCTGACACCGCCTGGTGTAGAGGTCCTGGATGGCAGGCAGCTTTGTCCCAGTGATGTACTGGGCCGTATGCACTACCTCCTGAAGTGCTTGCGGTCGGAGGCCGAGCAATTGCCGTACCAGGCAGTGATGCAACCGGTCTCGATGTTGGAGCTGTAGAACCTTTTGAGGATCTCAGGACCCATGCCAAATCTTTTTAGTTCCCTGAGGGGAATAGGCTTTGTCGTGCCCTCTTCATGACTGTCTTGGTGTGTTTGAACCATTCTAGTTTGTTGTTGATGTGGACAGCAAGGAATTTGAAACTCTCAACCTGCTCCACTACAGCCCCATCGATGGAAATGGGGACGTGCTCGATGCTCCTTTTCCTGTAGTCCACAATCATCTCCTTAGTCTTGGTTACGTTGAGGGATAGGTTGTTATTCTGGCACCACCCGGCCAGGTCTCTGACCTCCTCCCTATAGGCTGTCTCGTCGTTGTCGGTGATCAGGCCTACCACTGTTGTGTCTTCAGCAAACTTAATGATGGTGTTGGAGTCGTGCCTGGCCATGCAGTCGTGAGTGAACAGGGAGTACAGGAGGGGACTGAGCACGCACCCCTGAGGGGTCCCTGTGTTGAGGATCAGTGTGGCTTATGTGTTGCTACCTACTCTCACCACCTGGGGGCAGCCCGTCAGGAAGTCCAGGATCCAGTTGCAGAGGGAGGTGTTTAGTCCCAGGTTCCTTAGCTTAGTGATGAGCTTTGAGGGTACTATGGTGTTGAACGCTGAGCTGTAGTCAATGAATAGCATTCTCATGTAGGTGTTCCTTTTGTCCAGGTGGGAAAGGGCAGTGTGGAGTGCAATAGAGATTGCATCATCTGTGGATCTGTTGTGGCGTTATGCAAATTGGAGTGGGTCTAGGGTTTCTGGGATAATGTTGTTGATGTGAGCCATTACCAGCCTTTCAAAGCACTTCATGACTACGGACGTGAGTGTCACGGGTCTGTAGTCATTTAGGCAGGTTGCCTTTGTGTTCTTGGGCACAGGGACTATGGTGGTCTGCTTGAAGCATGTTGGTATTACAGACTCAATCAGGGACATGTTGAAAATATCAGTGAAGACACCTGCCAGTTGGTCAGCGCATGCCCGGAGCACACGTCCTGGTAATCTATCTGGCCTCGCAGCCTTGTGAATGTTGACCTAATTAAACCTCTTACTCACATCGGTTGCGGAGAGCGTGATCACACAGTCGTCCGGAACAGCTGATACTCTCATGCATGCCTCAGTGTTGCTTGCCTCGAAGCGAGCATAGAAGTGATTTTGCTCATCTGGTAGGCTCGTGTCACTGGGCAGCTCGCGGCTGTGCTTCCCCTTGTAGCCTGTAATATTTTGCAAGCCCTGCCACATCCGACGAGCGTTGGAGCTGGTGTAGTATGACTCAATCTTAGCCCTGTATTAACGCTTTGCCTGTTTGATGGTTCATCGCAGGGCATAGCGGGATTTCTTGTAAGCTTCCGGGTTAGAGTCCCGCACCTTGAAAGCGGCAGCTCTACCCTTTAGCTCAGTGCAAATGTTGCATGTAATCCATGGCTTCTGGTTGGGGTATGTATGTATAGTCACTGTGGGGACGACGTCCTCAATGCACTTATTGATAAAGCCAGTGACTGATGTGGTGTATTCCTCAATGTTATCGGAGGAATCCCGGAACACGTTCCAGTCTGTGATAGCAAAGCAGTCCTGTAGTTTAGCATCTGCTTCATCTGACCACTTTTTTTTATAGATCGAGTCACTGGTGCTTCCTGCTTTAATTTTTGCTTGTAAGCAGGAATCAGGAAGATAGAGTTGTGGTCGGATTTATCAAATGGAGGGCGAGGGAGAGCTCTATACGCATCTCTGTGTGTGGAGTACAGGTGATCTATAATTTTTTCCACCTCTGGTTGCACGTTTAACATTTAACATGTTGTCCAGATACTGACTGTTAGCACTCGGTGGTCTATAGCAGCTTCCCACAATAATGGGCTTTAGGTGAGGCAGATGAACCTGTAGCCATATTACTTCAACAGTATTTAACATGTTGTCCAGATACTGACTGTTAGCACTTGGTGGTCTATAGCAGCTTCCCAACAGAATGGGCTTTAGGTGAGGCAGATGAACCTGTAGCCATATTACTTCAACAGTATTTAACATGTTGTCCAGATACTGACTGTTAGCACTCGGTGGTCTATAGCAGCTTCCCACAAGAATGGGCTTTAGGTGAGGCAGATGAACCTGTAGCCATATTACTTCAACAGTATTTAACATGTTGTCCAGATACTGACTGTTAGCACTTGGTGGTCTATAGCAGCTTCCCAACAGAATGGGCTTTAGGTGAGGCAGATGAACCTGTAGCCATATTACTTCAACAGTATTTAACATTAGATCGTCTCTAAGCTTTACAGGAATGTGGTTCTGAATATATAGACTGCAACAACGCCTCCGTTGCCATTTCTGTCTTTTTGGTAGATATTATAACCATGTATTAATACCACTGTATCATCAAAGATATTATCTAAGTGAGTTTCAGAGATAGTCAGAATATGAATGTCATCTTTTACAAGCAAGTTTTTGACTTCATGGACCTTTTCTTAGGCTACAAATGTTAATAAGGGCTATTCTTAGCACTTTTCTAGGTTGCTTAATTGTTTTTTAATGCTTTAGTGGGAAGCTTATCAGAGGTAGACTTACTCATGTTATTTACATTGGAGCTGATAGTCTTCCTACTATTGCACACCGCCTCAGTGCTAACAGTGTAACTCTGGTTAATAGGCTCATGATTACAGCATACAACAGCTGTAGGATAAACAGATGTATTCGGTGCAATTAGGGGTACATAAATTAAATTACTTACATTGTGTTTGCCAATGCCACTAAGATCATGTACATTTGATGCAGCATTATGCAACATTGTCACAATGGTAGGGATTAACTGAGCTGGTCTTGGATCATTTACTAGTCATTGTTTCAACGCAGCCTTGAAATGCAAGGAGCAAAGATGTCCAGGAGCCAAGATGTCCAGGAGCCAAGATGATTTGGATGGACTCCGTCATTCCTGTAGAGTATCTTCTGTTTCCAGAAGGTGTCAAAGTTATTAATAAAAGTGACTCCAGCAGAGCTACAGTAGTTTTTTAACCAGATGTGTAATGCACCCGCAGGACAATTAACACCCACTTACCCCAAGGAAGCTTCCAAGAGACCATTTTTTTCGGGGTCAAGCTATGTTTTCAAAAAATCTTATGCTTACATGAATTCTGATTATCTTCAGGGATACACATTCTGAAATATATTTAGAGATCTTTGTTAGAAAGAATACTATATTTCCCTTGACGTTGTCACGACTCCTACCGAAGGTGGCTCCCCTTCCTGTTCGGGTGGCACTCGGCGCTCGTCGTCACCGGCCTACTAGCTGCCACTGATCCTTTTTCCCCCCTTGTCTGTTTATTAGTTACCTGTGTTTAGTTAGGTTAATTAGTTAGGTTAATTAGTTAGGTTAATTGGTTGGGCTTTATTCACCAACCTGCCCACCTGCTGGTTTTGCGGGATTATTTTCAGTGTACGATTGTACACGACTGTAAGTCACGGTTGTCTGTGTGTGTGTGTGTGTGTGTGTGTGTGTGTGTGTGTGTGTGTGTGTGTGTGTGTGTGTGTGTGTGTGTGTGTGTGTGTGTGTGTGTGTGTGTGTGTGTGTGTGTGTGTGTGTGTGTGTGTGTGTGTGTGTGTGTGTGTGTGTGTGTGTGTGATTTTGCTGAACTGTTTTAGTTCCCCGTGTTTTGGGGCATTTGTTTGGGTGACCTCGTTTTCACCAGTGTGGTGTATTAAGAGTATCGCTACCCTGAACTCTCTGCTTCCTGCGCCTGACTTCTTCCTCCACTTCACCCTGGGCGTTACAGGTAGGCTGCGTACAATTTTTTAATTCATCATCAATCCAAAGGGAATTGCCCAGGCCTCTACATGAGGAGAGAATTACAGACTAGTGATGCTGAATGTAAAAAATAATAATAATAATGGCTCAATTTACCCCCTTCTTCACTATTGATCACAATATATAATTTTACTAACTGACAGTAATCTCCCAGTTTCAAGCAATAGAGATCTTCTAAAGCACTTAAAATGTTCAGCTTTAGAGAGCGAAATTGATCTCCATCACCCTCCAAAGAAAACCTTATCTCCAGTCACCCTCACTGCCAACCTCTGAATATGAATGAACTGGCTTTTACACGGACCGACCGCCTATTGAGTTATAAATCTTCACATAGGTAGTAAAGTGACTTGAAATGAAGGCACTTTGTGAGGAAAATAAGTTTGTGAATACACTATGGGGCTATAATAACACTGGAATAATTTTGTCCCACTCTTATCTCTTCCACCCACCTTTGCGTCTGAAAAGGTTTGTAGCTGCAATCCCATATTCACTATTCCAGAGGAAGCTGGCTGATTCTTGACACCATAATCTCATATGAAAAGGTGCCTATCAGGAATATGTGCAGGTATTTATCAAATAAGAATGACGCCATTTGTGATATACCATCCAATAATAACAGAACAATCACTTTATTTTTCCTTGCTTTCTCCATCACACTTCCAGATGAATAAGTCCCTGAGTGGAAAACTTTATAGGGAGCATTGTTACAGCTGATAAGGGGAATCTGATTGGAGGAGAAGGAACTGAGAGATCTGTTGTTGTTTACTTCACACAAATGTTTTCTCTCTTGTGCCATTTCCAATGCTTTAAAGGTGCTTGCCTTCTAAACCAGAGCATCTCCACTTGGCTTTCTCACCATAAAACAATGACTCTAAATGTGTTGTCAACCTCTGGCGATGACAGTGCTCACAACAAATGAACAAAAGCTTGTGCCTTCAGAGTGGCCTGAGCCCTGCCTGGGGCCCAGGGCTAAATGAAGCTAAAGCCGTAGATCTCCCAGAGGCCAAAGTGTTGTAGGACTAGAGAGAGTAACCTTCTGGTATCAAGTCAACTGTCTGTCGCTGGTAGAACAACACTGCACCGAACATCATAAATAGATGTAAAATCGCACGACTAAGGTCCTTTCGGGCAAAAAAAACGTCAAAATTAATGACAGATTTCTGGAGCTATCTTTGATTAATTCTGACCATTTAGAGGAAGTGTATACTGGCTATGGCGTCACAAAATGAACAAACAGTACTATTGCCCATTTTTCCTAATTTTCTTTAAGGGAGTATAGAGAACACTCGTTCTGGTCGGCTAGCCGAGTTCCTAGGCGCCGAACCGATGCCTGCCGAACCGATGCTTGCCGAACCGATGCCTGCTGACGCCTGAAGGCTACAATGTCAAAGGGCCAAGTCAGCACTGCAGTATCTTTACACACTAAAGGAGAACGGCATTGTTCAAAGTGTAAAAGCTCTGCCTCTCCGTTTTCAGTCCCCCCCCCCAAAAAAAGGTTGCCATGCCAACCTTTCAATTCTACCGACATGACTTGAGCCTCTGAATGTGCCAGTTAGCTGCAGAGGCAGTAGTGTTTCTCTGTTTTTTTTTAAAAATCAAGGCTGACGGTGTTTCACAATGGTACACTTCAACCCAATGTGCTTAGATGGTAATATTATGAAATGTATTCAAACCGAGTGTTAAACTGTATGGTAGCAAACGTGCCATAAGGCATTTCTCCTCTCCATCAGATTGAATCTTTGCACAAGAAATGAGAAGACATTATATTTCACATAGTCAGCAGACTTCCTAACAGCAGGTAGCCTAAAGTTGGTCCGTGTCCATAAAGTGTGCATAAACAACATCCTTTCAAACTGTTGCCTCCCGTCGGCAGCTTAGACACGGACGTGTGTGCACATTGACTTTATCACACATAAGCAAACTGAAGTCTCTATAATGCCCCTTCCTTGTGCATTTAGGATGACAGCTACGCAACGGGCTAATTCCTTTTCGATGTATTTGGAGAGGGAAACGCAGGAAGCAAAGAGTGAGTGAATTAGATTATAGTGGCATTGGCCACTTGCATCTGGAGATAAGCCTTTTGTTAACGTGTAATTGAGTTGTGAAGCTTGCCAAGCCTTTCTAGCATATACATGTTATAACATCCACAAAGGCTCAATATAACATGCGTTAAAACGAACATTGCTGCCTCGTATCATTATATAGTAGCTACATGCACGCATTATGAGTATATTGCATTGATTTCTCCACTTGGTACCATCTAGCTAGAGGCAGACAACCGGTTTAGTTGAAAATGTAGTGTCTTTGCATCCTTCATTTGCGTGGAAGGCAGCTGAAATCCAGTATTAACACAACACACAATGAGCGATGAACAAATAGGAAATGGGAACATATTTATGAAGGCCTATGCATTTAATTATTTGCCACTTCACGTTAATAACATGTTTTCGTCACCGCGTACAGGTGTAGGATCTTAATTTGATCACCCTCTATTAGGATAACTTTTATGCAACGCAGGAAATGTAAAACTTGTAGTGTATTTGAGGTATAAAAAGACTTCTGAAGTTTTTAATTATAAGTAACATTGCCTGTTGCTGCAGGATTATTTTCTTGCTGTAGCAAACTGGCACAAAATAAGATCCTACATATGTACAAATAGAATGATCGGGAAGGGAGGGAGGCACAACATACTATATTACTGTGACCAAAATGTTGTTTCAAGTTGAGTGGCAGCGAGACAAATTCCCTGAGACAAGATTAGGGATTTAAATGACCATCAAAGGCAGAAACCAACTGGTTGATAAACAACGAGGAGGAAACAGGATATGATGAGCCCACCAACGCACTGGCAGATGAATGACTGAGACTAATCAACTTCATCAACGCTACATTATGGCCAATGAAGCAAACACTGCTGCAACAACAACTATATTTCTCTTCTCTATAACAGAACAGAGTTCAGACCGAGTAAAAAAAAGAAAAGAAGAAGTAATTTAACCTTTATTTAATTAGGAAAGTCAGTTAAGAACAAATTCTTATTTACAATGACAGCCTACCCCGGCCAAACCCTCCCCTAACCTGGCCAAACCCTCCCCCTAACCCAGCCAAACCCTCCCCTACCCCGGCCAAACCCGGATGACGCTAGGCCTATTGTGCACTGCCCTATGGGACTCCCAATCACGTCTAGTTGTGATACAGCCTGGAATTGAACCAGGGTCTGTAGTGACACCATCACTAAGATTCAGTGCCTTAGATCACTGTGCCACCCGGGAGCCAAAAACAGATGCATCCCCACAACCCTGACCTTTGACTCATGCATACCAAGAACCCCGACCTTTGACTCATGCATCCCCACAACCCTGAACTTTTGACTGATATTGACTGGTTCACAATGTCACTAATGTGTAGACTACTAATGTATCTAAGTATGATGGTACAATAGCAGGTACAATAGTCCCTGACACACCCTAAGTAGACATTTATCTTAACCTCCAGAGTCTACAACATTTTTGTATGATATCTACTAATCTAGCTAACATATCTGTTATTCTGCATACAGCTATTGTGTTCCTGTCGTCTATGGTAGTATGGATGATAAGTAGCCTAAAACCAGAGGAGTAATGGTTACTGCTCTATGAATGGGAGCATATCGCCATCTAGTGGACATATTGTGTACTGCTTGTTCCATTATTATGTCTCATTGTGTCTGGAGCTGTGATAACTCAGCTATCAATCTAGCTGAATTTCCTACTGTGTGCTTTACATTAAATACACAATGTGAACATTAACCATAATTGTTGCACACCTCCAAGGAATTTAATAGATTGTCTTTTAAAATGTTGTCATTATAATGGCATACAATACATGTGAAAAACAGATCATAACCACAAGTGTTTCAGCAAATTGTTGGTGGTAATTATTTTTAATCATGATGAGGATTTTTTTCTAAGGAAACAGGGATTGTAGGGCGAGGGCTGGAGAAAGGCGCTCTCCTCTCCATGTTGCACCTTGTTGAGACTGGGTTAGTGATAGGCTAAAGAAAGAAACCACATCCTCTCTTCATTTCACCTTGTTGAGACTGGGTTAGTGATAGGCTAAAGAAAGAAACCACACCCTCTCTTCATTGCACCTTGTTGAGACTGGGTTAGTGATAGGCTAAAGAAAGAAACCACACCCTCTCTTCATTGCACCTTGTTGAGACTGGGTTAGTGATAGGCTAAAGAAAGAAACCACACCCTCTCTTCATTTCACCTTGTTGAGACTGGGTTAGTGATAGGCTAAAGAAAGAAACCACCCTCTCTTCATTTCACCTATAGGATCAAGCCCTTAGTAACACCAGCCTGCCTAGTAACCCTAACATGACCTGTGGGTGATCGCAACCAGAACTGGGATAACTATAATTTTAACTATGCTTTGTTGAAAGTAACTATTTTCGAGGGGGAACAAATAGCTACTTTGGAGGTACCACTTTTTAAAACTATTGGAATACAGATCACACACAAAAAGTACCACTTTTTAAAACTATTTGAATACAGATCACACAAAAAAAGTACCACTTTTTAAAACTATTTGAATACAGATCACACAAAAAAAAGTACCACTTTTTAAAACTATTGGAATACAGATCTCAGGAAGTGACTGTTATTGGATTGGCTGCCTTCAACAACGCCAGGGTTGTAAAAAAGAAAAGTCCCTTTTTCAGGATCCTGTCTTTCAAAGATAGTTCGTAAAAATTAATATAACTTCACAGATCTTCATTGTGAAGGGTTTAAACACTGTTTCCCATGCTTGTTCAATGAACCATCAACAATTAAATGAACATGCACCCGTGGAACGGTCGTTAAGACACTAACAGCTTATAGACGGTAGGCAATTAAGGTCACAGTTAGGAAAACTTAGGACACTAAAGAGACCTTTCTACTGACTCTGAAAAACACTAAAAGAAAGATGCCCAGGTTTCCTGCTCATCTGCCTGAACGTGCCTCAGGCATGCTGCAAGGAGGCATGAGGACTGCAGATGTGGCCAGGGCAATAAATTGCAATGTCCGTACTGTGAGATGCCTAAGACAGCGCTACAGAGAGACATAACGGACAGCTAATCGTCCTCGCAGTGGCAGACCACTTGTAACAACACCTGCACAGGATCGGTACATCCAAACATCACACCTGCGGGACAGGTACATGATGGAAACAACAACTGCCCGAGTTACACCATCAGTGCTCAGACTGTCCACAATAGGCTGAGAGAGGCTGGACTGGGGGCTTGTAGGCCTGTGGTAAGGCAGGTCCTCACCAGACATCGCAGGCAACAACGTCGCTTATGGGCACAAACCCACCGTCGCTGGACCAGACAGGACTGGCAAAAAGTGCTCTTCACTGACGAGTCGCGGTTTGTCTCACCAGGGTGGATGGTCGGATTTGCGTTTATCGTCAAAGGAATGAGCGTTACACCGTGCATGATTTCCTGCAAGACAGGAATGCCAGTGTTCTGCCATGGCCAGCAAAGATCCCAGATCTCAATCCCATTGAGCACGTCTGGGACCTGTTGGATCGGAGGGTGAGGGCTAGGCCAGAAATGTCCAGGAACTTGCAGGTGTCTTGGTGGAAGAGCATGAACTGGGAAATCTGGTGCAGTCCATGAGGAGGAGATGCACTGCAGTACTTAATGCAACTGGTGCCCACACCAGATACTGACTGTTACTTTCGAATTTGGAAAAATAATTTGGAATTTGGAATCTGGAACTGCATGGATAGAACACTTAACCTCTGTAGAAAGCTGAGTATCTTGGCTATTGATCTGTGTCTTTAAATCTTTTGTGTGAGTTACTACCATATATGGGCATGCGAGTGTATAAGGGCAGGTTGAGAGCCGATTACCTCATTTCAAGATGGCTGCTGCCTACGTTCCGGTTGGTGGTGTGAAGCATAAACAAAATAAACCAGGAATACATTGATTCACACCAAAAGCCGGGACTCCACACATCATGAGGAGGTCTTATTTGTCTGGCTGTGACCTACTGTTATTGATCACCAGCCCTGAGAGTCAAAATGTTTATTTTATACAACATTTTCACCGAACATATATATTTGTTAAATTTTACCCCCTTTTCATGGTATCCAATTGCTAGTTACAGTCCTGTGACATCGCTGCAAATCCCGTACAGACTTGGGAGAGGCGAAGGTCAAGAGCCGTGCATCCTCCAAAACACAACTCAGCCAAGCCACACTGCTGAAACACCATACACCTGACGACCATGTCAGCATGCAGTGCACCCAGCCCACCACTGGAGTCACTAGTGCACAAAGGGACAGGAACATCCCTGCCGGCCAAACCCTCCCCTAACCCAGACGACGCTGGGCCAATTCATCGCCACACCATGGGTCTCCCGGTCGCAGCCAGCCGCAACAGAGCCTGGACTCAAACCCAGGATCTCTAGTGGCACATTGCAATGCAGTGCCTTAGACCACTGCGCCACTGAGGAGGTCAGCAGCAAATGTTTAACATGGTAAGCTTCCTTTTGGTCTGTGTTTGAGCTGTAGCTACATGAGGGTTATGACATTAATCCTTAGGTTGGTGGGAACAAATCTAGCCTATTGACAATGTTATCCAATGATGTATGACTTAATGGCAACATCGAATGTCCACCGAGTGACTATATCTTTGTGTATCAAAAATATGATGTTGCCTGGTTACGTGCTGTAGGCATCCATTACACAGGGGATTGGCTACTATGACACGTTGACAGCCTTGTAGCCAATGAGATAAGCTTTCCAGGGATATGCAGTTGACCTGGGTGGGACAAAGCAAGGCCTAGAACCTTTTATGCGTAATGGAAACTATTGCTTCCTGGCTCAGAGACTTGGAAACTTCCCGTGACCACACCTGACACCACTGACTTAAACATCTTCCCATTTCTAGTTGTTAGGTCTATCAATCCAATTTCTAAGAGCAATTGGAGGCCACGGAAGGAGAGTTGTATGGCATTGAAACTTGCCTGAGGGTTGTTAACACAGTGTCCAAAGCCAATTTCTAGAGGTGGATCAGTTGTTAGGTCGATCAATCCCATTTCTAGTTGTTAGGTCTATCAATCCCATTTCTAGTTGTTAGGTCTATCAATCCCATTTCTAGTTGTTAGGTCTATCAATCCCATTTCTAGTTGTTAGGTCTATCAATCCCATTTCTAGTTGTTAGGTCTATCAATCCCATTTCTAGTTGTTAGGTCTATCAATCGCATTTCTAGTTGTTAGGTCTATCAATCCCATTTCTAGTTGTTAGGTCTATCAATCCCATTTCTAGTTGTTAGGTCTATCAATCCCATTTCTAGTTGTTAGGTCTATCAATCCCATTTCTAGTTGTTAGGTCTATCAATCCCATTTCTAGTTGTTAGGTCTATCAATCTCATTTCTAGTTGTTAGGTCTATCAATCCCATTTCTAGTTGTTAGGTCTATCAATCCCATTTCTAGTTGTTAGGTCTATCAATCCCATTTCTAGTTGTTAGGTCTATCAATCCCATTTCTAGTTGTTAGGTCTATCAATCCCAATTTCTAGTTGTTAGGTCTATCAATCCCATTTCTAGTTGTTAGGTCTATCAATCCCATTTCTAGTTGTTAGGTCTATCAATCCCATTTCTAGTTGTTAGGTCTATCAATCCCATTTCTAGTTGTTAGGTCTATCAATCCCATTTCTAGTTGTTAGGTCTATCAATCCCATTTCTAGTTGTTAGGTCAATATCACATTTTTTCTGATATTGTTCACATGTGGAAGCCATCTGATGTGTTTCCAGCTCTAGTCATCAATAATTCACTTATAACTTGTAAATAACGGTTATCTTTGTGTGTGCTTGATCTTGTATATTCTGAACCATGTAACTCCTATCTATCTTCTGATAATTTCCTCATCATCTCCCAGATGTCTTCTTTCCAAATATGCCAAGTTTTGGCATGTCAGAATCATGTAATTACACGTGAATAGCAGTTAGTTTTGAGTATGTCTATTAAAGCGGAAATCTACATTTTGCCATGACATTTAACTGGTGAAAACTGTTCTCGTACCTGTGTAATAAAACTGCAATTTTATTTTCATGTTTTTTTTACATAATATTTTGGTAATCGCATTTTAGTGCTTCTACACCTGCATTGTTTGGAATGTGTTTACCAAGCCTGATTATTTGACCATGCTGGTCATTTATGAACATTTGAACATCTTGGCCATGTTCTGTTATAATCTCCACGCGGCACAGCCAGAAGAGGACTGGTCACCCCTCATAGTCTGGTTCCTCTCTAGGTTTCTTCCTAGGTTTTGGCCTTTCTAGGGAGTTTTTCCTAGCCACCGTGCTTCTACACCTGCATTGCTTGCTGTTTGGGTTTTTAGGCTGGGTTTCTGTACAGCACTTTGAGATATCAACTGATGTACGAAGGGCTATATAAATACATTTGATTTAATTGCATAAGTAATGAGTTGAGAGTTTTTGTAACTAAAAAAGTTACAAGTTTCTTCCTTATTTCACTCCATTATTATGCAAATGTTTAATTATAATTAAATTATTATATAGCAATTTAAAAACGTCCCATGTAAACAATGTTGCTATTGTAATATTCACAAAGTTACTACACGTAAGAACTTGATGTAAAGTGCTACTGTATTACCTCATGTCACTAATTATAGAAATATAATTTATTAGAAGCTGCAAAAAGTGGTCTAGTCTAATGTTGAGGGGATTCCATGTCCCTCATTCATTTAATTATAGGTTATAGGCTATATTAATATTCATATCTAAGAGACCTCTAAACCGTGTACTAATAATATAATATATTAATATAATATATTTAGACTAGCTAAACTATCTGCTGTAGTTTTTGGTTATTAATAAGATATTTGTCAGCCATCAAAAAAAAAAAATGTTTTCAAATAACTTGAAATACCTCCAAATATTATTTGGTTTTCTGGGACCAGTATTTGAATATCAAAGAAGATTAGTAGCCTTTTAGTTGAAACTCTATGAAAACTATATATGACCATCCTCGAGTATTTGAAAAGTTAGTATTTTCGAATCAACTACAAAACATAACTATTTGGTCTGATAACTAGATTAGGTAGGGTGTAGGTAGGGTGTAGGTAGGGTGTAGACACACTAAAACCTTCATCCGTTGATAATTACTTTAGTCTGTTACCTTTCTGAGGCTCTATAGCAACCTGTCCCTGGGCTCTGTCTGAGACAGCAAAGTCTCTCTCTCTCTCCCTGTCTCTCCCTGTCTCTCCCTGTCTCTCCCTGTCTCTCTCTCTCTCTCCCTCTCTCTCTCTCTCTCTCTCTCTCTCTCTCTCTCTCTCTCTCTCTCTCTCTCTCTCTCTCTCAGTCTCCGTCTCTCTCTCTCCCTGTCTCTCTCTCTCACTGTCTCTGTCTCTCCCTCTCTCCTCTCTCTCTCTCTCTCTCTCTCTCTCTCTCTCTCAGTTCAGCAGTTAATTAGCAACCCACATAATTAGTCTGCTCTGCTCCTGACAAAGCTCAGTGGTGCAGACACCTGACACATCTTTGTTGACTGAGACCAGTGAGCACACTTCATCCCTAGGAAAGAAAAAAAAAGCAGGGGAACCTGTTTGTCTCAGAGGATATAGTTGGGAAGCCAGAACAAGCACACTGAATAATTTACTGAGTACAAATTCATAACTGCACTGATACTGTTTCAGGGGTTCTGTGTTGGTGTTCAATTAATGGGCCTGTAATAATGAGCCTTGCTGCTATAGGTTAATTACTTCCTATTCCAGTAATTATTTGACTGTTAAATTGTAATGGATCCTGTAGGTATAGAGGAATATCATAGTGTTCATAACAAAATTATTAGATCCCACATACTGTGGATCGAACTATTACACCCCAGTTCATAAACCACACACACACACACACACACAAAATGAGGTGACTCAGGCAATAAAATGCCTCCACAACAGTGAAACTCCACTCCTCACAGTTAGTCATCTCTCAGCCTTCCCACACCGTCAATTAGTGAAACCAACCTTAGCATGATTCCCAGGCCATGACCAATAGGGAACGGAATACTACACTATACTATATCAAATATCAAGACCTCAGCATGATTCCCAGGCCATGACCAATAGGGAACGGAATACTACACTATACTATATCAAATATCAAGACCTCAGCATGATTCCCAGGCCATGACCAATAGGGAACGGAATAATACACTATACTATATCAAATATCAAGATTGAGGTTTCCCAAGTTCAAAGTTTACAATGTGTAAAGCTATTCATAATTATGAATGTCTTAATATATATATTTTTTAAATGGTGTAACTGTCTTCAAACTGCAGTTTGATTGGTTGTGCTACATTTCTTCCAGAGCAATTTTCAAATATGTCAACGGTCAGGGGACACGAACAATCTCATTCACATCATGTAGCAGATCGCTTCAAGCAAATCCGTGTACTGTGTGGCCACACAGCGTGTCTCTGCACGCTGGTATTAGGCTACAATGGGCCTATTGAAGAGAGCTTGACAGTTTTTTTGGGTGTGGCAGTTAAGTAAATGTGTACTCCTGCAACAGCTGCCATGGTTTGAGTTTTGAGACTTTAGCTTGGATCTTAATCTCTATGTTATCATTTAAGGTTGTATGGTTCTTACTGAGTATTGATGTAAACATCTCAATCCCCAACCTGGGCTCAACTGTAAGAGCTGCGGCAACAATACTTCCTCATCTCTCCACTGAAATGGGCACAAAATAGAAAATGTTTATTGAAATGAGTGACAGGCAACAGAAATATGAAATGTAGTCAACATCTTAAAATGCAAAGTATATATATATATATATCTATATAAAAAATATCCCTTTTTAAAATGCCTTGATGAATCACAAACATTGGTCTTCAGCAGCAGTCTACATAGCCTGCTGCGTCATCAGCAACCCATATGATCATTAACTGAGGTTAAAAAACACCCACAAGTATAAACAACTATATAAAATGTCATCTCTTCTCTGGTACCTTCATAGACAAAGGTCCTCAGTAGCTATTTAGCATCCTGGAGCATCATAGACATAGTCAACAACAGCTCTGGTCACAAATCTACATAAAACTACCAATAAAAAGACTAACAAATACATATTTACATAAGTGATTGTGCTAAGAGTTCTCTCAGGTGCCAGTCTCTGATGATGAAGATCCTGAGTGCCAGTCTCTCAGCTGATGATGAAGATCCTGAGTGCCAGTCTCTCAGCTGATGATGAAGATCCTGGGTGCCAGTCTCTCAGCTGATGATGAAGATCCTGGGTGCCAGTCTCTCAGCTGATGATGAAGATCCTGAGTGCCAGTCTCTCAGCTGATGATGAAGATCCTGAGTGCCAGTCTCTCAGCTGATGATGAAGACTCTGGGTGCGTCTTCTCTCATGGGAGGCAGGCTCTCCATATTCTCAATGAGGATGTGTTTGTCCTCCCGTTTCACCTCCAGCGGCTGACACATTCTGCTGGCCAGGCCCTCCAGGGTGACGTGGATGTCTTTGAACAGGTGCAGCATGGCTACCCCCAAGATGATGACCAGGAAGCCCCCCACGGTGCCCACCACATCCACACCAGACATGGTCCCCCACTCTTTAAACAGGATGATGGAGGTGGTGAGCACCACGGTGGTGAAGCACACGTAGTAGATTGGGTAGACCAGCAGCGTGTTGAAAGTGTCCAGAGACTTGTTCAGGTAGTTGACCTGGACCACGATGGAACTGACCAGTGACACCAGAAGGATCCAGGTGAGCGGGTGACGCACCACGGCTGGGTCAGAGGTCACTGTGCGGATGGCGATGCCCAGGCCCTTGACGGAGGAGACGGTGAAGGCTCCCAGCAGGGAACAGATGCCGATGTAGACCAGGATGTTGGTCTGGCCCACACGGGGGGAGAAGTAGAAGATAAGCAGCAAGCAGGCCACCAGCAGGATACTGGCAAACACAAGGAAGCCTAGAGACACAAAGCGGATACACAGGAGCCATTGAAGTGAGGCTTGACACAGAGGAGAGAGGGAGATAAGTGTTTCTCTAGGGTGTGGTGGGAGGTAGTGAGGGAACAGACAGGTGTTATTCCCTGGTGCATATGTACCGTCTGTCCTTCTGTCTACATATTTGCTCAATAATGACGATAGCATCTTCGAAGTTTCTCTACTCTAAATTACATGTTCATTACCTCATTGTTGCTCTGCCCTTAATAAAAAATAATTGCTGTGTGAATAATTCCTATGTCAATGAATATAAACGATGTACCTGGGTCAAGCAATTTGTCAGTCATCTGCTGTAGGGTAGTGACTTCCTCTTCTTCAGGTGCATGGATCACCATGAGAGTGCTGCCCAGTATGCTGAGCACACAGCCCAGCTTCCCCAACAGATTCAGTGTCTCCCCCAACAGGTAAGAGGACAGCACTGCACTGTGTCCAGAGAGAAGCCACAATGACAGTCATTTGAATATTAATGCAAAACCTGTAGAACAATGACTTCGATGTGAGGATACACAGTATCAACACGAACACAAAACACACAACAGCTCCTGAAAGTTCAAATAAGTTCCCACGTACACCAAAATAAAGGGTGCAAAAATGACAACAACGGTGTGAGATTTGACACAGTCATGGAAAACGAGAAACCAGAGAAAGTAGAAGTACCTGTATGTGAAGGCTGTGTGTTAATAGACAACAGAGGAGTAAGGGTACCTGATAAGGACACTCAGGGCGCCCAGAGGAGTCACCACAGTAGCTGGAGCAAACATGTACGCTGCAAAGTTGGCAACCTCACCGGCACCCACTGTGAGAGACAGACCATAATGCAAAACCATTGATGTCGTCCTAATCCTTTTGGTTCTTTGAGACGGTTTCTTGGCTGTCCAGCTCGCTAATGATCACTAAACAGTCAGGGATCATCGAAAATTCCCAAAACAATGGCTAGAGGAGAAATGTTTACTAATTTTTGACAGCAAGGAAATCTAAAAAAATATATATTTTTTAAAATCAGTACGGCCCTCCGGAACTCAGTGAAGACCGAATTCGGCCCCAGGGGACAAAATGAGTTCAACACCCCTGGGATAAGCCTTATAGTTCTACTAGCTACCCAACAGAACTATGATAAAACTACTGGTATTCCCACTTCACATTATAGTGCTTGTGACAAACATTGAGGATAGATTTAACAACAACAACAACAAAACTCACTGGTTAGAAGTCCACTCCACCATAGCCAGTCCTTTAAATATCCATGACCACCTTCACCTGCACAGAACACAGCAAACAAGGCATTCATTAGAATTAGAAGACAAAACAAATCAATAACATCAATCAATAACAAATAAAGTTGTTTCTTGTCCTCAGGAAACCCTGATATTCAGGACAGTTTGTTTAATCAAACGTTATATAACTGACAGAGGACGAGTCCTTTATTAGACTGTGTTTCATCGTTTCGGTCAGGGTTCATGTCCAGTATTTAGATACTACAACAACCTTTAAACAGGAACTGGATGTACTATTTGCTATCGATACGGAGAGCTGAAATATCATACTGTTGGGTCATAGTCAAATCAAATCCAGGTTTCTTGGTCGCCTACACAGGTTTACAGGATGTTATCGCGTTCTAGCTCCTACAATACAGGAATATCTAGCAATACAATAACAATGCACACAAAAATCTAAAAGTTTAAAAAAAAAAATGTTTTAAAAAATGAAGACCTAACAGAATGATAAATATCAGTCATAAATAAATATATATGTATGTGAATGGTATGTATAGACAGTATCTGTATGTAATAGCAGTAGTTATGATTAGAATGCAGTATATACACTGAGTGTACAAAACATTCTGAACATGCACCATGACATAGACTGCAACTCAATATTAGGAAGGTGTTCTTAATGTTTTGTACACTCAATGTACATATAAAGTGGTAAAACAGTATGTTAACAGTATTAAAGCGACCAGTGTTCAATGACTATGTAAATAGGGCAGCAGTCTCTAAGTAGCAGGGTAGAGTACTGGGTGGTAGTCGGCTAGAAGGGTGTGTAAGATTCAGGACGTGGTACTGGGTGGAGTTTGGCTAGAAGGGTGTGTAAGATTCAGGACGTGGTACTGGGTGGAATTTGGCTAGTGATGACGTAAATAAAACAACTGTCAGTAGATACCCAACAGAACTTGATTCTATATAAAACATTGATCAAAATAAGGACAACGCCCTCAAGTGGTGTAATGTCACGTCTTTGTGTTTTTCCACATCCTTAAACAGTGAAGACCCCCCACCTGCTCTGGTCTGTCCATTATTGGCTAGGCGAAGCAGGGCCTTCTTCTTCAGCATCACACTTCCTCCAATCAGGAAGGCCGACAGCACCGCCAAGGTCAAACCAGTCCAGAAGTTATAGTTGGTCCAGTTGTTGCCGACGGCTGACAGCCCTGTCTCAGTGGCATTGTGATTGTCAGTGAAGGAGGTGTTGAGGAGGTTTGCCTCCCCGTTGACTATACACACCGCAGTCTGAGATGGACACAGTAGCCTTATTATGGAACCTGGAAAAACAAGCAGAGTGAAATCACTTTTACCATTATAGCTTCATATGAACTGAGTGGCTGGAGCCCTGAATGCTGATTGGCTGACAGCCGTGGTATATCAGACCGTATACCACCGGGTTTCACAAAACATTTATTGGGGCGGCAGGGTAGCCTAGTGGTTAGAGCGTTGGACTATTGACCGGAAGGTTGCAAGTTCAAACCCCTGAGCTGACAAGGTACAAATCTGTTGTTCTGCCCCTGAACAGCCACTGTTCCTAGGCCGTCATTGAAAATAAGAATTTGTTCTTAACTGACTTGCCTGGATAAATGAAACATAATTTTTACTGCTCTAATTACGTTGGTAACCCGTTTATAATAGCAATGACACCTTGGGGGTTTGTGGTATATGGCCAATATACCACGGCTAAGGGCTGTTTCCAGGCACCCGCTCGGGCCTAATAGCTTTATGAAAGCTATTATGCTCTTATTTTGTGATTACCATGTTATTTCTAAGTAAATACCTGGACATTTATGTACAATAAAGTATAAACACTATTAGAACATCTGGTGAAGAGAAACCAGTCCAAAACACACAGCGGTAATGGCCTACATAGCAGATTGCTTAACCAGGTCATGTGTTGACTGATTACTATTATGTCACGATAGTAATATCCATGGCAGTTATCAGAATGATACCAGTGTATTCACGTTGTATGTTATCAACACTAACCTATCTACACATAAGCCCAATTAAAGATTGGAATGGTCAAATAAAATTAGGCTCAATTTCTTTGGGTTTCATTGGGACAGAAAATATAAGAAGATTAGATAGTCTACTTTAGAAATCCACATGACATTTCATGTTTAGTGAGACTGGCAGATTCAATACATGACCTCACCATTTGAACAATGCCCCCGCATTGGCATGGTGCAGTGACATGTTCTCTCTGTCAACAAAGGTGTTCTATTCACACACAACGGAGATTACAATTCTCATGAGCGTAGAAATCATCAATTATATGGACATTTCAAATGGAATGACCTGAAAAACTGGCTTTGGAAATCAGCCCATTTAAAAGTAGTTCAAAGACATGAACAACCCCACTTGATATTCTAAAATATTTTCAAACAATTGCTTTTAAAATCAAACATTTAAAAACTGGCTTTGTGTTTTGCTCCAGATGAAGACGTTTAGAAAATAATTTCTGACAATATCATTTTTGTCTATTAAGTGTATTTACGGATGCCAACCCATGGGTAATTATTGTCTGTAAATTCTGCCAATACGCCCTTCGTGAATAAGCCTACTGTTGCTATATCACAAACATTCAAAAAATATTGTAGGCCCCCATTTCCCATTAAATAGCGTAGCCTACAATAATATGATGACATTGAAGTATTAGCCTATAAACGTACCGTTTCGGCATGAATCCTTAGATAAATGAACATATTGCATTGTGTTGATTTAGGCTAATATCCAATAAATCTCGAAGTAGCCGAAAAAGTAGAACTTGGTTTAAAAAGAGACCGGTAAAAGTATCCGTTCCCAATGTGATCGTTCTTAATTCCACGCATAAAAAAACAACGTTCTCAGAAACGAATCGATCCGCCAGATTATTCACAGGGGGCGTGGGCACACACATCAAGTCACCCTGACCTGCTCAGGTGTACGTCTGGCCCGCCCATTACCTCCGTCAGCAGCTCTCTCATTGGCCTCGAATAGAGCAGGCGACGACGCTGCGCTTTCACCACTGATCAAGGGCACGTCCCTCTGCTCAGACGTTGCTGACGCCGATCAGATCTTACAACGTCTGGATAGATAATTTACCTATCAACTAGCTAACCAGTGGTAGACGTGTCCATCGAATGAGCAAGGGAGAATGTTAAAAGCAATCTGGGCTGCTTTCAGTGCGTTTTTACATTCTGGAACATTCAATTGAACTGAAACGGTGCTAATTACTGAAGGCTCAGTCGAAAAAAACCGGGGAGGGGGTTTGGGGACTCTGGCAGCATGGCAATCACACTTTAAAAACGACACTTATATTGCGTCAAGCCACACGTCGCCACACCCACCAAACGGGAGCAAACGTACCTCAAAGTCTGTTCAAGAACGTACAAGAAAGTTGTGGATGTTACATTGCGATAACATTTACAGATGTTAATCGCAATGCACCAAACGTTCAGGCGAAATGAACGCACCTCCGAACACCTGCACAGTCGATGACGTTACCACAACCATTGGTTAATGCATAGGAGAACTGCCCTATACTTTGCAGGGTAGCCTAGTGGTTAGAGTGTTGGACTAGTAAACCGGTAAATTAGCAAGTTCAAACCCCCGAGCTGACAAGGTACAAATCTGTCGTTCTTCCCCTGAACAGGCAGTTAACCCACTGTTCCCAGGCTGTCATTAAAAATAAGAATTTGTTCTTAACTGACTTGACTAGTTAAATAAAGGTCAAATAAAGAAAAAGATTAGTTATGTTTACAACATTTTAGGTTGTTAATATAATGTAATCATATTGATCTAAATGAACTGTACTGTATATAAGTAAATTAAAATTTATACATGAAGTGTGTAAAAAGTATTGTTGTTGTCTCTCGGTGTCTTGACAATATGTGATTCTTATCTTATTCACATTTTTTTATGTACTATTATCTTATTTTGTTGTCTGTAAATGTTGTGTATTTTGTCACGTGTTTTGATGTGGACCCCAGGAAGAGTAGCTGCTGCGTGCGCAACAGCTAATGGACATCCTATAATCTAAACTATACTCAACTAAAACCT
Organism: Oncorhynchus gorbuscha; assembly: GCF_021184085.1. Classification (NCBI taxonomy): domain Eukaryota; kingdom Metazoa; phylum Chordata; class Actinopteri; order Salmoniformes; family Salmonidae; genus Oncorhynchus; species Oncorhynchus gorbuscha. The sequence goes on along the minus strand of NC_060174.1, from coordinate 103,392,405 downwards.
CTCGATTCATTCCATTCTTTTTTTTTGATGTGATCATCATCTCTGTCTTATAGCTCTGTAAATCGGTGGGAAGAGTGACCCCCAGTGTCCACTTTGAGAAGCGCAGCTCTGTAGGACTTCATCATACAACACAATGTGTATGCAAGAAAGACATTATATTATCCTCCTAAAACCAAACAATTCGTTTTTGCCCAATCTAATGGATATTAGGTGCTGTGGGATTATTTAAGATATTCTTTGAAGAGGTAGGGTTTCAGATGTCTTTGGAAGGTGAGCAGGGACTCTGCTGTCCTAGCTTCAGGGGGAAGCTGGTTCCTCCATAGGGGTGTCAGGACGGAGAAGAGCTTGGACTGGGCTGAGCGGGAGCTGCCCTCCCATAGTGGTAGGAGAGCCAAAAGACCAGAGGTGGCAGAATGGAGACCCCGAGTTGAGGTTTAGGGTTTGGGCATAGCCTGAAGGTAGGGAGGGGTTTGCTGCTCCATTGGCAAGTACCACGGTCTTGTAGTGGATGCTAGCTTTGACTGGACGCTAGTGGAGTGTGCAGAGGAGCAGGGTGAAAGGGTTAATTCATTCTCCCAACCTGCTACAAAAAAAGTCACTTCCAGGCGAAACTCTTTCGAAGTGGCGTGAGAAGAGTGTTTCTCGTGGCCATTTTGTCTGCATTACAATATACATGTACAATAGTTTGGTTTCAACCCAGGATAATGAGAAAATCCGAACCACACATTGAACAGAAGTCATAGTAGCCTACTCCGAACATAAGGCCCATTTACAAAAGGAAAACAAAGTGCTTGCTCATTTCATAGAACTTTATTTTCTAGGAAAAATAAAACATGTCTATGCCATTTCTTGTCTGCACTTGAAGCTTTTCTTTGAGACGGGGATGATGACGGGGATGATGCCTCTGCACATTGGAGAGTGGCAGAGAGAAGAGAGGAGCAGGCTTAGCGGTGAGACAGGCCTCAGTTGCAGTAGTTCTGCAGGTCGAAGATGTTGCAAGGCTTGTGACAGCACTGCTCTACAATACCTCTCTTTACTATCATGTCCATCTGGTCTTTGAACGGGTACTCGGCAACTTCGTTCTCCTGGGACGATTTTGGAAAGAGAAACCCTGCAAGAGGAGAGAAGCACATTGAGTGAGTGCTACCTCATAACATCAAGCAGCATATTGTATGGACTACTGTCCTTTTCTGTGTTTCATCATTGCCTTCACATTCAGTTTCATATTTGTAGATTCTTCTAAGTGACCATGCGTTTTCTAAATGTCATTACGACACACATACACACAAAAACAGGAAAGTAACTTGTGGTCTTAGATCAAGTTGAGTTGTCGAAATGAAGTCTTTTGAATTCAGACAGTGCTAGAGGTGTCTTACCTGTTAGGGGATCCACATCTCTCTTTGGGTTGTAAAAGAATCCTTTCTCTCCACACACCAGATAGAGGGCATCCACCAGATGAGAGCCACACAGGTGTTGGGCAGCTGCAGCGTCTGCCCCAGGGTAGAGGGCCAGCAGCACCAGCAGAGATGCAGTTTGGAGCCAGAGGGCCATGTTGATGATGGGCTGGAGGAGAGAAAGACACAACGAAACAGGTATGTTAACACTGTGGGAGTTTCATGCAGTGCACGAGAAACATCTCTATTCTTCTAGGAGGGACATTACTCCTTCTGTGTAATGCTGACGACACGACACATATTCTGGTGTAATATTGTCATTCAGCATGTTCTAAAAGAAACCATAGCCTTACATCAACAAAACAACTATTTCCATAAGCACTCATACGGGAATAGCTCACTAGATGCAGTAAAATACAGTTGTTACTGACCGAAATACATTTGTTCAACAAAAACAGTAAGAGTTCCAAGGTTGTTTTCAGATTCTAGTGACATCTACATCCCCAAGATCCGCCACCCTAACCCAACTGTGGTTCCCAACCCTCCAGTGAAACACAAAGAGACCCCCGGCTCGTACCTGTGGAGGTGGTGGTGAAGAAGCTCTGTAGAAGAGTAGCAGAAATGCTGAGGGAAAAGTTGGTTGAGGCAGAACACCAGATTCTCCCCCCATTTTATACCCCTGGAGCAGGGCAGGCAGGCAGGCAGGCAGGCAGACAGGCAGGCAGACAGGCAGGCAGGCAGGCAGGCAGGCAGGCAGGCAGGCAGGCCTCGGGAACAAGGGTCTGTGGTCTTTGCTAGTGTCAGCGGAAAAGAGAAGTTGCTCAGTGAAATGTAGCGGTAAAGTGGCAATCCAATTGTTCGCCTCGTTAGGCATGTGTTTGTTTTACTAAGTGACATCAGTGGTCCAAGCGGAGGGCCGGTGAATCGGACATAACTGATGTGACCTGTGTCTGAGATGTACAGAGGATTCCAGGGATTGTAGGCTCGCGTTTGACCCACCTGTTCCTGCTTCAGACACACTAAAGAGTATAGTAGCTGCTTGTTTAAAGAAGGTAGCTAGTGAGAGACGGCTTGTGGCTCAATGAGTGTCCTGAGCAACAGTTTTTGGTGTTGAAGGTACTTACCGTGTCCTGGTGTGATATTAGTGGGATGTTTCATGTTGACACATTAGCCATTAGCTGACCTTCGATGGAAAGAGTCAACTTTTTATTTGTGTGACAACTTCTTCCATGACGCACTTATGTGTTGTGATGGTAAAGGCAATGCTATAGAAATGCTCTTTGATCAGTTACTGTGACGTGAGATTAACGTTCCATAACTACATTTTGTTAGTACTAATGAAGCAACAGCAATATTGACCCCACAGATCCCCTCTAGTATTACTGCTTTATCCAGATCCCCTCTATTAGTACTACTGTATCTGGATCCCCTCTAGTAGTACTACTGAATCCAGATCCCCTCTAGTAGTACTACTGTATCCAGATCCCCTCTAGTAGTACTATTGTATCCAGATCCCCTCTAGTAGTACTACTGTATCCAGATCCCCTCTAGTAGTACTACTGTATCTGGATCCCCTCTAGTAGTACTACTGTATTCAGATCCCCTCTAATAGTACTACTGTATCCAGATCCCCTCTAGTAGTACTACTATATCTGGATCCCCTCTAGTAGTACTACTGTATCCAGATCCCCTCTAGTAGTACTACTGTATCCAGATCCTCTCTAGTAGTACTACTGAATCCAGATCCCCTCTAGTAGTACTACTGAATCCAGATCCCCTCTAGTAGTACTACTGTATCCAGATCCCCTTTAGTAGTACTACTGTATCCGGATCCCCTCTAGTAGTACTACTGTATCCAGATCCCCTCTAGTAGTACTACTGTATCCATATCCCCTCTAGTAGTACTACTGTATCCAGATCCCCTCTAGTAGTACTACTGTATCTGGATCCCCTCTAGTAGTACTACTGTATCTGGATCCCCTCTAGTAGTACTACTGTATCCAGATCCCCTCTAGTAGTACTACTGTATCCGGATCCCCTCTAGTAGTACTACTGTATCTGGATCCCCTCTAGTAGTACTACTGAATCTGGATCCTCTCTAGTAGTACTACTGTATCTGGATCCCCTCTAGTAGTACTACTGTATCTGGATCCCCTCTAGTAGTACTACTGTATCCAGATCCCCTCTAGTAGTACTACTGTATCCAGATCCCCTCTAGTAGTACTACTGTATCCAGATCCCCTCTAGTAGTACTACTGTATCCAGATCCCCTCTAGTAGTACTACTGTATCTGGATCCCCTCTAGTAGTACTACTGTATCCAGATCCCCTCTAGTAGTACTGCTGTATCTGGATCCCCTCTAGTAGTACTACTGTATCCAGATCCCCTCTAGTAGTACTACTGTATCCGGATCCCCTCTAGTAGTACTACTGTATCCAGATCCCCTCTAGTAGTACTACTGTATCCAGATCCCCTCTAGTAGTACTACTGTATCCGGATCCCCTCTAGTAGTACTACTGAATCTGGATCCCCTCTAGTAGTACTTCTGAATCCGGATCCCCTCTAGTAGTACTACTGTATCCAGATCCCCTCTAGTAGTACTACTGTATCCAGATCCCCTCTAGTAGTACTGCTGTATCTGGATCCCCTGTAGTAGTACTACTGTATCCAGATCCCCTCTAGTAGTACTACTGTATCCGGATCCCCTCTAGTAGTACTACTGTATCCAGATCCCCTCTAGTAGTACTACTGTATCCAGATCCCCTCTAGTAGTACTACTGTATCCAGATCCCCTCTAGTAGTACTACTGAATCTGGATCCCCTCTAGTAGTACTTCTGAATCCGGATCCCCTCTAGTAGTACTACTGTATCCAGATCCCCTCTAGTATTACTACTGTATCCAGATCCCCTCTAGTAGTACTACTATATCCGGATCCCCTCCAAGTGTATTTATAAAGCCCTTCTTACATCAGCAAAGTGCCGTAAAGAAACCCAGCTTAAAACCCCAGTAGTACTGATAAATAGTACCAGTAGGGTTTAACACTTGTCTCACATAACACAACCTTTGACTTCACTCCTCTCATCTCTTAAGACGTAGGAAATGTCCTCATTGAGCCTGACATGCCAGGACTATGGGCTCTCCTTTATTCCTCTTTCAAGTCTGCTATCAGTAGCTAGAAATGATGCATAAACCATCATAGTCAGGTTTGTGCTCACTTATTTCCGGACAGACACCTATGTGAATTAAAGGACAATAAAGTCCATTAGGTTGTCTCTTTCAGCTTTTCCAAAGGGCTCAGACTTTACCGAAGCCGTTAAGGGAGAACGAAAAGTAGACTTTTGCTATAAGTTTCAAAAGTGATGTCTGACATACCAATGGGCATGATTCATATCATTTGCTCTTTAAAGTGCTGGGCGTCTTATGAACAGCGTACTGGAAAGAGGACAGATCCATAAATGTTATTCTGCAAGAAAAATGTGCTTGATAATCACCCGGGTTGATTAAGTACATAGGCTCATCTTTAATGTTTCTTTTTTTTTTATCTTGAAAGGTCAAACTGAGCAGTGCCTGTAATTTAGCACCACTCCTGTGATGTATGGCTGATTTAGTGTGTGGGCATGATGCCATGTAAAATAAAAGAGAAGAGTGGAGATCAATTGGGAGCATGCCTATTATACTGTAATGAAACAGGCAGGGAGTGTAGCTCCACGCCCCAACCTTCTGGCCCTCAGCACTTCCCATGGAACGCCGTTTGGGTCTTTGCACGTAAAAATAAAAATAAAAAGATACACGTCAAAAAACACTATTTGACGTGTCAAATAAGCTTGTTGACCAATCAGGACCTGAATACGTCACATAATCATTTAACACGTTCATACATTTAAAAAAAACTTAGTTATTACACATTGATTACTCGTATTCCACAGTGATTCGCCGCTACGTATGCTATGATGCTGGTAAACGCTCCGCTCCGTAGACACGCTTCCCCAAGCTCTAGTCTGGGACAGTGCTGGTCATATAAAAAGCTAGCTAGCTGAGGGATGCAAACAATGTTCTTCCCCACAAACATAGCAAAACAACACCTATTTCAGTAGCTATAGTTAGCTAGAAAACGATCTAGCTTGGTCAACTAAAATACCCCTAAATTATAAGACAGGTCTTATTTGATTAATAATGTTCAGACCTACCTGTGTGAAGCTAATCACAATTTTATTGTTTTATTTATTTTACCTTTATTTAACCAGGCAAGTCAGTTAAGAACACATTCTTATTTTCAATGACGGCCTGGTAACAGTGGGTTAACTGCCTGTTCAGGGGCAGAACTACAGATTTGTACATAGTCAGCTCGGGGATTTGAACTCACAACCTTCCGGTTACTAGTCCAACGCTCTAACCACTAGGCTACTAGGCTGCAATAAGGATGAGCCACAGTAGTGGAATTTGCAGTTCGCATTCAAAATAAAAGTATCTAATTGAAAGTGATGCAAATAGTGAGATCATTCCATAATGGAATAGATCATGCTAAACGAGGTTGGAATGTTGTTATATAAATTCAACTAAAGACAATAATATGTTAATTTGACACAAATCTGATAACAGAGGACTTTGGGGGGAAAAAGTACTTTGCTACTGAGTAGGCTGATACCCCATTTCATTGATCCCCAATCCTTAGGTAAAGCTGTACAGTGCAATATGAATATCAATACGCACAATAGGCTGACTGGGGAGGTGATTTCCCACAGTCAAAGTCTCGCAATAAGAGCTACGAAGCTAATATTTGAATAAACTCTTCGCAGTTGTGTTCAGTGGGTGTCACCGAGTAGACTGATACCCTATTTCATTGCTCCACATTCCAATACTCTAACCTTGTTTAACATTATCTAGTCAAATTATGGCATGATTCCACCAATTTCAAACATTTGAATCACTTTCACCACAGGGCCTTTATTTTGAAGACGCCATCAAAGTCCACTATTGTGGCTAAACATTTTTGTGGCTAACTTCACAACACAAAACCCGGTCGGGTCAAGTCTCACTAGTCATATGAAACCAGCTGGCTGCTTAAAGTTAGCTGGCTAGGCTAGTTATATTCATGAACTGAATACACACACACACACACACACACACACACACACACACACACACACACACACACACACACACACACACACACACACACACACACACACACACACACACACACACACACACACACACACACACACACACACACACACACACACACCCGAGCCACTGCCTGTTCACCCCGCTACCATCCAGAAGGCTTGGTCAGTACAGGTGCATCAAAGCTGGGGCCGAGAGACTGAAAGGCCATCAGACTGTTAAACAGCCGGCACTAACATAGAGAAGCTGCTGCCTACATACAGACTTGAAATCATTGGCCACTATAATAAATGGATCACTAGTCACTTTAATAATGCCACTTTAATAATGTTCACATATCTTGCATTACTCATCTCATATGCATAGACTGTGTTTTATACCATCTATTGCATCTTGCAGATTTGTGTGTATTAGGTAGTTGTTGTGGAATTGTTAGATTACTTGTTAGATATTGCTGCGCTGTCGGGAACTAGAAGCACAAGCATTTCACTACACTCGCAATAACATCTGCATGTGACCAATAACATCTGCTAACCATGTGTATGTGACCAATAACATCTGCTAACCATGTGTATGTGACCAATAACATCTGCTAACCATGTGTATGTGACCAATAACATCTGCATGTGACCAATAACATCTGCTAACCATGTGTATGTGACCAATAACATCTGCTAACCATGTGTATGTGACCAATAACATCTGCTAACCATGTGTATGTGACCAATAACATCTGCTAACCATGTGTATGTGACCAATAACATCTGCTAACCATGTGTATGTGACCAATAACATCTGCATGTGACCAATAACATCTGCTAACCATGTGTATGTGACCAATAACATCTGCTAACCATGTGTATGTGACCAATAACATCTGCTAACCAGGTGTATGAGCAATAACATCTGCTAACCATCTGTATGTGACCAATAACATCTGTTAACCGTGTGTATGTGACCAATAACATCTGTTAACCGTGTGTATGTGACCAATAACATCTGTTAACCGTGTGTATGTGACCAATAACATCTGTTAACCGTGTGTATGTGACCAATAAAATTTGATTTGATTTGACACACACACACATTTTGGTTAAAGCAAGTTGCCAGACCCCTATGTGCATTAGCCCAGGACAGAACACATAAAGTCAAACTTAACCTAAAGAATATACAGTCCACCCAAGTCCTCACATACAACTCTCATGTGTAACTTTAAAACAGCAAACCAACAATAAAGAACAGCGAATGTGTGTTTTGATCTTAGTAGTTGTTCTGTAGTTAAAGTACAGTATAGTCAATGTGTGTTTTGATCTTACTAGTTGTTCTGTAGTTAAAGTACAGTATAGTCAATGTGTGTTTTGATCTTAGTAGTTGTTCTGTAGTTAAAGTACAGTATAGTCAATGTGTGTTTTGATCTTACTAGTTGTTCTGTAGTTAAAGTACAGTATAGTCAATGTGTGTTTTGATCTTAGTAGTTGTTCTGTAGTTAAAGTACAGTATAGTCAATGTATGTTTTGATCTTACTAGTTGTTCTGTAGTTAAAGTACAGTATAGTCAATGTGTGTTTTGATCTTAGTAGTTGTTCTGTAGTTAAAGTACAGTATAGTCAATGTATGTTTTGATCTTACTAGTTGTTCTGTAGTTAAAGTACAGTATAGTCAATGTGTGTTTTGATCTTAGTAGTTGTTCTGTAGTTAAAGTACAGTATAGTCAATGTATGTTTTGATCTTAGTAGTTGTTCTGTAGTTAAAGTACAGTATAGTCAATGTGTGTTTTGATCTTACTAGTTGTTCTGTAGTTAAAGTACAGTATAGTCGATGTGAGATTTGATCTTACTAGTTGTTCTGTAGTTAAAGTACAGTATAGTCAATGTGTGTTTTGATCTTAGTAGTTGTTCTGTAGTTAAAGTACAGTATAGTCAATGTATGTTTTGATCTTACTAGTTGTTCTGTAGTTAAAGTACAGTATAGTCAATGTGTGTTTTGATCTTAGTAGTTGTTCTGTAGTTAAAGTACAGTATAGTCAATGTATGTTTTGATCTTACTAGTTGTTCTGTAGTTAAAGTACAGTATAGTCAATGTGTGTTTTGATCTTAGTAGTTGTTCTGTAGTTAAAGTACAGTATAGTCAATGTATGTTTTGATCTTAGTAGTTGTTCTGTAGTTAAAGTACAGTATAGTCAATGTGTGTTTTGATCTTACTAGTTGTTCTGTAGTTAAAGTACAGTATAGTCGATGTGAGATTTGATCTTACTAGTTGTTCTGTAGTTAAAGTACAGTATAGTCAATGTGAGATTTGCTTCATCACATTTTGTTTCTCTCCCACTAATGCTATACTGAATGTATAGCTGAATGTTTTCTCCCACTAATGCTACACTGAATGTATAGCTGAATGTTTGCCTAGTTGCGCTTTGAGGCATTCTAGGAATGTACGGTTACGGAGCTAATGTACAAGGTTCTTCAGCTGCGCATGGAACAACATTCACATATAGAGAACATGTCAATCCTGAGAGATGCCATCTGGGATATTACCTTCTCCGTCACTGTTGGAGGGAAATATAACGGCCTTTACTTGGATCTCTGTGATGAAATAACGAGATGGTGAATAGTTGGGTAGGTCCTGTTACTTACAGTGGTTCATCAATGTACAGTATGGAGAGACTACACTAATGTGGATCAATTCCAACATCAATTCCAAGAATATTTGTCCTGTTTTTTTTGTTTTTTTCCCCGTATCCCAAAGATTACTGCCGAGTAGCCAATGGTGGAAAGGGTTGAGAGACAGCTCAACTCAATATCCCAAAGGAACTGTTTAATAGTTATGGGTTACATGTTGATTTAGATTAATTTGATATGGATTGAAGATTTATTTTTATTTTTATCCAATTTAATTAATTTAATGCTTGGCATAAAGCAAGAGGAAGCCCTTATTAACATTTTGGGACAAAAGAGGGACTTGAATGCATCTTGATTAATTCATTCCAGGGCAGATTGAATAAGGTTACTTACATGTTATTACTTATTGAAATGGACAGTGGCTTTTTAAAATGGGACTCACCAGATGGAGGCAGATATGTACATATCTATCATTTTAATGAAATTGTCATTTTTGACTGACTATTTCAAGCAATTATTTCAATTGAATTCTGTGATCAAACCTTTCAGTGGTTCCAAACCCATCCAGGATTCACTGGTCTTTATATACCACTTCAGAGAAATACGTCCTGAAATGAGAGAAAGGAGGTGGGATGAAATCATCTCTGATTGTATAGTTGGGTAGATTCACTGTAATAAGACACGACTTGGCCCAAGGAATCTCAAATTCCATTATGCTATTTTCTACTGTGAACTAGTCTACTGTAAATTAGCCTACTGTGAACTAGTATACTGTGAACTATTCTACTGTGAACTATTTTACTGTAAACTAGCCTACTGTGAACTAGTATACTGTGAACTAGTCTACTGTGAACTAGTCTACTGTAAACTAGCCTACTGTGAACTAGTATACTGTGAACTATTCTACTGTGAACTATTCTACTGTAAACTAGCCTACTGTGAACTAGTATACTGTGAACTAGTCTACTGTGAACTAGTCTACTGTAAACTAGTCTACTGTGAACCCATCTACCGTAAACTAGTCTACTGTGAACTAGTCTACTGTGAACTATTCTACTGTAAACTAGTCTACTGTAAACTAGTATACTGTGAACTATTCTACTGTGAACTATTCTACTGTAAACTAGCCTACTGTGAACTAGTATACTGTGAACTAGTCTACTGTGAACTAGTCTACTGTGAACTAGTCTACTGTAAATTAGCCTACTGTGAACTAGTATACTGTGAACTATTCTACTGTGAACTATTTTACTGTAAATTAGCCTACTGTGAACTAGTATACTGTGAACTAGTCTACTGTGAACTAGTCTACTGTAAACTAGCCTACTGTGAACTAGTATACTGTGAACTATTCTACTGTGAACTATTCTACTGTAAACTAGCCTACTGTGAACTAGTATACTGTGAACTAGTCTACTGTGAACTAGTCTACTGTAAACTAGCCTACTGTGAACTAGTATACTGTAAACTAGTCTACTGTGAACTAGTCTACTGTAAACTAGTCTACTGTGAACTATATGTACTGTAAACTAGTCTACTGTAAACTAGTCTACTGTAAACTAGTCTACTGTGAACTATTCTACTGTAAACTAGTCTACTGTGAACCCATCTACCGTAAATTAGTCTACTGTGAACTAGTCTACTGTGAACTATTCTACTGTAAACTAGTCTACTGTAAACTAGCCTACTGTGAACTAGTCTACTGTGAACTAGTCTACTGTAAACTAGTCTACTGAGAATTAGTCTATTGTAAACTAGTCTACTGTAAACTAGTCTACTGTGAACTATTCTACTGTAAACTAGTCTACTGTGAACCCATCTACTGTAAACTAGTCTACTGTGAACTAGTCTACTGTGAACTATTCTACTGTAAACTAGTCTACTGTAAACTAGCCTACTGTGAACTAGTCTACTGTAAACTAGTCTACTGTAAACTAGTCTACTGTAAACTAATCTACTGTAAACTAACCTACTGTGAACTAGTCTACTGTGAACTAGTCTAATGTATACTAGCCTACTGTAAACTATATTTACTGTGAACTAGTCTACTGTAAACTAGTCTACTGTAAACTAGTCTACTGTGAACTAGTCTACTATAAACTAGTCTACTGTGAACTAGTCTACTGTGAACTAGTCTACTGTAAACTATTCTACTGTGAACTAGTCTACTGTGAAATAGTCTACTGTAAACTAGTCTACTGTGAACTAGTCTACTGTAAGCTAGTCTACTGTAAACTAGTCTACTGTGAACTAGTCTACTGTGAACTATTCTATTGTAAACTAGTCTACTATGAACCCATCTACTGTAAACTAGTCTACTGTGAACTAGACTAGTGTGAACTAGTCTACTGTAAACGTGTCTAATGTGAACCCATGTACTGTAAACTAGTCTACTGTAAACTAGCCTACTGTAAACTAGATAACTGTGAACTAGTCTACTGTAAACTAGCCTACTGTGAACTAGTCTACTATGAACTAGCCTACTGTAAACTAGTCTACTGTAAACTAGTCTACTGTGAATGAGTCTACTGTAAACTAGTTTACTGTGAACTAGTCTACTGTGAACTAGTCTACTGTGAACTAGTTTACTGTAAACGGATCTACTGTAAACTAGCCTACTGTGAACTAGTCTACTGTGAACCCATCTACTGTAAACTAGTCTACTGTGAACTAGTCTACTGTGAACTAGTCTACTGTGAACTAGCCTACTGTGAACTAGTCTACTGTAAGCTAGTCTACTGTAAACTAATCTACTGTGAACTAGTCCACTGTGAACTAGTCTACTGTGAACTAGTCTACTGTGAACTAGTCTACTGTGAACTAGTCTACTGTGAACTAATCTACTGTGAACTAGTCTACTGTGAACTAGTCTACTGTAAGTTTTCCAAATTATATCCTATGGCTTTATTGTCCAGTCTTTATGTCATTTCCAATTTGCCCCTGAATTACGTGAAATGTGGCTCTAGATTACCTTCTGTGATCATGAGAACATATAGACATTTAAAATGGCAGCACTATTTGAGATAGAGAAAGAGGTGTTATCCATGCCTCTGTGTACACAGCCAGGATGCAGTGATTGATGGCCTACCCAGTCAGCTATGGCATGTTTGTAAGTGTCAGTTACTGTATGTTCAGTTAAATGTACTATAGGCCCATTTGTATTTGGAAAGTATAAAGCATTAAGTGAGTTCCAACTACCTTACATATCATGATAGAGGTACAGATATTCTTACACATCATACTGGTGGTCCAAACATGCTGACAGCCCCCCCCCCCCTCAGTTCTATTGATAAAATTAAACAATCTGAATATTTGACCATTGATAGCAGCAGATATGGCCAAAGTGACCTTGCTTTCAGAGTGTGCTGTGTCACAAGTAATTACAGACGATTACTCCATTGAAGTGGTTTCTTTCATCCATTTTGTAGTTGACAGTGTCTGCGTTAGAAGAAAATACCAAAAGGTTTCATTGCTTTTGAGAGAACGCAACGGTCGGTGCTTTGAACTGTAAAGGTTAAATAATGAAATATTAATTTTGAACTTTAGCGTAAGATAACGTAGTTTATAACAAAGCACAAGCTCAAGATGATAATGGAAGTTTGATAGAGGATAAGCCATGTTACAATGCCAGGTCAGAGAAAGTCCATTGAAACAGCAGAGCATCTAATAAGCATTCCAAATAGTATTAACTAAACGATCACTCGCACATCACACACACTAACAAAGATCTTTGAACTGTTTAATCTCATATCATTGCATCTCTCTATTTAAAGGAGTGGTATTTTCATACACAATAATTATCATTGAATTCTGCCCAGGGGTTTAACCAATAATAAAATGTTAGTTTGCCTAGAGCATAAAGACTAGAATAGGGGGGGGGGGGGTATTTTGGATGGTGTGAGGTACTCTTCCTTTAGTGTTATTCAGTCAGGAGGGGGATTCATTACTTCAGGAAATGACTTGTAGAGATGATGTTGATCATGTTATTCTACACGATAATCTTAACCCTGTGGACGAGGAGACTGTGATTGGTATTTCATCAATACCAGGAACTTGTGATGATGGCTCACTCATAAAGTATATGAGTGATAGGTTCCTGTCAACATTTCCTCCTTTTTCAAGATGTGCTGCAGTTGCGATTGAAGGTTTAAAAATATATATATACAAAACGTATAAAACAAAAAAATGACTCATAAGTTGAACTGCCTCAATTGATGAGGTCACTCAATGACCTAAGCTAAGCCAAAAGTACATGATATCAAAATCAAATCAAATTTTATTTGTCACATACACATGGTTAGCAGATGTTAATGCGAGTGTAGCGAAATGCTCGTGCTTCTAGTTCCGACAATGCAGTAATAACCAACGAGTAATCTAACCTAACAATTCCAAAACTACTACCTTATACACACAAGTGTAAAGGGATAAAGAATATGTACATAAAGATATATGAATGAGTGATGGTACAGAACGGCATAGGCAAGATGCAGTAGATGATATAGGGTACAGTATATACATATGAGATGAGTAATGTAGGGTATGTAAACATTATATTAAGTAGCATTGTTACATTAGATGCCACTGGGTTGTTGTCTCTGTAAGCCGAAACAGGCCGTGTGTTTTCTTGGTTTCATTGAATCCATTCTCAGTCCTTTGCAACCTTGAAAGTGGCAGTCTGTGTTTGGCCACGTTTGAATTCTCGAGATTCAAGTCAAATGATCAAGTGTGTGTCTATCTGAGGTTTTTTGTCAGTCTTCTGAAGCCAATAGCACTGTAATTAGTCACCGTTGACTCATAATTACCAACATGTCTTTGTCAATGCTACTTGATTATGCAACATGGCACTAATTATTAATTAGCCATCATTCCACAACTTCCACAGTGATTAGAGTTCTGCTCAAACTTGCTTGTCGAGATGTGACTAAGTAACAGAGACGTTGTTTTGACAGCCTCAAGGTTGAATGTTACGCTACGGGATCTATAGCTACTATTTCAGTTCTTCAGATTGAGACAGGAAGTCAGCGGATTTAGCAGTATCTCCAAGTTAGCGGATTTAGCAGTGTCTCACAGTAAAACAAAGCCCGCTCTGCAAGGAAGAAGCTACATCTCCAAACCCGCCATAAAAAAGCCAGACTACGGTTTGAAACTGCACATGGGGACAAAGATGGTACTTTTTGGAGAATTGTCCTCTGGTCTGATGAAACAAAAATATAACTGTTTGGCCATAATGACCACCGTTGTGTTTGGAGGAAAAAGGGGGAGGCTTGCAAGCCAAAGAACACCATCCCAACCGTGAAGCACGGCGGTGGCAGCATCATGTTGTGGGGGTGCTTTTGTCATGCAGGTGAAGGAGGACCCAAACGCGACTTAACAGAAACAGAGTTTATTAATGCTCAAAACCGAATAACTGAAATCCTCTAGATAGTAGAGGGGAAAACAACTGGAGAAGCGGCCACAGACTGCAGGTCGCTTCGGGTAGGCGCAGGCCGTAGTCAACTGAGACACCTGCTCACACGCAGCGTCTGAAGAAGGCACAAAACACGACAGGACAGGGTGATACACAATCACGGCAAAAAACACGACAGGACAGGGCGAAACGCAATTACAGCATGGAATACAAAACAAGGAACCGACGGAACAGGAACGGATCACAAAGGAATAAATAGGGAGTCTAATCAGGGGAAAGGATCGGGAACAGGTGTGGAAAGACTAAATGATGATTAGGGGAATAGGAACAGCTGGGAGCAGGAACGGAACGACAGAGAGAAGAGAGAGCGAGAGAGTGAGAGAGGGAGGGGGAGAGAGAAGGATAGAACCAAACAAGACCAGCAGAGGGAAACGAATAGCATGGGGAGCACAGGGACAAGACATGACAATGAATGACAAACATGACAGTTTTGCTGCAGGAGGGACTGGTGCACTTCACAAAATAGATGGCGTCATGAGGAAGGAAAATTATGTGGATATATTGAAGCAACATCTCAAGACGTCAGTCAGAAAGTTAAAGCTTGGTCGCAAATGGGTCTTCCAAATGGACAATGACCCCAAGCATACTTCCAAAGTTGTAGCAAAATGGCTTAAGGACAGCAAAGTCAAGCTATTAGAGTTTAAATGTAGTTGTCTAAGGTGTATTTAAATTTCCGACTTCAACTGCATGTAAACTGGCAATGCAAATGAGGCCACCAGTGCGATTCGCTCTCACTTGGCATTCTGCTGTTGGCCATCTCCCGTAAGTGTCAGGGAATTGAGTAGACTTCAAGGGGCCTGTCATCAATCATTTTCAGCACATCAATCTTTTTTTTTACATACACCCACCCTTTCTGTCTCTCTTCCTCTTCTCTCACTGTCTTCCTCTTCTCTCACTGTCTTCCTCTTCTCTCACTGTCTTCCTCTTCTCTCACTGTCTTCCTCTTCTCTCACTCTCTTTCTCTTCTCCTGCTCTCTTCATCTTCTCTTGCTCTCTTCATCTTCTCTCGCTCTCCTCCTTTTCTACAGCTCTCTTACTCTTCTCTCAGTGTCTTCCTCTTCTCTCACTCTCTTCCTCTTCTCTCGCTCTCTTCCTCTTCTCTCGCTCTCTTCCCCTTCTCCTGCACTCTTCATCTTCTCACTCTCTTCCTTTTCTACAGCTCTCTTCCTCTTCTTTCACCCTCTTCCTCTTCTCTCACTCTCCTCCTCTTCTCTCACTCTCTTCCTCTTCTCTCTCTCTCTTCCCTCTTCTCTCACTCTCTTCCTCTTCTCTCTCTCTCTTCCCTCTTTTCTCACTCTCTTCCTCTTCTTTCGCTCTCCTCCTCTTCTCTCACTCTCTTCATCTTCTCTCACTCTCTTCTTCTCTCGCTCTCTTCCTCTTCTCTCACTCTCTTCCTCTTCTCTTGCTCTCCTCCTCTTCTCTCACTCTCTTTCTCTTCTCTCGCTCTCTTCCTCTTCTCTCACTCTCTTCCTCTTCTCTCACTCTCTTCTTCTCTCTCTCTTTCTCTTCTCTCGCTCTCTTCCTCTTCTCCCACTCTCTTCCTCTTCTCTCACTCTCTTCCTCTTCTCTCTCTCTTCCCTCTTCTCTCGCTCTCCTCTTCTCTCGCTCTCCTCCTCTTCTCTCGCTCTCTTCCTCTTCTCTCGCTCTCCTCTTCTCTCGCTCTCCTCTTCTCTCGCTCTCCTCCTCTTCTCTCACTCGCTTCTTCGTCTCTCTCTCTCTTCCTCTTCTCCCGCTCTCTTCCTCTTCTCCCACCCTCTACCCCTCTCTCTTCTCTCTCATCTTCTCTCTCTTCTCATCTCTCGCCTCTTCTCTCTTCTCCTCTTCATCTCTCTTCTCTTCTCTTCTGCTCTCTTCTCTTCTCATCTCTCGCTCTCTTCATCTTCTCTCGCTCTCTTCATCTTCTCTCGCTCTCTTCATCTTCTCTCGCTCTCTTCCTCTTCTCTCGCTCTCTTCCTCTTCTCCCACTTCTTCTTCTCCCACCCTCTACCTCTTCTCTCGCTCTCTTCACCTTCTCCTGTTCTCTTCATCATCTCTCGCTCTCTTCATCTTCTCTCGCTCTCTTCATCTTCTCTCGCTCTCTTCATCTTCTCTCGCTCTCTTCCTCTTCTCTCGCTCTCTTCCTCTTCTCCCACTCTCTTCATCTTCTCTCGCTCTCTTCCTCTTCTCTCGCTCTCTTCCTCTTCTCCCTCTCTCTTCATCTTCTCTCGCTCTCTTCCTCTTCTCTCGCTCTCTTCCTCTTCTCCCACTCTCTTCCTCTTCTCTCTCTCTCTTCCTCTTCTCTCGCTTCCTTTCCTACAGCTCTCTTCTTCTTCTCTGTCTCTCTTCCTCATCTTTCACTCTCGTCCTCTCCTCTCTGTCTCCTCCTCTTGTCTCTGTCCTTTTCATCTCTTCTTTCCCCTCTCCCCATCTCTGGAGGTCGATGTTGTGTAGCTTGACTACTTTAATCAATCTCTTAACATACATACATACATTTCATTTAGAAATGAGTGACATCGAAAACAAACTGTGCTTCAGTCCAGACTTTGTCAATATAGAGAACAAGAGTGGTCCTCCGGGTTAGACGACTGTGGATCTATCACTGAAGTCAGAACCCAGTTTGTGATACGTAGAGGTCAGAGGTCAGAACCCAGACAGGAGAGCGTTAGAAGAACATTACTGGGATGTAATCGTTACTGTAGTTACAAGTAAAAGACTTTGGAAAGTGTCTAAGTGCTTTGCGTTCAATGTTTGTTCCAAAATGGATCCAATAGAAGGGGCAAACAGCGTTGCTTGCTGTTTGGGGTTTTAGGCTGGGTTTCTGTACATCAGTTTGTGACATCGGCTGATGTAAAAAATAAATAAAAAGATTTAAAACAAAAGGGCTTTTATAAAATACATTTGATTGATTGATGTTTACCAACTGTCCAATTTCACAACTTGGAAGGTTTGTGACAGTGTTACCTTTCAAAAAAGGTCAACACTCTATGTTTTATTGACAAGAACGGCAGGAAATCTGTCCGTTTGCATGACAAGTGTTTTCTAAAGGATTTCTAGTTTACATTGTGAGTCGGCTGTCCGCTCACATGCAATTAGTCTACAAAGTAATACTTGCCCTAAAATCATTTAGAACATTTAAAATGTTAGTCACAATCAGATATTTGGTCCTACCATTAGACAATAAAAAATATAAAAAATCCACAGTTTACTTACGCTACAATGCTTAAACCACTGGAAAAGGTCAGTCTATTGTCCTTGCAGTTTAGACACTGTAACCATGGTCACATGAAACAGACTCGGTGTACACCAGACGGACCTGTGTGCTCGGTGTACACCAGATGGACCTGTGTGCTCGGTGTACACCAGACAGACCTGTGTGCTCGGTGTACACCAGACGGACCTGTGTGCTCGGTGTACACCAGACGGACCTGTGTGCTCGGTGTACACCAGACGGACCTGTGTGCTCGGTGTACACCAGACGGACCTGTGTGCTCGGTGTACACCAGACGGACCTGTGTGCTCGGACACTACTTCCATTCTGACTGTGTTTAGCACAGCAGAACTCTCTCCACCAGAGGGCATCGAGCGTCTGTTTCTGTGTCTGTTTCTGTGTCTGTTTTACAGAGGCATTTGAGCTGAATTCTCCACGAAAACCGTTGTATTGTTTCCATAGGTTAGATATTGACTGGACTCCTCGATGCTGTTACATCTTCAACATTATGCTGCTTGCCGGAGGAAGAAAGTATAACTTCACAGCTTGTGTTGTAAGTGCTGGAGTAAAGCTGCTACTACTGTAGGTCTGCCTGTCCGTGTCCATTGGGACTTGCTGAGAGTCTGGTGCACTCTACAGAAATCTATATCTAACTTGGCAAAGATGGCTGTTTACTCTCCTAAGACCGTCTCTGTGGTAGATGGTGGCGTGCCATTCATCTAATACCCTTGCCTGCTAAATCATCCCAAACCCTCATTGGCTGTCAGTCTCCGATTACTCATGACATACCTTCTCTTCAGTGTGCTGATAAATATGACCTTAATGCTGTTGTAACTATAACACTGGACCAATTCCCCCATAGCGCTAAATGTCTGGTGGGTAATAACCCAGTGATGCCCAGAGCAAAGCAGTGGACAGAAGATGACGGCTCCCCCACGAAGGTCCAGCAGCCAGGCCTTGACAGGCCTCCCATGCTCCTCTCAGAGATATCTCTGTGCTGCAGGCAGGGTGGGAACAGCTGGCGTTTGTCTTATCTCCCAGCCTTTCTACCTATTTGCATGATTTCAGCCCCTTCCATAATAGACAGGGTTGCTTTTTTCTGTCGGGCAATTAGGTACTGCAGCATCATGCTGTTCCGCTGAGATTAACATCCTCCCTCCCTCCCTCCCTCCCCCATCTCCCTTACTCCCTCCCTCCCCCATCTCCCTTACTCCCTCCCTCCCTCCCCCATCTCCTTTACTCCCTCCATCCCTCCCCTCTCCCCTCTCTCCCCCTCTCCCCGCTCCATCCCTACCTCCCCCTCACCCTTACTCCCTCCCTCCCTCCTTCCCCTTTCCACCACCCCCCCCCCTCCACCCCCTCCCTTACTCCCTCCCTCCTTCCCCTTTCCTCCATCCCTCCCCCTCCCCCTCTCCCTCTCCATCTCTCCCTTCCCCTCTCCCCCTCCATCCATCCCTCCCCCCTCTCCCTACTCCCTCCCTCCTTCCCCTTTCCTCCATCCCTCCCCCTCTCCCCCTCCATCCATCCCTCCCCTCTCCCCTCCATCCATCCCTCCCCCTCTCCCTTACTCCCTCCCTCCCTCCTTCCCCTTTCCTCCATCCCTCCCCCTCTCCCCTCCATCCATCCCTCCCCCTCCATCCATCCCTCCCCCTCCCCCCTCTCCCCCTCCATCTCTCCCTTCCCCCTGTCCCCCTCCATCCCTCCCCCTCTCCCTTACTCCCTCCCTCCCTCCTTCCCCTTTCCTCCATCCCCCCCATACAGGCCATACTGTTCATATGGTGCCCATCTTACCTTGCTCATCAGCTCACAGTGTTTTCTTTCTGTGTGGACGGCATAGAAAAAAAAAGACTTTGATATCGGATAGTAGTTCAAGAAAACAAACAGTAGCAGAAACTCTGAAAATGAGAACATGTCCAATTGAAAGAGATTTGCTAGTTCAGCTGTCCTGAGGCGAAGGAATGGGAAGGAGCAGTGTGTAGGGGACAGACCCTTCATGCATGAACATTCACTAACACTACCAAGGCAATGGCCACGTTTTATCTTTACAGCAAGGTGTCTGTGCACATGAACAAACACTCATCAATGTATGCGTACCTCAGACTTCTTATGATCACATCAAATATTCTTCTGTATTCAACTATGATCTTTCCAGATGCAGCAGTCATACATTTTGCATTAATGATGAGACAACAACCTCATTTGTTGTTGCAGAGAGCATCTGCATATGAGTACACTGAGTATACAGAACATTAGAAACACCTGCTCTTTCCATGACACAGACTGACCAGATGAATCCAGGTGAAAACTATGATCCCTTATTGATGTCACTTGTTAAATCTACTTCAATCAGTGTAGATGAAGGGGAAGAGACAGGAGGAGACGGGGTTAAATAAGGATTTTTAAGCCTGGAGACAATTGAGACACGGATCGTGTATGTGTGCCATTCAAGAGGGTGAATGGGCAAGACAAAATATTTAAGTGCCTTTGAACGAGATATGGTAGTAGGTGCCTGGTGCATCGGTTTGACTGTGTCGAGAACTGCAACGCTGCTGGGTTTTTCACGCTCAACAGTTTCCTGTGTGTATCAAGAACGGTTCACCACCCAAAGGATAACCAGCCAACTTGACACAACTGTGGGAAGCATTTGGAGTCAACATGGACCAGCATCCCCTGTGGAACACTTTTGACACCTTGTAGAGTCCATTCCCCCGACGAATTGAGGCTGTTCTGAGGGCAAACAAAATGGAGTGCAACTCAATATTAGGAAGTTTTTCTTTAATGTTTTGTACACTCAGTGTACGTGTGTGTGTGTGCAAAGAATAAAACTGACTGCCATCATTCAAAATGACACCAATTAGTAATGTATGGGTTTGTATGGGTTTATGTATATGTGTATGGATCAACAACAGAACTACGGGAGCTGTAGCATCCTTGCCTGAGAACAGCCAGTTCCCCCAAGTAATCATTTTGTGAGAGATGAATGATATGGAGTGGATGCAGTCAGTGGCTTGTCTTGTTAATTCAGCATTGTCTCTTGGACACAGAAATCAGTAGACGACACAAAAGGGGTGTAATTAGTGATGAGGGGAAACAACATAAATTACGCACGTCTACTTTCCAGGGTGTACACTGTGTCTGCTGTTGCCTGTTGTCCTCTCTCCTCTCACTCCTCTTCTCCTCGGCAGCAGGCCTCTAAAGACGACGGAAGACTGAACTGTAAATTAAATTAATGTTACCCTTTTCTCAATCATTCATCATTCCAATAAAATGATTAGAGCCGTTGTAAGTACATCGTTAAAAGCGAAAGCATAATAGACCCATTAAAAAGTCATTAAAGCCATCTCAGCATGAAGGTCTATTCTGTGTGGCGAAGAGAGGCTTTCCTAGATGGAATGGTTCCACTTAGCACACACATCATGTGGATTAGCACCCTGCTCCTGGATTCATGGGGGATGGAAGGAGAGGCATCATCAACAGTTGGTGACAGGGGGGGGGGGGCAGTTGTAAATTAGAGGAAAAATAAATGATGTGAGAATTGACATAGTTCAGAAGTACAGGACATAAACCACGAAAACTGGGTCAAGAAAGCAGTTTCAGTGTCTCTGTAGAGGACTTGGTGAAGAAAAGGTCAGCTTTAATGTCCCTGATGAGAGGAGGGCCGTTTGCAGCTGGTAGACATATTATTAAACCTGGTAGTTTGACTCCTGGTTGCTGATTGGCTGAAAAGCCGTTGTATATCAGACGACGTACCAGGTGTAGGACGCAAAATGACTTGTTTACACTTCTATATACTTTGGTAACCTATTTTTAATAGCAGTAAGGCACCTCTGAGGTTTATGGTGTATGGCCAATGTACTACGGCTAAGGGCTGTAAATCCAGGCACACTGCAATACTCATAATAAAAGTTGAAAATTAATTATAAATCATGGTTTTCAGAACTTCCGAATGGGTGACATTGGTTTTATCATGTAGGCATGAGAGAAAGAGATTTCATTGTTGTTGTCCTGAACTGCCTTTATATCTCTGAGTCACATGATGTATACTGAACAAAAATATTAACGCAACATGCAACTATTTCAAAGATTCATATGAGGAAATCAATCAATTGAAATAAATTCATCAGGCCCTAATCTATGAATTTCACATGACAGGGAACACGGAAATGAATATGTTCGTCACAGATGTTAAAAACAGTACGAGTGTGGATCAGAAAACCAGTCAGTATCTGGTGTGACCACCATTTGCCTCATACAGCACGACACATCTCCTTCACATAGAGTTGATCAGGCTGTTGATTGTGGCCTGTGGAACGTTGTCCCCACTCCTCTTCAATGGCTGTGCGACGTTGCTGGATATTGGCGGGAACTGGAACATTTTCAGCTTCCGGGAATTGTGTCCAGATCCTTGTGACATGGGGCCGTGCATTATCATTCTGAAACATGAGGTGATGGCGACGGATGAATGGCACGACAACGGGCCTCAGGATCTTGTCACGGTGTCTCTGTGCATTCAAATTGCAATCGATAAAATGCAATTGTGTTCGTTGTCCGTAGCTTATGCCTGCCCTTACCATAACCCCACCGCCACCATGGGGAACTCTGATCACAACGTTGTCCGTAGCTTATGCCTGCCCCATACCATAACCCCACCGCCACCATGGTGCACTCTGTTCACAACCTTGTCCGTAGCTTATGCCTGCCCCATACCATAACCCCACCTTTACCATGAGGCACTCTGTTCACAACGTTGACAATAGCAAACTGCTCGCCCACACAACGCCATACACTTGGTATGTGGTTGTGAGGCAAGTTGGATGTACTGCCAAATTCTCTAAAACTATGTTGGAGGCGACTTATGGCCAACATCTCTAGTGGACATTCTTGCAGTCGGCATGCCAATTGCACGCCCCATAAAACTTGAGACATCTGTGGCATTGTGTTTTGTGACAAAACTGCACATTTTAGCGTGGCCTTTTATTGTCCCCAGCACAAGGTGCCCCTGTGTAATGATCATGCTGTTTAATCAGCTTCTTGATATGCCACACCTGTCAGGTGGATGGATTATTTTGGCATAAGAGAAATTCTCGCTATTTGTGCACAACAATTGAGAGAAATAAGCTTTTTCGTGCACCTGGGACATTTCTGTGATCTTTTATTTCAGCTCATGAAACATGGGCCCAACACTTCACATGTTCATGTTTATATTTTTGTTCGGAGTAGTAGTGGTTATGTGCTTTTGTTCGGAGTAGTAGTGGTTAGGTGCTTTTGTTCGGAGTAGTAGTGGTTAGGTGCTTTTGTTCGGAGTAGTAGTGGTTAGGTGCTTTTTCAAAGTAGTCTATTTAAATGGAAGATGGCATTAACCAGAGACATGTTTGACTTCTGATGAGAGAGAGAGCGGGGGAGTGAGAGAGAGATACTGTGGGCAGGGAATGAGAAAGAGAGTGAGAGAGAGAGAGAGAGAGAGAGAGAGAGAGAGAGAGAGAGAGAGAGAGAGAGAGAGAGAGAGAGAGAGAGAGAGAGAGAGACAGAGAGAGAGAGAGAGAGAGAGAGAGAGAGAGAGAGAGAGAGAGAGAGAGAGAGAGAGAACCAGCCTGCCTGCGTGCCTAACGAGCTGCTGGGTCATTAAAGACTTAAGCATATCTTATTTAATATGGACCAAGCTGCAAGATTGCCATTTTTATTACACTGCAGATGGATGCAGCCTTTATATCATCACGGGAGGGTTGTTAATCTTTGTCTGTCTCCACCAGGATTTACCCAGCTTCGTCTAAATTAACATTAGAATAACACCATGTCAAGTCTGCGTTTACAAAACTGGTTCTTCATTTCTACTGGTGGAGATGTGTAGAGTGTAGATGTGTTGAGTGTAGATGTGTAGAGTGTAGATGTGTCGAGTGTAGATGTGTCGAGTGTAGATGTGTCGAGTGTAGATGTGCCGAGTGTAGATGTGTCGAGTGTAGATGTGTCGAGTGTAGATGTGTCGAGTGTAGATGTGTCGAGTGTAGATGTGTCGAGTGTAGATGTGCCGAGTGTAGATGTGTCGAGTGTCGAGTGTAGATGTGTCGAGTGTAGATGTGTCGAGTGTAGATGTGTCGAGTGTAGATGTGTCGAGTGTAGATGTGTTGCATGTTGTGTAATTCATACTAACATCGGTGACTCATCGTTTGTGTCGTAATCAGGTTCCACAGGATGAAAAGTCATTGATGGATGAAGCAGCTGTTTGTGAAATATTGACTAATGGTGGTTCAAAAAACAGAGGTGCCATTTCTACCTACAACAGGAAGTTCAATTAAATGTATTGTTTTTGTTTCTAATAAAAACTAATTTGAGGATGATCACAGCTCCTACCTGTCTTCATAGCTGCATCACTAGAGCTTGTATTTTCTATAAGGATTATTCCTACTCTAAGGCCCTGTTCTGCAGTGCAAGCCAGTTCCGTTGGGTCTGTTCAGTTTAATTCGTAGTGTATAGTAATTCCCTGTAGGGGGCACTGTGGGCATCCACTCTCAGTTATGTACAGTAGAAGCAATGGGCTGCTCTGAGCAGATATCTTCAAACTAAGTTTTCCTGTTTGTGAAGAACACCATTGTTTCTGAGGAACATGACTGAATGCTTTTGTTCCTAATTGGAAAAGTGGCTTAAAACGGGAAACAGGTTTATTAATATGTGATTGCATCTTAAGGTCTTTAATAAACAATCAAGTGCTCAATAGACTGGTTAATTTGATAAGGGACGATAAACGGTTTAATTCACCGCACCTCTGGGACCAGCAGTGGCTCTTAGCCGAGCATCCCTAGAGGTACTCCGTCAATCATAGCAGAAGCCCCTGGTGGTGCTCACTGTTAAACGGTTTCATTTGTACACTACTATCTACTGCCTGACTGTATATGCACTGGCATACGCCCTAAAAATCTGAGAATACAAGGAAACCATACTAAAGGAATAGGAAGCTGTGATGTAGAGTTTATGGTCAATTAGATATTTACAGGAGGACTGTTGTGGCTGTTGGGAGTTGTTTTGGTCACATCCTTGGGGTGTGGCAGATAACATGCTTTATATACAGAGGGAAGAAAAACAACTCAGATAAATGCTTTGATCATCTTTACAATGTAAAATAAATGAATATGCATTTAGCCCAGAAGAACTCATCCCTGAGTTCAGCATTGGGCCACTGCTGCGTGCTACTGATGAAATGTCGCTGCCGAACGCCATTATTGAAAGCAGACACTTGTCTGCTAGAGGATTCTAACGGAGTATTTCAATGCTAAGACACTCACTCACTCACTCACTCACTCACTCACTCACTCACTCACTCACTCACTCACTCACTCACTCACTCACTCACTCACTCACTCACTCACTCACACTTTCATATTTGTAGCCCATTCTAATGTGGCCCCCAAAAACTATTTTCAGGAAAATCCACAAGCCATCATGGGCTGTGCGGAGGGTGTAATATCATTTACGATGGGTAGATGTTTTTCATTTCCTAGTGCTGCTGCAAGGTAGTTAAATAAAACCTTCTGTCATTATAGTAGTGTTTCCTCACCTCACTCTCCCTCAAGGACCATCTCAACCTGATATGTTAGCAAGCAGCTCTCAACTCTCTGAAGTACCTAGACACCCCTGGACATTTTTTGCCACCATTTGAGGAGTTCAACCTGATTAATAACTAAAGGCTAGCTGGGATGGGTGGGAGGGCTGGCAGGGAGAGAGAGAGAGAGAGAGAGATGTGGGTGGGTGGGCTGGCAGGGAGAGAGAGAGAGAGAGAGAGAGAGAGAGAGAGAGAGAGAGAGAGAGAGAGAGAGAGAGAGAGAGAGAGAGAGAGAGAGAGAGAGAGAGAGAGATGTGGGCGGGTGGGCTGGCAGGGAGAGAGAGAGGTGGGTGGGCTGGCAGGGAGAGAGAGAGAGAGAGGTGGGCTGGCTGGGAGGGAGAGAGAGAGAGAGAGGTGGGCTGGCTGGGAGAGAGAGAGAGAGAGAGAGAGAGAGAGAGAGAGAGAGAGAGAGAGAGAGAGAGAGAGAGAGAGAGAGAGAGAGAGAGAGAGATGGGAGAGAGATGGGAGAGAGATGTGGGTGGGTGGGCTGGCAGGGAGAGAGAGAGAGAGAGAGATGGGAGAGAGATGTGAGAGAGATGTGGGTGGGTGGGCTGGCAGGGGAGAGAGAGAGAGAGATGGGAGAGAGATGTGAGAGAGATGTGGGTGGATATGCTGGCTGGCAGAAAGAGAGAGAGAGGTGGATGGGCTGGGAGGGGAGAGAGAGAGAGAGAGAGAGAGAGAGAGAGAGAGAGAGAGAGAGAGAGAGATGGGAGACAGAGATGTGGGTGGGTGGGCTGGCAGGGAGAGAGAGAGCGAGAGAGATGGGTGGGTGGGCTGGCAGGGAGAGAGAGATAGAGAGGGGTGGGTGGGCTGAGAGAGAGAGAGAGGTGGGCTGGGAGAGAGAGAGAGAGGTTGGCTGGGAGGGAGAGAGAGACAGGTGGGTTGGCTGGCTGGGAGAGAGAGAGAGGGGTGGGCTGGAGCGAGAGAGAGAGAGAGAGAGAGAGAGAGAGAGAGAGAGAGAGAGAGAGAGAGAGAGAGAGAGAGAGAGAGAGAGAGAGAGAGAGAGAGTGAGAGGTGGGTGGGTGGGCTGGCTGGGAGAGAGAGAGAGGGGTGGGCTGGGAGGGAGAGAGAGAGGTGGGTGGGCTGGCTGGCTGGCTGGCTGGGAGAGGTGGGATGGCAGGAAGGGAGAGAGAGGTGGGTGGGCTGGCTGGCAGGGAGAGAGAGAGGTGGGTGGGCAGGGAGAGAGAGAGAGGTGGGTTGGCAGGGAGGGAGAGAGAGAGAGTTGGGTTGGCTGAGAGAGAGAGAGAGGTGGGTGGGCTGGCAGGGAGAGAGAGAGAGAGTTGGGCTGGCAGGGAGAGAGAGCTGGGCGGGCTGGGAGGGAGAGAGAGAGGTTGGTTGGCTGAGAGAGAGAGAGAGAGAGAGAGAGAGAGAGAGAGAGAGAGAGAGAGAGAGAGAGAGAGAGAGAGAGAGAGAGAGAGAGAGAGAGAGAGAGAGAGAGAGAGAGAGAGAGAGAGAGCTGGGCGGGCTGTGAGGTAGAGAGAGAGGTGGATGGGCTGGCGGGCTGGCTGGGAGAGGTGGGCATTGGCAGGGAGAGAGAGGTGGGTTGGCAGGGAGAGAGAGAGAGAGCTGGGCGGGCTGGGAGGGAGAGAGAGAGGTGGGTTGGCTGAGAGAGAGAGAGAGAGAGCGAGAGAGAGAGAGAGCTGGGCGGGCTGGGAGGGGAGAGAGAGAGTGAGAGGTGGGTGGGCTGGCTGGCTGGGAGAGGTGGTCATTTGCAGGGAGAGAGAGAGAGGTGGGCTGGCAGGGAGAGAGAGAGAGGTGGGTGGGGTGGGTGGGAGGGAGGGGGAGGGAGGGAGGGAGGGAGGGAGGGAGGAGAGAGGAGGGTGGGTGGGGGAGGGAGGGGAGAGAGAGAGAGGTGGGTGGGCTGGGAGGGAGGGAGGAGGTGGGGGGCTTGGAGGGAGGGAGGAGAGAGAGGTGGGTGGGTGGGCTGGGAGAGAGAGAGAGATGTGGGTGGGGTGGGCTGAGAGGGAGAGAGAGAGAGGTGGGTGGGCTGGGAGGGAGAGAGAGAGAGAGGGGGGGCTGGGAGCGAGAGAGAGAGAGGTGAGTGGGCTGGGAGGGAGGGAGAGGGAGAGAGGTGAGTAGGCTGGCTGGTAGAGAGAGGTGGTTAGGCTGGGAGAGAGAGAGAGAGAGAGAGAGAGAGAGAGAGAGAGAGAGAGAGAGAGAGAGAGAGAGAGAGAGAGAGAGAGAGAGAGAGGTGGGTGGGTGGGCTGGGAGGGAAAGAGAGAGGTGGGTGGGCTGGTTGGGAGAGAGAGACAGGTGGGCTGGGAGAGAGAAAGACATGTGGGTGGGGTGGGAGAGAGAGAGATGTGGGTGGGGTGGGAGAGAGAGAGAGATGTGGGTGGGGTGGGCTGGGAGGAAGAGAGAGAGGTGAGTGGGGTGGGAGAGAGAGAAATGTGGGTAGGGTGGGAGAGAGAGATGTGGGTGGGGTGGGCTGGGAGGAATAGAGAGAGGTGGGTGGGCTTGAAGGGGAGAGAGAGAGGTGGGTGGGCTGTGAGAGAGAGAGAGAGGTGGGTGGGCAGGGAGAGAGAGAGATGTGGGTGGGGTGGGCTGGGAGGGAGAGAGAGAGGTGAGTGGGGTGGCCTGGGAGGGAGAGAGAGGAGAGAGTTGGGTGGGCTGGGAGAGAGAGAGAAGGGTGGGCTGGGTGGGCTGGGAGGGAGAAGAGAGGTGAGTGGGTGGGAGGGAGGGAGAGGGGGTGGGCTGGCTGGTAGAGAGAGAGGTGGTTAGGCTGAGAGAGAGGTGGGTGGGCTGGGAGGGAAAGAGACAGGTGGGTGGGCTGGTTGGGGAGAGAGAGAGAGGTGGGCTGTGGGTGGGGTGGGGAGAGAGAGAGATGTGGGTGGGGTGGGGAGAGAGAGAGATGTGGGTGGGGTGGGCTGGGAGGAAGAGAGAGAGGTGAGTGGGCTTGAAGGGAGAGAGAGACAGGTGGGTGGGCTGTGAGAGAGAGAGAGAGAGAGAGAGAGAGAGAGGTGGGTGGGCTGGGAGAGAGAGAAAGATGTGGGTGGGGTGGGCTGGGAGGGAGAGAGAGAGGTGAGTGGGGTGGGCTGGGAGGGAAAGAGAGAGAGCGTTGGGTGGGCTGGGAGAGAGAGAGATGTGGGTGGGGTGGGCTGGGAGGGGAGAGAGAGAGAAAGAGGTGGGTGGGCTGGGAGGAAGAGAGAGAGAGGGGGTGGGCTGGGAGGAAGAGAGAGAGAGGGGGTGGGCTGGGAGGGAGAGAGAGAGGTGAGTGGGCTGGGAGAGAGCGAGATAGAGAGAGAGAGAGGTGAGTGGGCTGGCTGGGAGAGAGAGAGAGGTGAGTGGGCTGGCTGGGAGAGAGAGGTGGTTAGGCTGGGAGAGAGAGGGGTGGGTGGGCTGGGAGAGAGAGAGAGGATATGTTACTAGAATGGATTCAGTGGAATCCCTCTGAAGATCCTCTGAGCGAAAGGCAGTGCTTCAGTCCATGTCCTTCACCTCATGTTCTTCAGTCCAAGTCCTTCAGTCCATGTCCTTCAGTCCATATGTTTCACCTCATGTCCTTCAGTCCATGTCCTTCAGTCCATGTGTTTCACCTCATGTCCTTCAGTCCATGTCCTTCAGTCCATGTCCTTCATTCCATGTCCTTCAATCCATGTCCTTCAGTCCATATGCTTCACATTTACATTACATTACATTACATTTAAGTCATTTAGCAGACGCTCTTATCCAGAGCGACTTACAAATTGGTGCATTCACCTTATGACATCCAGTGGAACAGTCACTTTACAATAGTGCATCTAAATCTTAAAGGGGGGGGTGAGAGGGATTACTTATCCTATCCTAGGTATTCCTTAAAGAGGTGGGGTTTCAGGTGTCTCCGGAAGGTGGTGATTGACTCCGCTGTCCTGGCGTCGTGAGGGAGTTTGTTCCACCATTGGGGGGCCAGAGCAGCGAACAGTTTTGACTGGGCTGAGCGGGAGCTGTACTTCCTCAGTGGTAGGGAGGCGAGCAGGCCGGTTGGGGTGGATGAACGCAGTGCCCTTGTTTGGGTGTAGGGCCTGATCAGAGCCTGGAGGTACTGAGGTGCCGTTCCCCTCACAGCTCCGTAGGCAAGCACCATGGTCTTGTAGCGGATGCGAGATTCAACTGGAAGCCAGTGGAGAGAACGGAGGAGCGGGGTGACGTGAGAGAACTTGGGAAGGTTGAACACCAGACGGGCTGCGGCGTTCTGGATGAGTTGAAGGGGTTTAATGGCACAGGCAGGGAGCCCAGCCAACAGCGAGTTGCAGTAATCCAGACAGGAGATGACAAGTGCCTGGATTAGGACCTGCGCCGCTTCCTGTGTGAGGCAGGGTCGTACTCTGCGGATGTTGTAGAGCATGAACCTACAGGAACGGGCCACCGCCTTGATGTTGGTTGAGAACGACAGGGTGTTGTCCAGGATCACGCCAAGGTTCTTGGCGCTCTGGGAGGAGGACACAATGGAGTTGTCAACCGTGATGGCGAGATCATGGAATGGGCAGTCCTTCCCCGGGAGGAAGAGCAGCTCAGTCTTGCCGAGGTTCAGCTTGAGGTGGTGATCCGCCATCCACACTGATATGTCTGCCAGACATGCAGAGATGCGATTCGCCACCTGGTCATCAGAAGGGGGAAAGGAGAAGAATAATTGTGTGTCGTCTGCATAGCAATGATAAGAGAGACCATGTGAGGTTATGACAGAGCCAAGTGACTTGGTGTATAGCGAGAATAGGAGAGGGCCAAGAACAGAGCCCTGGGGGACACCAGTGGTGAGAGCGCGTGGTGAGGAGACAGATTCTCGCCACGCCACCTGGTAGGAGCGACCTGTCAGGTAGGACGCAATCCAAGCGTGGGCCGCGCCGGAGATGCCCAACTCGGAGAGGGTGGAGAGGAGGATCTGATGGTTCACAGTATCGAAGGCAGCCGATAGATCTAGAAGGATGAGAACAGAGGAGAGAGAGTTAGCTTTAGCAGTGCGGAGCGCCTCCGTGATACAGAGGAGAGCAGTCTCAGTTGAATGACTAGTCTTGAAACCTGACTGATTTGGATCAAGAAGGTCATTCAGAGAGAGATAGCGGGAGAGCTGGCCAAGGACGGCACGTTCAAGAGTTTTGGAGAGAAAAGAAAGAAGGGATACTGGTCTGTAATTGTTGACATCGGAGGGATCGAGTGTAGGTTTTTTCAGAAGGGGTGCAACTCTCGCTCTCTTGAAGACGGAAGGGACGTAGCCAGCGGTCAGGGATGAGTTGATGAGCGAGGTGAGGTAAGGGAGAAGGTCTCCGGAAATGGTTTGGAGAAGAGAGGAGGGGATAGGGTCAAGCGGGCAGGTTGTTGGGCGGCCGGCCGTCACAAGACGCGAGATTTCATCTGGAGAGAGAGGGGAGAAAGAGGTCAGAGCACAGGGTAGGGCAGTGTGAGCAGAACCAGCGGTGTCGTTTGACTTAGCAAACGAGGATCGGATGTCGTCGACCTTCTTTTCAAAATGGTTGACGAAGTCATCTGCAGAGAGGGAGGAGGGGGGAGGGGGAGGAGGATTCAGGAGGGAGGAGAAGGTGGCAAAGAGCTTCCTAGGGTTAGAGGCAGATGCTTGGAATTTAGCGTGGTAGAAAGTGGCTTTAGCAGCAGAGACAGAGGAGGAAAATGTAGAGAGGAGGGAGTGAAAGGATGCCAGGTCCGCAGGGAGGCGAGTTTTCCTCCATTTCCGCTCGGCTGCCCGGAGCCCTGTTCTGTGAGCTCGCAATGAGTCATTGAGCCACGGAGCGGGAGGGGAGGACCGAGCCGGCCTGGAGGATAGGGGACATAGAGAGTCAAGGGATGCAGAGAGGGAGGAGAGGAGGGTTGAGGAGGCAGAATCAGGAGATAGGTGGGAGAAGGTTTGAGTGGAGGGAAGAGATGATAGGATGGAAGAGGAGAGAGTAGCGGGGGAGAGAGAGCGAAGGTTGGGACAGCGATACCATCCGAGTAGGGGCAGTGTGGGAGGTGTTGGATGAGAGCGAGAGGGAAAAGGATACAAGGCAGTGGTCGGAGACTTGGAGGGGAGTTGCAATGAGGTTAGTGGAAGAACAGCATCTAGTAAAGATGAGGTCGAGCGTATTGCCTGCCTTGTGAGTAGGGGGAAGGTGAGAGGGTGAGGTCAAAAGAGGAGAGGAGTGGAAAGAAGGAGGCAGAGAGGAAAGAGTCAAAGGTAGACGTGGGGAGGTTAAAGTCGCCCAGAACTGTGAGAGGTGAGCCGTCCTCAGGAAAGGAGCTTATCAAGGCATCAAGCTCATTGATGAACTCTCCGAGGGAACCTGGAGGGCGATAAATGATAAGGATGTTAAGCTTGAAAGGGCTAGTAACTGTGACAGCATGGAATTCAAAGGAGGCGATAGAGAGATGGGTAAGGGGAGAAAGAGAGAATGACCACTTGGGAGAGATGAGGATCCTGGTGCCACCACCCCGCTGACCAGACGCTCTCGGGGTGTGCGAGAACACGTGGGCGGACGAAGAGAGAGCAGTAGGAGTAGCAGTGTTGTCTGTGGTGATCCATGTTTCCGTCAGTGCCAAGAAGTCGAGGGACTGGAGGGAGGCATAGGCTGAGATGAACTCTGCCTTGTTGACCGCAGATTGGCAGTTCCAGAGGCTACCGGAGACCTGGAACTCCACGTGGGTCGTGCGCGCTGGGACCACCAGAGTAGGGTGGCCGCGGCCACGCGGTGTGGAGCGTTTGTATGGTCTGTGCAGAGAGGAGAGAACAGGGATAAACAGACACATAGTTGACAGGCTACAGAAGAGGCTACGCTAATGCAAAGGAGATTGGAATGACAAGTGGACTACACGTCTCGAATGTTCAGAAAGTTAAGCTACGTAGCAAGAATCTTATTGACTAAAATGATTAAAATGATACAGTACTGCTGAAGTAGGCCAGCTGGCAGTGGGTGCGTTGTTGACACTACACTAATCAAGTCGTTCCGTTGAGTGTAATAGTTTCTGCAGTGTTGCTATTCGGGGGCTAGCTGGCTAGCTAGCAGTGTTGTTTACGTTACGTTGCGTTAAAAGAACGACAATAGCTGGCTAGCTAACCTAGAAAATCGCTCTAGACTACACAATTATCTTTGATACAAAGACGGCTATGTAGCTAGCTATGTAGCTAGCTACGATCAAACAAATCAAACCGTTGTACTGTAATGAAATGAAGTGAAAATGTGATACTACCTGTGAATGCGACCGGGTTGTGAGTCAATTCGGTAGACGTTGGCTAGCGTTGGCTAGCTAGCAGAGTCACCTACGTTAAGGACGACAAATAGCTGGCTAGCTAACCTCGGTAAATTAAGATAATCACTCTAAGACTACACACTCTAAACCTAAACAACACAATTATCTTGGATACGATGATACGAAGACAGCAAAGACAGCTATGTAGCTAGCTAACACTACACTAATCAAGTCGTTCAGTTGAGTGTAATAGTTTTCCCAGTGCAGCTAATCAGTGGACGTTAGCTAGCTGGCTAGTGAAGACTACGTTAGGACGGCGAAATACGATAATTACGCAATTATCTTTGATACAAAGACGGCTATGTAGCTAGTTGAGAAGAAATTGCTAAGATTAGACAAATCAAACCGTTGTGCTATAATGAAATATAATGAAAAGTTATACTACCCGCGGGAGCGAAGTGCAGATGCGACCACTCGCTCCAACCGGAACCGGAAATTTGGACTGAAGGACATGGACTGAAGGACATGGACTGAAGAACATGAGGTGAAGGACATGTCCTTCAGTCCATGTCCTTCAGTCCATGTCCTTCAGTCCATGTCCTTCACCTCATGTTCTTCAGTCCATGTCCTTCAGTCCATGTCCTTCAGTCCATGTCCTTCAGTCCATATGTTTCACCTCATGTCCTTCAATCCATGTTCTTCAGTCCATGTCCTTCAGTCCATGTCCTTCAGTCCATGTTCTTCAGTCCATGTTCTTCAGTCCATGTCCTTCAGTCCATGTCCTTCAGTCCATGTGTTTCACCTCATGTCCTTCAGTCCATGTCCTTCAGTCCATATGTTTCACCTCATGTCCTTCAGTCCATGTCCTTCAGTCCATGTCCTTCAGTCCATGTCCTTCAGTCCATGTGTTTCACCTCATGTCCTTCAGTCCATGTCCTTCAGTCCATATGTTTCACCTCATGTCCTTCAGTCCATGTCCTTCAGTCCATGTCCTTCAGTCCATGTCCTTCAGTCCATATGTTTCACCTCATGTCCTTCAGTCCATGTCCTTCAGTCCATGTCCTTCAGTCCATGTCCTTCAGTCCATATGTTTCACCTCATGTCCTTCAGTCCATGTCCTTCAGTCCATGTCCTTCAGTCCATGTTCCTTCAGTCCATGTCCTTCAGTCCATGTCCTTCAGTCCATATGTTTCACCTCATGTCCTTCAGTCCATGTCCTTCAGTCCATGTCCTTCAGTCCATGTCCTTCAGTCCATGTCCTTCAGTCCATGTGTTTCACCTCATGTCCTTCAGTCCATGTCCTTCAGTCCATGTCCTACAGTCCATGTCCTTCAGTCCATGTCCTTCAGTCCATGTCCTTCAGTCCATATGTTTCACCTCGTACGTAGAATGTATGCACACATGACTGTAAGTCGCTTTGGATAAAAGCGTCTGCTAAATGGCATATTATTTATTATTATTATTACCTCATGTCCTTCAGTCCATGTCCTTCAGTCCATGTCCTTCAGTCCATGTCCTTCAGTCCATGTCCTTCAGTCCATGTCCTTCAGTCCATGTGTTTCACCTCATGTCCTTCAGTCCATGTCCTTCAGTCCATGTCCTTCAGTCCATATGTTTCACCTCATGTCCTTCAGTCCATGTCCTTCAGTCCATGTCCTTCAGTCCATGTCCTTCAGTCCATGTCCTTCAGTCCATATGCTTCATGTTCCATGTTCTTCAGTGAATATTCATTGGTGGATTGGTAGGTATGCTTAATGAGGAATCTGATGTATCTACCAACTGTCAGCAAATATACTGTACATTTATTTAACCTTTATTTAACTAGGCAAGTCAGTTAAAGAACCAATTCTTATTTACAATAACGACCTACCGGGGAGCAGTGGGTTGACTGCCTTTTTCAGGGGCAGAATGACAGTACCTTGTCAGCTCAGGGATTCGATCTAGCAACCTTTTGGCTACAAGTCCAACGCTCTAAACACTAGGCTACGTTGCCTCCCCACATTTGATTGGTGGCACTCATTGCATTTTCTCTCCAAAACACATCATCTATGGTGCGTGTGGTTCATTGACGTACTGGCAGCTGTCTGTTTTAAGTCAACGAGAAAGATCCTGAATTCATAACAGTGTTGGTGTGTTAATGATCTGTCCAAAGGGGGCCTTGTCTGTTATGTTCTATTCTGTTGGGTTTTACCAGTCAGGCCATCCATACTCACTAGTCATCTCTCCTCTCAAATAAGTAGTCCTCTCTCCTCTCTCTCTACTCACTAGTCCTCTCTACTCTCAAATCACTAGTCCTCTCTCCTCTCTCTCTACTCACTAGTCCTCTCAACTCTCTCTCCTCTCTACTCACTACTCCTCTCTCCTCTCTCTCTACTCACTAGTCCTCTCTCCTCTCTCTCTACTCACTAGTCCTCTCAACTCTCTCTCCTCTCTACTCTCTACTCTCTACTCTCTACTCTCTACTCACTAGTCCTCTCTCCTCTTTCTCCTCTCTCTCCTCTCTACTCACTAGTCCTCTCTCCTCTCTCTCTCTCTACTCTCTACTCTCTACTCTCTACTCTCTACTCTCTACTCTCTACTCTCTACTCTCTACTCACTAGTCCTCTCTCCTCTCTCTCCTCTCTCTCCTCTCTACTCACTAGTTCTCTCGACTCTTTACTCACTAGTCCTCTCTCTCTGCTCACTAGTTCTCTCTCCTCTCTCTCCTCTCTCTCTCTCCTCTACTCACTCGTCCCCTCTTTTCTCACTAGTACTCTCTCCTCTCTCTACTCACTAGCTCTCTCCTCTCTCTCCTCTCTCTCTCCTCTCTACTCACTAGCTCTCTCCTCTCTCTCCACTCTACTCACTAGTCCTCTCTCCTCTCTACTCACTTGTCCTCTCTCCTCTCTACTCACTTGTCCTCTCTCCTCTCTCTCTCCTCTCTACTCACTAGCTCTCTCCTCTCTCTCCACTCTACTCACTTGTCCTCTCTCCTCTCTACTCACTTGTCCTCTCTCCTCCCTACTCACTTGTCCTCTCTCCTCTCTCTTCAGTAGTCCTCTCTCCTCTCTACTCACCTGTCCTCTCTCCTCTCTACTCACTTGTCCTCTCTCCTCTCTCTTCAGTAGTCCTCTCTCCTCTCTACTCACTTGTCCTCTCTCTCTCTTACTCCTCTCTACTCACTAGTCCTCTCTCTCCTCTCTATTCACTAGTCCTCTCTCTCCTCTCTCTCTCCTCTCTACTCACTTGTCCTCTCTCCTCTCTATTCAGTAGTCCTCTCTCCTCACTTGTCCTCTCTCCTCCCTACTCACTTGTCCTCTCTCCTCTCTCTTCAGTAGTCCTCTCTCCTCTCTACTCACTTGTCCTCTCTCCTCTCTACTCACTTGTCCTCTCTCCTCTCTACTCACTTGTCCTCTCTCCTCTCTATTCAGTAGTCCTCTCTCCTCTCTCTCTACTCACTAGTCCTCTCAACTCTCTCTCTCTCCTCTCAAATCACTAGTCCTCTCTCCTCTCTCTCTACTCACTAGTCCTCTCTACTCTCAAATCACTAGTCCTCTCTCCTCTCTCTCTACTCACTAGTCCTCTCAACTCTCTCTCCTCTCTACTCACTACTCCTCTCTCCTCTCTCTCTCCTCTCTACTCACTAGTCCTCTCTCCTCTCTCTCACTTGTCCTCTCTCCTCCCTCTCTCACTTGTCCTCTCTCCTCTCTCTCTACTCACTAGTCCTCTCAACTCTCTCTCCTCTCTACTCACTACTCCTCTCTCCTCTCTCTCTCCTCTCTACTCACTAGTCCTCTCTCCTCTCTCTCTACTCTCTACTCTCTACTCTCTACTCACTAGTCCTCTCTCCTCTCTCTCCTCTCTCTCCTCTCTACTCACTAGTTCTCTCGACTCTTTACTCACTAGTCCTCTCTCTCTGCTCACTAGTTCTCTCTCCTCTCTCTCCTCTCTCTCTCTCTCCTCTACTCACTCGTCCCCTCTTTTCTCACTAGTACTCTCTCCTCTCTCTACTCACTAGCTCTCTCCTCTCTCTCCACTCTACTCACTAGTCCTCTCTCCTCTCTCTCTCCTCTCTACTCACTTGTCCTCTCTCCTCCCTACTCACTAGTCCTCTCTCCTCCCTACTCACTTGTCCTCTCTCCTCTCTACTCACTTGTCCTCTCTCCTCCCTACTCACTTGTCCTCTCTCCTCTCTACTCACTAGCTCTCTCCTCTCTCTCCACTCTACTCACTAGTCCTCTCTCCTCTCTCTCTCCTCTCTACTCACTTGTCCTCTCTCCTCTCTACTCACTTGTCCTCTCTCCTCTCTACTCACTTGTCCTCTCTCCTCTCTATTCACTTGTCCTCTCTCCTCCCTACTCACTTGTCCTCTCTCCTCTCTCTTCAGTAGTCCTCTCTCCTCTCTACTCACTTGTCCTCTCTCTCTCTTACTCCTCTCTACTCACTAGTCCTCTCTCTCCTCTCTATTCACTAGTCCTCTCTCTCCTCTCTCTCTCCTCTCTACTCACTTGTCCTCTCTCCTCTCTCTCTCCTCTCTCTCCTCTCTACTCACTTGTCCTCTCTACTCTCTCTCTCCTCTCTCTCCTCTCTACTCACTTGTCCTCTCTCCTCTCTCTCCTCTCTCTCTCCTCTCTACTCACTTGTCCTCTCTCCTCTCTCTACTCACTAGTCCTCTCTCTCCTCTCTATTCACTAGTCCTCTCTCTCCTCTCTCTCTCCTCTCTACTCACTTGTCCTCTCTCCTCTCTATTCAGTAGTCCTCTCTCCTTTCTACTCACTTGTCCTCTCTCCTCTCTACTCACTTGTCCTCTCTCCTCTCTACTCACTTGTCCTCTCTCCTCTCTACTCACTTGTCCTCTCTCCTATCTACTCACTTGTCCTCTCTCCTCTCTATTCACTTGTCCTCTCTCCTCCCTACTCACTTGTCCTCTCTCCTCTCTCTTCAGTAGTCCTCTCTCCTCTCTACTCACTTGTCCTCTCTCTCTCTTACTCCTCTCTACTCACTAGTCCTCTCTCTCCTCTCTATTCACTAGTCCTCTCTCTCCTCTCTCTCTCCTCTCTACTCACTTGTCCTCTCTCCTCTCTATTCAGTAGTCCTCTCTCCTTTCTACTCACTTGTCCTCTCTCCTCTCTTTCTCCTCTCTACTCGCTAGTCCTCTCTCTCTACTCTCTCTCCTTTCTATTCACTAGTCCTCTCTCTCTCTCCTCTCTCCTCTCTCCTCACTTGTCCTCTCTCCTCTCTACTCACTTGTCCTCTCTCCTCTCTTTCTCCTCTCTACTCGCTAGTCCTCTATCTCTCCTCTCTCCTCTCTCCTCTCTCCTCACTAGTCCTCTCTCTCTCTCCTCTCTCCTCTCTCCTCACTAGTCCCAACCATATGATCCTCTTTTCTTGTATATTATAGCTACTTGATAACCATGACGCTGATACTGCACACTCTTATTCGATTTGTTACAGGAACCACAACTTAATTAATGGCCTCCTATCTTTTTGTCATCTGTTTTCGATTTGCAGTATTACCAATGCATTCTCAAATGCTATAACCAATTTATGCAGTATTATTTCTTGCAAATTCATGATAACAGTCCTAAAGCAGTAAATTGGTACAAAACATGTTGTTATATAATCACTGGATACACATGTTTTCCCTGGGGTTGTACAGATTATGCGTCCTCAGCACCTGGGGGATTTGAGGACACTCATTGCAAGTCCAAAGGTAGTTCATCATTCAACTGAAGAACCTTCCGGTGGACTTACATACCGTTTGTGAAATATGCAGGTTGTACTAACACCGCAATCAATATTCTTAATATCAATTTTAGCGCTTAGCAGTCTGTGACTAAACATGTGCTTGAGGTTGACATAAAAAAAACAATAATTAAAAAACTGTAAAGGATTGATTCCATGATCACGCATGGTTATTCTGTGATATTACCAAAAAATAACACTTGAAGCGGAGGCATCTCTCTTGTGCGTACACATATCAGTCAGCTGATTTAGTGTCTTGTCACTGAATGGTATATCTCAGTTCCATCATGGTGTGAGGGAGGGGATATACTATACAGGAAGGCAAGGATGCATGGATGCCTTGGGAAAAAATACTCTCCTTCACTATAAATGGGGTACATCCTTGTCTATCACCTTGAAAATCTCCTGCCACTAGTGAACATTCACAAGGGTACAGAGACCTGCAGTTTGAGTGTAGCTCTTCAGAACGTGGACTCCTGTTTGAAGTTCATGGTCAGAAGGTCATTTTACCAAAAATTGAATTCTCTCCTGGGTCAGAGGTCAACCCTTCCATTCCTCCCCACCCTGGCTCAGTGAAATGGTCTTGGTGTGGTAGCAGATGGCAGCAGGTGGCTCGTTGAGCTGATGGGGCCAGAGGAGAGACAGAAAGGCAAGCAACGATTATGTTTCCCTCTCTGTTGCTGCTGACTGCTCTCTTGCCCCTGACTGTAGCAATCATACACTATGCAGCCGTTTGACGGCAGCTCACCTGGCTTCCCAGGGTATGGAACACAGGAAGCCCCTTGTGCAGCGAGGGGGGGGGGCTCAGACAGTCATGCTGGGTTTGATATCACAAGGGTTAGGGACGTGTCCCATTGAAGAAATCAACCCACCATTAGAAACATGGAGGCTGGTGTCATGATGGGGATAGGTCCCTTGACATCGTGGACTGTTAACCTTCACATGTAAGATGTTTATATTTGATTATATGTATACTTTACTGAGGAAAATGTATTTTCTATACCTGTGATATGTGGTTGTCTCACCTTGCTACCTTAAGATGAATGATGTGGTTGTCCCACCTAGCTACCTTAAGATGAATGATGTGGTCGTCCCACCTAGCTACCTTAACATGAATGATGTGGTTGTCTCACCTAGCTACCTTAAGACTAATGATAAGGTTGTCCCACCTAGCTATCTTAAGATGAATGATGTGGTTGTCCCACCTAGCTACCTTAAGACTAATGATAAGGTTGTCCCACCTAGCTACCTTAAGATGAATGATGTGGTTGTCCCACCTAGCTACCTTAAGATGAATGATGTGGTTGTCCCACCTACTGTATCTACCTTAAGATGAATGCGCTAACTGTAAATCGCTCTGAATAAGAGCGTTTGCTAAATGACTCTAAAGTGTTATGTAAATTAAGGTGAGTTAATTATTGTATGCAATGAATATGTTTAGATTGAGCACCATAGCACACTAGACTGCTAATAGCATGTACATGTATTGGACTAGCTAACAGCGTGTACATGTACTGGACAAACTAACAGCATGTTCATGTATTTCACTAACTAACAGTGTGTACATGTACTGGACTAACTAACAGAGTGTACATGTATTGGACTAACTAACAGAGTGTACATGTACTGGACTAACTAACAGCATGTACATGTATTGGACTAACTAACAACATGTACATGTATTGGACTAACTAACAGCATGTACATGTATTGGACTAACTAACAGCATGTACATGTATTGGACTAACTAACAGCATGTACATGTATTGGACTAACTAACAGCGTGTACATGTATTGGACTAACTAACAGCATGTACATGTATTGGACTGACTAACAGCGTGTACATGTATTGGACTAACTAACAGCGTGTGCATGTATTGGACTAGCTAACAGCGTGTACATGTATTGGACTAACTAACAGCGTGTACATGTATTGGACTAACTAACAGCGTGTACATGTATTGGACTAACTAACAGCGTGTACACGTATTGGACTAACTAACAGCATGTACATGTATTGGACTAACTAACAGCGTGTACATGTATTGGACTAACTAACAGCGTGTACACGTATCGGACTAACTAACAGCGTGTACATGTATTGGACTAACTAATAGCGTGTACACGTATTGGACTAACTAACAATGTGTACATGTATTGGACTAACTAACAGCGTATACATGTATTGGACTAACTAATAGCGTGTACACGTATTGGACTAACTA
Source organism: Oncorhynchus gorbuscha (assembly GCF_021184085.1). NCBI lineage: Eukaryota > Metazoa > Chordata > Actinopteri > Salmoniformes > Salmonidae > Oncorhynchus > Oncorhynchus gorbuscha. Next base: position 103,351,919 of record NC_060174.1, on the reverse strand, counting down.
ACAGTGTGTACATGTATTGGACTAACTAATAGCGTGTACATGTATTGGACTAACTAACAGCGTGTACATGTATTGGACTAACTAACAGCATGTACATGTATTGGACTAGCTAACAGCGTGTACATGTACTGGACAAACTAACAGCATGTTCATGTATTTCACTAACTAACAGTGTGTACATGTACTGGACTAACTAACAGAGTGTACATGTATTGGACTAACTAACAGAGTGTACATGTACTGGACTAACTAACAGCATGTACATGTATTGGACTAACTAACAACATGTACATGTATTGGACTAACTAACAGCATGTACATGTATTGGACTAACTAACAGCATGTACATGTATTGGACTAACTAACAGCATGTACATGTATTGGACTAACTAACAGCGTGTACATGTATTGGACTAACTAACAGCATGTACATGTATTGGACTGACTAACAGCGTGTACATGTATTGGACTAACTAACAGCGTGTGCATGTATTGGACTAGCTAACAGCGTGTACATGTATTGGACTAACTAACAGCGTGTACATGTATTGGACTAACTAACAGCGTGTACATGTATTGGACTAACTAACAGCGTGTACACGTATTGGACTAACTAACAGCATGTACATGTATTGGACTAACTAACAGCGTGTACATGTATTGGACTAACTAACAGCGTGTACACGTATCGGACTAACTAACAGCGTGTACATGTATTGGACTAACTAATAGCGTGTACACGTATTGGACTAACTAACAATGTGTACATGTATTGGACTAACTAACAGCGTATACATGTATTGGACTAACTAATAGCGTGTACACGTATTGGACTAACTAACAGTGTGTACATGTATTGGACTAACTAATAGCGTGTACATGTATTGGACTAACTAACAGCGTGTACATGTATTGGACTAACTAATAGCGTGTACACGTATTGGACTAACTAACAGCGTGTACATGTTTTGGACTAACTAATAGCGTGTACACGTATTGGACTAACTAACAGCGTGTACATGTATTGGACTAACTAACAGCGTGTACATGTATTGGACAAACTAACAGTGTGTACACGTATTGGACTAAATAACAGCGTGTACATGTATTGGACAAACTAACAGCGTGTACACGTATTGGACTAACTAACAGCGTGTGCATGTATTGGACTAACTAACAGCGTGTACACGTATTGGACTAACTAACAGCGTGTACATGTATTGGACTAACTAATAGCGTGTACACGTATTGGACTAACTAACAATGTGTACATGTATTGGACTAACTAACAGCGTGTACATGTATTGGACTAACTAATAGCGTGTACATGTATTGGACTAACTAACAGCGTGTACATGTATTGGACTAACTAATAGCGTGTACACGTATTGGACTAACTAACAGCGTGTACATGTTTTGGACTAACTAATAGCGTGTACACGTATTGGACTAACTAACAGCGTGTACATGTATTGGACTAACTAACAGCGTGTACATGTATTGGACAAACTAACAGCGTGTACACGTATTGGACTAACTAACAGCGTGTACATGTATTGGACAAACTAACAGCGTGTACATGTATTGGACTAACTAACAGTGTGTGCATGTATTGGACTAACTAACAGCGTGTACACGTATTGGACTAACTAACAGCGTGTACATGTATTGGACTAACTAACAGCGTGTACATGTATTGGACAAACTAACAGTGTGTACACATATTGGACTAACTAACAGCGTGTACATGTATTGGACAAACTAACAGCGTGTACACGTATTGGACTAACTAACAGCGTGTGCATGTATTGGACTAACTAACAGCGTGTACACGTATTGGACTAACTAACAGCGTGTACATGTATTGGACTAACTAACAGCGTGTAAATGTATTGGACTAACTAACAGTGTGTACATGTATTGGACTAACTAACAGCGTGTACATGTATTGGACTAACTAACAGCATGTACATGTATTGGACTAACATAAGTCTTAACAAGGTGTAATGTGTTTGCGGCCCGGTGGACACGACGTTGTCCTCCAGATTACAATCTGTCCTACACTGTACTATAGTCCCTAATTAACCTCGTGCTGCGAGTCTGTTGGACCGTTTCCCTCCTGTCACATTTGTTGTTTTGAAACGTGTGTTTGTTCAACATGATCAGCTGTGACTATTTTCACCTAGATTTTCTTCTCTGTTGATTTCTATATTTATGTTGAAGTAAATGTAACACATGACTTCGTTAAGATTATGCTCCCTGTTATATAAATGAAGACAAGTCGTGTATATGCTAATGTTGGTACTTCCTCCCTCTCTCCTTACTTCCTACCTCAGTCATTACCTCCTCCCTCTCTCCTTACCTCCTCCCTCTCTCCTTACCACCTCCCTCTCTCCTTACCTCCCCCCTCTCTCCTTACTTCCTCTCTCTCTTCTTACCTCCTCCCTCAGTCATTACCTCCCCCTCTCTCCTTACCTCCTCCCTCTCTCATTACCTAGCCCCTCTCTCCTTACTTCCTCCCTCTCTCCTTACCTCCTCCCTCAGTCATTACCTCCTCCCTCTCTCCTTACCTCCTCCCTCTCTCCTTACCACCTCCCTCTCTCCTTACCTCCCCCATCTCTCCTTACTTCCTCCCTCTCTCCTTACCTCCCCCCTCTCTCCTTACTTCCTCCCTCTATCCTTACTTCCTCCCTCAGTCATTACCTCCTCCCTCTCCTTACCTCCTCCTTCAGTCATTACCTCCCTCCTCTCTCCTTACCTCCTCCCTCATTCATTACCTCCCCCCTCTCTCCTTACCTCCTCCCTCAGTCATTACCTCCCCCCTCTCTCCTTACCTCCTCCCTCTCTCATTACCTAGCCCCTCTCTCCTTACTTCCTCTCTCTCTCCTTACCTCCTCCTTCAGTCATTACCTCCCCCCTCTCTCCTTACCTCCTCCCTCAGTCATTACCTCCTCCCTGTCTTCATTAAACACCAAACCGGGTGGGTACCCTTGACATGTCTGACTGGAGTAGATTCACCAGGTAGAATATGGACTGTGGTGTCAAGTCATAATCTGATGGAGATCTGAAGTCAATTGACTCTAACCCTTTTAAAGTAGTGTATGTGGAATATTCTCACTTAAAGACATGCATTTCAAATGGTTTTACTTCAACTTTTTCATGGACTCAAGTATTCATTTAGTGGCGCTTGGGAAATTGTAGTTGCCATTGCATTGTAGAGAAATGTGGTTCCTCTGACTATACTGTGGTTCCTCTGACTATACTGTGGTTCCTCTGACCATACTGTGGTTCCTCTGACTATACTGTGGTTCCTCTGACCATACTGTGGTTCCTCTGACTATACTGTGGTTCCTCTGACTATAATGTGGTTCCTCTGACTATACTGTGGTTCCTCTGACCATACTGTGGTTCCTCTGACCATACTGTGGTTCCTCTGACCATACTGTGGTTCCTCTGACCATACTGTGGTTCCACTGACCATACTGTGGTTCCTCTGACCATACTGTGGTTCCTCTGACCATACTGTGGTTCCTCTGACTATACTGTGGTTCCCCTGACTATAATGTGGTTCCTCTGACTGTAATGTGGTTCCTCTGACTATACTGTGGTTCCTCTGACTGTAATGTGGTTCCTCTGACCTCTGACTATACTGTGGTTCCTCTGACTATACTGTGGTTCCTCTGACTATACTGTGGTTCCTCTGACTATAATGTGGTTACTCTGACTATACTGTGGTTCCTCTGACTATAATGTGGTTCCTCTGACTATACTGTGGTTCCTCTGACTGTAATGTGGTTCCTCTGACCTCTGACTATACTGTGGTTCCTCTGACTATACTGTGGTTCCTCTGACCATACTGTGGTTCCTCTGACCATACTGTTTGTTCCTCTGAGTTCCTCTGACCATACGGTTCACGGTGCTGACTTTTGCCCAATGCCTGCAGCAAAGCCTCTACCCCGTCCTCTGGCTGGGCGTAGTGGCCCTTCGCGTGAGTTGGGTTTGTTCCTTCGTTCACGTTGTCACTCCCTTATTGTCCGGCGTTATGGATTCCTCCTATATTTCCTTACCCTGTTATCTTTACCTATGTATATATCAATACCTAATAACAACTCCTAGTAGTTATTATGTCGTCAACTAGTAGTCCTAGTATTGGCATATGGTGATGCAATCACAGGGTCACTTTCTGTTCAGGATGCTCTCAGATTGTGCATCTGTTGTCAAAGTTTTGCTTTTATTGAGTGTTTTTGTCTTATGACATCATTACAATTCAATGGTTATACAGTTTTTACAACAATAATGCCTCCTGAGGTGCAAAACTTTAAATGTGTTAACACTTCTAACAATATTGACTAGCAAAAATAGTTCAATTACCTTAAATTCAGCCCCGGCATCGGTATTGTCAGTGTGAGTGGTATCAATTACAACTCTGTTTGTCTGTGATGGTATTTTGCTGAGGAACCAATCACATCTGTACCTGATGTCCCTCTCCACTTTACTGTTCCATAGATGTGGATCAGTCTCGGGGTGTTCCCAAGTATATTCAGATGTTTCCTAAGTACATAGACACAATCATCTATCTAATAGTTTTGTTAACGTTAGTGTAGTAAATTTACCTTTTCCTGAAGTCTGTCCACACTCCAAGGGATCCTGTCTGATCTCTGTTCCTCCTTTTTGAAGGGGAAGTTACTGGGGCCGTCTCGTAATCTTAGGCCGTTGTTGGTAATCAAGCCTACCACTGTTGTGTCGTCCGCAAACTTGATGATTGAGTTGGAGGCGTGCGTGGCCACGCAGTCGTGGGTGAACAGGGAGTACAGGAGAGGGCTCCCTATTATTACCCTATTTTAAGGTCTCACTGACTCTCACATTGCTGCTTCCGTGTTACTGTTGGCTGATTCTACTCAATCATACCAACGACTGGAGGAGGCCGTCAGCTGGGAGAAGTCTATGATAGGTATCTCCTCTGCTTCCCCCGTTGTCCAGTTTCTGCAGGCGCGGTCCGTGGTTCCATGAGGTCCTGTGTCCTGTGTTGGGTCCCCGTGTTGAGGATCAGATTCTTTTCATCTCTTGGGGTGGAGATGTTGTTCCTCTGCCTAATGTGGTTCCCTCACCACCTGTGGTTCCTCTGATTATACTGTGGTTCCTCTGATTATACTGTGGTTCCTCTGACTATAATGTGGTCTGACAGTTACCCAGTTGCACAGGGTTCCTCTGACTATACTGTGGTTCCTCTGACTATAGTTCCTCCAGGGTTCTCTGACTATAATGGTTCCTCTGACTATAATGTGGTTCCTACTATGGTTCCTTGACTAATGTTCCTCTGACTAGCTGTGGTTCCTCTGATATACTGTGCATTCTCACTATAAGGTATTCCTCTTGTCCAATGTGGTTCCTCTGTTACTGTGGTTCCTCTGACTATAATGTGGTGACAGTGTGGTTCCTTGACTATAATGTGCATCTGACTATCTGTGGACCTGACTTTGGGCTGACTAAGCTATAATGTGGTTCCTCTGACTATACTGGGTCTAATGGGTGTCAGGTAGTGGTGGAGGTGATATGGTTCCTCTGACTAGTTCTCTCAAAGCACTCCTCATGACTATACTGGAACTATACTGTGGTTCCTCTGACGATACTGTGGTTCCTCTGACTATACTGTGGTTCCTCTGACTATACTGTGGTTCCTCTGACTATACTGTGGTTCCTCTGACTATGCTGTGTTTCCTCTATGTTGTGTCTTTACTATCAGTAACTGAAGACTGATAGTTTTATCAAAGATTCTCTGTAATTAGTTACTGCGCGATCAACGATTAATCACGTAACTAATTAACCAGGAAGTCGGGGCACCAAGGAAAAATATTCAGATTACAAAGTTATCATTTCCTAAAATAACTTTACAGATATTTTATCTGATCAATTAGTCTTCAAATTAATGAATTATTTACTCTACCTCATGTTCGTCTCATTCCAAACGTCGTAAATTGTTGGTTATCTGCACGAACCCAGTCTTCACTATGAGTCATCCATACATCAATTGTCTTAAATAATTTATTTATTACTAACTAAGTAATTCACAGAAATGCATAAACAAACAAACAAGGTAAATGTGGTTAAATGAAATGATAGGAGAATGTGCCCTAGTGGGCTAAACCGGCATTGCAGTTTGTTAGACAAAAGGGGAAGTGGGGGTCGACCAAGAAGTCAATACAGAGTGATAATTATGATAATTGACATGCTAATCCTTTACACATGAACGCTCAATATATATATTTACGCTCAGTGTGTCGTCTTGACCGTACTGTGGTTCCTCTGACTATAATGTGGTTCCTCTGACTATAATGTGGTTCCTCTGACTATAATGTGGTTCCTCTGACTGTACTGTGGTTCCTCTGACTATACTGTGGTTCCTCTGACTATACTGTGGTTCCTCTGACTGTACTGTGGTTCCTCTGACTATAATGTGGTTCCTCTGACTGTACTGTGGTTCCTCTGACTATACTGTGGTTCCTCTGACTATAATGTGGTTCCTCTGACTATACTGTGGTTCCTCTGACTATAATGTGGTTCCTCTGACTATACTGTGGTTCCTCTGACTATAATGTGGTTCCTCTGACTGTACTGTGGTTCCTCTGACTATAATGTGGTTCCTCTGACTATACTGTGGTTCCTCTGACCATACTGTGGTTCCTCTGACCTCTGACTATACTGTGGTTCCTCTGACTATAATGTGGTTCCTCTGACTATAATGTGGTTCCTCTGACCTCTGACTATACTGTGGTTCCTCTGACTATAATGAGGTTCCTCTGACTATAATGTGGTTCCTCTGACTATAATGTGGTTCCTCTGACTATACAGTGGTTCCTCTGACCTCTATACTGTGGTTCCTCTGACTATAAAGTGGTTCCTCTGAACTCTGACTATACTGTGGTTCCTCTGACTATACTATGGTTCTCCTGACCTCTGACTATAATGTGGTTCCTCTGACTATACTGTGGTTCCTCTGACTATACTATGGTTCTCCTGACCTCTGACTATAATGTGGTTCCTCTGACTATAATGTGGTTCCTCTGACTATAATGTGGTTCATCTGACTATAATGTGGTTCCTCTGACTATACTGTGGTTCCTCTGACCATACTGTGGTTCCTCTGACTATAACGTGGTTCCTCTGACTATAATGTGGTTCCTCTGACTATAATGTGGTTCCTCTGACTATACTGTGGTTCCTCTGACTATAATGTGGTTCCTCTGACCATACTGTGGTTCCTCTGACTATACTGTGGTTCCTTTGACTATAATGTGGTTCCCCTGACTATAATGTGGTTCCTCTGACTATAATGTGGTTCCTCTGACCTCTGACTATACTGTGGTTCCTCTGACTATACTGTGGTTCCTCTGACTATAATGTGGTTCCTCTGACTATAATGTGGTTCCTCTGACTATACTGTGGTTACTCTGACTATACTGTGGTTCCTCTGACTATAATGTGGTTTCTCTGACTATAATGTGGTTCCTCTGACCATACTGTGGTTCCTCTGACTATACTGTGGTTCCTCTGACTGTAATGTGGTTCCTCTGACCTCTGACTATACTGTGGTTCCTCTGACTATACTGTGGTTCCTCTGACTATAATGTGGTTACTCTGACTATACTGTGGTTCCCCTGACTATAATGTGGTTCCTCTGACCTCTGACTATACTGTGGTTCCTCTGACTATAATGTGGTTCCTCTGACTATAATGTGGTTCCTCTGACCATACTGTGGTTCCTCTGACTATACTGTGGTTCCTCTGACTATTTTGTGGTTCCACTGACTATAACATGGTTCCTCTGACCTCTGACTATACTGTGGTTCCTCTGACCTCTGACTATACTGTGGTTCCCCTGACTATAATGCGGTTCCTCTGACCTCTGACTATACTGTGGTTCCTCTGACTATAACGTGGTTCCTCTGACTATAATGTGGTTCCTCTGACTATAATGTGGTTCCTCTGACCATACTGTGGTTCCTCTGACTATAATGTGGTTCCTCTGACTATAATGTGGTTCCTCTGACCATACTGTGGTTCCTCTGACTATAACGTGGTTCCTCTGACTATAATGTGGTTCCTCTGACTATAATGTGGTTCCTCTGATCATACGGTGGTTCCTCTGACTATAATGTGGTTCCTCTGACTATAATGTGGTTCCTCTGACCATACTGTGGTTCCTCTGACCATACTATGGTTCCTCTGACTATACTGTGGTTCCTCTGACTATACTGTGGTTCCTCTGACTATAATGTGGTTCCTCTGACTATAATGTGGTTCCTCTGACCTCTGACTATACTGTGGTTCCTCTGACTATACTGTGGTTCCTCTGACTATACTGTGGTTCCTCTGACTATAATGTGGTTCCTCTGACTATAATGTGGTTCCTCTGACCTCTGACTATACTGTGGTTCCTCTGACTATAATGTGGTTCCTCTGACTATAATGTGGTTCCTCTGACTATAATGTGGTTCCTCTGACTATAATGTGGTTCCACTGACTATAACATGGTTCCTCTGACTATACTGTGGTTCCTCTGACCTCTGACTATACTGTGGTTCCTCTGACTATACTATGGTTCCTCTGACTATAATGTAGTTCCTCTGACTATAACGTGGTTCCTCTGACTATAATGTGGTTCCTCTGACCTCTGACTATACTGTGGTTCCTCTGACCTCTATACTGTGGTTCCTCTGACTATAAAGTGATTCCTCTGACTATACTGTGGGTCCTCTGAACTCTGACTATACTGTGGTTCCTCTGACTATACTATGGTTCTCCTGACCTCTGACTATAATGTGGTTCCTCTGACTATACTGTGGTTCCTCTGACTATAATGTGGTTCCTCTGACTATAATGTGGTTCCTCTGACTATAATGTGGTTCCTCTGACTATAATGTGGTTCCACTGACTATAACATGGTTCCTCTGACTATACTGTGGTTCCTCTGACTATACTATGGTTCCTCTGACTATAATGTGGTTCCTCTGACTATAACGTGGTTTCTCTGACTATAATGTGGTTCTTCTGTCCTCTGACTATACTGTGGTTCATCTGACCTCTATACTGTGGTTCCTCTGACTATACTGTGGTTCCTCTGACTATACTATGGTTCTCCTGACCTCTGACTATAATGTGGTTCCTCTGAATATACTGTGGTTCCTCAGACTATACTGTGGTTCCCCTGACCTCTAACAAAAATGTGGTTCCTCTGACTATACTGTGGTTCCTCTGACCATACTGTGGTTCCTCTGACTATAACGTGGTTCCTCTGACTATAATGTGGTTCCTCTGACTATAATGTGGTTCCTCTGACTATAATGTGGTTCCTCTGACTATAATGTGGTTCCTCTGACTATAATGTGGTTCCTCTGACTATAATGTGGTTCCTCTGACATCTGACTATACTGTGGTTCATCTGACTATACTGTGGTTCCTCTGACTATAAAGTGGTTCCTCTGACTATACTGTGGTTCCTCTGAACTTTGACTATACTGTGGTTCCTCTGACTATACTATGGTTCATCTGACCTCTGACTATAATGTGGTTCCTCTGACTATACTGTGTTTCCTCTGACTATACTGTGGTTCCCCTGACCTCTGACTATAATGTGGTTCCTCTGACTATACTGTGGTTCCTCTGACTATAATGTGGTTCCTCTGACATCTGACTATACTGTGGTTCCTCTGACTATACTGTGGTTCCTCTGACTATAATGTGGTTCCTCTGACTATAATGTGGTTCCTCTGACCATACTATGGTTCCTCTCACCTCTGACTATACTGTGGTTCCTCTGACTATACTGTGGTTCCTCTGACCTTTGACTATACTGTGGTTCCTCTGACTATACTGTGGTTCCCCTGACCGCTGACTATAATGTGGTTCCTCTGACTATACTGTGGTTCCTCTGACTATACTGTGGTTCCTCTGACTATAATGTGGTTCCTCTGACATCTGACTATACTGTGGTTCCTCTGACTATACTGTGGTTCCTCTGACTATAATGTGGTTCCTCTGACTATACTGTGGTTCCTCTGACTATACTATGGTTCCTCTCACCTCTGACTATACTGTGGTTCCTCTGACTATACTATGGTTCCTCTGACCTCTGACCATACTGTGGTTCCTCTGACTATACTATGGTTCCTCTGACCTCTGACTATACTGTGGTTCCTCTGACTATACTATGGTTCCTCTGACCTCTGACTATAATGTGGTTCCTCTGACTATACTGTGGTTCCTCTGAATATACTGTGGTTCCCCTGACCTCTGACTATAATGTGGTTCCTCTGACTCTACTATAATGTGGTTCTTCTACCATACTGTGGTTCCTCTGACTATACTGTGGTTCCTCTGACTATAATGTGGTTCCTCTGACATCTGACTATACTGTGGTTCCTCTGACTATACTGTGGTTCCTCTGACTATAATGTGGTTCCTCTGACTATACTGTGGTTCCTCTGACCATACTATGGTTCCTCTCACCTCTGACTATACTGTGGTTCCTCTGACTATACTGTGGTTCCTCTGACCTTTGACTATACTGTGGTTCCTCTGACTATACTATGGTTCCTCTGACCTCTGACCATACTGTGGTTCCTCTGACTATAATGTGGTTCCTCTGACCTCTGACTATAATGTGGTTCTTCTGACTATACTGTGGTTCCTCTGACCTCTGACTATAATGTGGTTCCTCTGACTATAATGTGGTTCCTCTGACTATAATGTGGTTCCTCTGACATCTGACTATAAAGTGGTTCATCTGACTATACTGTGGTTCCTCTGACCTCTGACTATACCGTGGTTCCTCTGACTACACTATGGTTCCTCTGACTATACTGTGGTTCCTCTGACCATACTATGGTTCCTCTCACCTCTGACTATGCTGTGGTTCCTCTGACCTCTGACTATAATGTGGTTCTTCTGACCATACTGTGGTTGCTCTGACTATAATGTGGTTTCTCTGACTATATTGTGGTTCCTCTGACTATACTGTGGTTCCTCTGACCTCTGACTATAAAGTGGTTCCTCTGACTATACTGTGGTTCCTCTGACTATAATGTGGTTACTCTGACTATAATGTGGTTCCTCTGACTATAACATGGTTCCTCTGACTATATTGTGGTTCCTCTGACTATAATGTGGTTCCTCTGACTATAATGTGGTTCCTCTGACTATAATGTGGTTCCTCTGACTATACTGTGGTTCCTCTGAATATACTGTGGTTCCCCTGACCTCTGACTATAATGTGGTTCCTCTGACTATACTGTGGTTCCTCTGACTATACTGTGGTTCCTCTGACTATAATGTGGTTCCTCTGACATCTGACTATACTGTGGTTCCTCTGACTATACTGTGGTTCCTCTGACTATAATGTGGTTCCTCTGACTATACTGTGGTTCCTCTGACCTATACTATGGTTCCTCTCACCTCTGACTATGGTACTCTGGTTCCTCTGACTATACTGTGGTTCCTCTGACCTGTGTTTTTGACTATACTGTGGTTCCTCTGACTATACTGTGGTTCCTCTGACCTCTGACCATACTGTGGTTCCTCTGACTATAATGTGGTTCCTCTGACCTCTGACTATAATGTGGTTCTTCTGACTATACTGTGGTTCCTCTGACCTCTGACTATAATGTGGTTCCTCTGACTATAATGTGGTTCCTCTGACTATAATGTGGTTCCTCTGACATCTGACTATACTGTGGTTCCTCTGACTATACTGTGGTTCCTCTGACCTCTGACTATACCGTGGTTCCTCTGACTACACTATGGTTCCTCTGACCTACTGTGGTTCCTCTGACCATACTATGGTTCCTCTCACCTCTGACTATGCTGTGGTTCCTCTGACCTCTGACTATAATGTGGTTCTTCTGACTATACTGTGGTTGCTCTGACTATAATGTGGTTTCTCTGACTATATTGTGGTTCCTCTGACTATACTGTGGTTCCTCTGACCTCTGACTATACAGTGGTTCCTCTGACTATACTGTGGTTCCTCTGACTATAATGTGATTACTCTGACTATAATGTGGTTCCTCTGACTATAATGTGGTTCCTCTGACTATAATGTGGTTCCTCTGACTATAATGTGGTTCCTCTGACTACACTGTGGTTCCTCTGACCATACTGTGGTTCCTCTGACCTCTGACTATACTGTGGTTCCTCTGACTATACTGTGGTTCCTCTGACTATATTGTGGTTCCTCTGACCATAATGTGGTTCCTCTGACTATACTGTGGTTCCTCTGACCATACTGTGGTTCCTCTGACCATACTGTGGTTCCTCTGACCATAATGTGGTTTTTCTGACTATACTGTAGTTCCTCTGACTATCCTGTGGTTCCTCTGACTATAACGTGGTTCCTCTGACCAGACTGTGGTCCCTCCGACCATACTGTGGTTCCTCTGACCTCTGACTATACTGTGGTTTCTCTGACTATACTGTGGTTCCTCTGACTATAATGTGATTCCTCTGACTATAATGTGGTTCCTCTGACTATACTATGGTTCCTCTGACCTCTGACTATACTGTGGTTCCTCTGACTATACTGTGGTTCCTCTGACCTCTGACTATACTGTGGTTCCTCTGACTATACTGTGGTTCCTCTGACTATACTATGGTTCCTCTGACCTCTGACTATACTGTGGTTCCTCTGACTATACTATGGTTCCTCTGACCTCTGACTATAATGTGGTTCCTCTGACTATACTATGGTTCCTCTGACTATACTGTGGTTCCCCTGACCGCTGACTATAATGTGGTTCCTCTGACTATACTGTGGTTCCTCTGACTATACTGTGGTTCCTCTGACTATACTGTGGTTCCTCTGACCATACTATGGTTCCTCTCACCTCTGCTTATACTGTGGTTCCTCTGACTATACTGTGGTTCCTCTGACTATACTATGGTTCCTCTGACCTCTGACTATACTGTGGTTCCTCTGACTATACTATGGTTCCTCTGACCTCTGACTATAATGTGGTTCCTCTGACTATACTATGGTTCCTCTGACTATAATGTGGTTCTGACTGACTATACTGTGGTTCCTCTGACTATACTGTGGTTCCTCTGACTATACTGTGGTTCCTCTGACTATACTGTGGTTCCTCTGACTATAATGTGGTTCCTCTGACTATACTGTGGTTCCTCTGACCATACTATGGTTCCTCTCACCTCTGCTTATACTGTGGTTCCTCTGACTATACTGTGGTTCCTCTGACCTTTGACTATACTGTGGATCCTCTGACTATACTATGGTTCCTCTGACCTGTGACCATACTGTAGTTCCTCTGTCTATACTATGGTTCCTCTGACCTCTGACTATAATGTGGTTCCTCTGACTATACTGTGGTTCCTCTGACTATACTGTGGTTCCTCTGACTATAATGTGGTTCCTCTGACATCTGACTATACTGTGGTTTCCTCTGACTATACTGTGGTTCCTCTGACTATAATGTGGTTCCTCCGACTCTACTGTGGTTCCTCTGACCATACTATGGTTCCTCTCACCTCTGACTATACTGTGGTTCCTCTGACTATACTGTGGTTACTCTGACCTTTGACTATACTGTGGTTCCTCTGACTATACTGTGGTTCCTCTGACTATAATGTGGTTCCTCTGACTATACTGTGGTTCCTCTGACCATACTATGGTTCCTCTGACCTCTGACCATACTGTGGTTCCTCTGACTATAATGTGGTTCCTCTGACCTCTGACTATAATGTGGTTCTTCTGACTATACTGTGGTTCCTCTGACCTCTGACTATAATGTGGTTCCTCTGACTATAATGTGGTTCCTCTGACATCTGACTATAATGTGGTTCCTCTGACCTCTGACTATACTGTGGTTCCTCTGACCTCTGACTATAATGTGGTTCTTCTGACCATACTGTGGTTGCTCTGACTATAATTAACATTTAACATTTAAGTCATTTAGCAGACGCTCTTATCCAGAGCGACTTACAAATTGGTGCATTCACCTTATGACATAATGTGGTTTCTCTGACTATAATGTGGTTCATCTGACTATATTGTGGTTCCTCTGTCTATACTGTGGTTCCTCTGACCTCTGACTATACTGTGGTTCCTCTGACTATACTGTGGTTCCTCTGACTATACTGTGGTTCCTCTGTGGTTCCTCTGACTATAATGTGGTTCCTCTGACTATAACATGGTTCCTCTGACTATATTGTGGTTCCTCTGACTATAATGTGGTTCCTCTGACTATACTGTGGTTCCTCTGACTATAATGTGGTTCCTCTGACTATAATGTGGTTCCTCTAACTATAACATGGTTCCTCTGACTATATTGTGGTTCCTCTGACTATAATGTGGTTCCTCTGACTATAATGTGGTTCCTCTGACTATACTGTGGTTCCTCTGACTATAATGTGGTTCCTCTGACTATAATGTGGTTCCTCTGACTATAATGTGGTTCCTCTGACTATAATGTGGTTCCTCTGACTACACTGTGGTTCCTCTGACTATATTGTGGTTCCTCTGACCATAATGTGGTTCCTCTGACTATACTGTGGTTCCTCTGACCATACTGTGGTTCCTCTGACCATACTGTGGTTCCGCTGACCATAATGTGGTTTTTCTGACTATACTGTAGTTCCTCTGACTATACTGTGGTTCCTCTGACTATATTGTGGTTCCTCTGACCATAATGTGGTTCCTCTGACTATACTGTGGTTCCTCTGACCATACTGTGGTTCCTCTGACCATAATGTGGTTTTTCTGACTATACTGTAGTTCCTCTGACTATACTGTAGTTCCTCTGACTATACTGTGGTTCCTCTGACCATAATGTGGTTTTTCTGACTATACTGTAGTTCCTCTGACTATACTGTGGTTCCTCTGACTATAATGTGGTTCCTCTGACTATACTGTGGTTCCTCTGACTATACTGTGGTTCCTCTGACTATACTGTGGTTCCTCTGACTATACTGTGGTTCCTCTGACTATACTGTGGTTCCTCTGACTATACTGTGGTTCCTCTGACTATAAAGTGGTTACTCTGACTATACTGTGGTTCCTCTGACTATACTGTGGTTCCTCTGACCTCTGACTATACTGTGGTTCCTCTGACTATACTATGGTTCCTCTGACTATACTGTGGTTCCTCTGACCTCTGACTATACTGTGGTTCCTCTGACTATACTGTGGTTCGTCTGACTATACTGTGGTTCCTCTGACTATACTATAGTTTCTCTGACCTCTGACCATACTGTGGTTCCTCTGACTATACTGTGGTTCCTCTGACCTCTGACCATACTGTGGTACCTCTGACCTCTGACCATACTGTGGTTCCTCTGACCTCTGACCATACTGTGGTTCCTCTGACCTCTGACCATACTGTGGTACCTCTGACCTCTGACCATACTGTGGTACCTCTGACCTCTGACCATACTGTGGTTATTTGGTAGTTGCCTTGTTAACTGTCTGAGAGCAGTCCACTGTCTGAGAGCAGTCCACTGTCTGAGAGCAGTCCACTGTCTGAGAGCAGTCCACTGTCTGAGAGCAGTCCACTGTCTGAGAGCAGTCCACTGTCTGAGAGCAGTCCACTGTCTGAGAGCAGTCCACTGTCTGAGAGCAGTCCACTGCAGCAGTGTGATGAGACACTCACAGCTGAGTGCTTGGCCAGGCCCCAGCCTTACATGCGGGACATCCCCAATGCATCACCGTGGAGACGGGACGTCCGGAATGCATCACCATGGAGACGGGACGTCCCCAATGCATCACCGTCGGTCTCAACCACTCGGCATGGTCAGCCAACTCCCCTGTCAGTCTAAAAAGCCTTTCCATGTCACTCTGTAAGGCCGGACTCCAGGCTCTCTCTCACCACATTGGATAAGGTCCATTTCAGATGGTCCCATCCCATCACAAGGCCTCTGATGCAGCCTAACTACCACTGAAATCATCCTCGGGACCCTTGTCTCGGCAGATGGTCCGGAACGATCTTGGTTTACTTGAGTTGTTAAATCTGCTCATTAAAACAGGATTCATTGAATTCTTCACTGATCCAATGTGATGTAGTCACGGCTAAAAGAGCATGCAGTAACCAATGGGTGTTAAAGGAGACCATGTTCATCTGCCCTTCATAGTACTGTGTGGTGCCGGCTGGCTGCCTTGTCACTACCCTGCGGCCTGCATAGAAGGACTCACGCAGGCTTTGGAACGTAGGGACTGGATTTGGTATGTCTTTGTGGATTGACAACAGCTGGGAGTAACGTTGAGTTAAAGGAAATCTTCGTTACCCTGAGACCCAACATGAGAGATTTGGCATGCAATGCTATGGCCGTTAAAATCAAAAGCTTTACTGTTTTGCCGCAGGGTAGGTCCCATAATGTTTTACTCTCAGGATCAGTAATGACTATATAGTCGGGGTTGGGGGTCAATACCATTTCATTTTCAGCCAATTCAGAAAGTAAACCAAATTCTAATTTCAAATGTTCCTAAATGAAAAGCATTGAAGGGAATTGGAATTTCAGTATACTTCCTGAATAGATGGAATTTACCCCAATCCTGACTAATAACTTTGGCTTAATGTCTCATCTAAAACTAGTTAGGCCTCACATAGAACAGCTTTGTGGTTCAGTGCCATGCATGAGGCCAACACACAGCAAGCAGCAGGGGAGGCTGCATTCATTCCGTAGTATCTTCAGCTTGGGCCTCTCATTCTCCTTATAACACCCCCCCGAAGGGACTTCAACAACAAATCTTTCATTGCTTTGTACATTTGCTGTAAACTACTCCATTTTCAGCAGTCCTAACTTTGACTCTTGGAATTCTTGCAGCATAGCTAGCTTGTCAAAAAACAAAAAAAAGGACGTTAGAAGTTTCACATCTCACCCCTATGGGAAGCCAGGCTCGGCCCCAAAGAGAGGAGATAAGTTCAGATGTCAGACAGAAGATCCTCTGCAGCGTCATGGTAACAGCGTGGGGGGGGGACATCTGAGGCCTTTTCACTCTTCCTCCTACTGAGTGAGTACAACAGCAAATTAAAGTCCGATTCTTTCACTACATTTCATAAGACGTAAACACGGTCGGTATCCACTATGATGGACATTGAAAGCACGGTCGGTATCCACTATGATGGACATTGGGAAAAAAAGGGCCAACTAGGTCTTTGAAGAGATGATCAAAGAGGAGTCTTTGATGGTGAGGCTTAGATTCTTTAAGGCCACACTCCTTCCCCTGATTACACCATCGTCCTAGAATCATCTTCAAGCCCGTCAAAAAGTTTTTTTTTGGAGGGGGGGGGGTTGGGGAGATCTAATACTTTAAGGGGTACTTTGGGATTTTGGCAATGAAACCCCGCATCTACTTTCCCAGAGTCAGATGAACTCCTGGGATACCATTTTATTTCTCTACATTCAGTATGAATGAAGTTAGCGGTAGCGTGCTAGCTGTTACCATGGACTTCAAGGTATTGCGCTAACGCTCAGTTAGTAATTGCACTAACGCTAGTCAGCAACTTCCTCCAAATTGCACGCAGAGACATAAAAAAAATGATATCTAAGAGTTAATGTGACTGGGGAAAGTATCCCTTTAAACTGTCATGTGCTCAGATGTGGGACCTCATGTCTCTTTAATAACCTTTCAGTTACAGGACTGAGAAAAGTTAGAAATAGCAGGCTGACAATTCATCTCAACGGAAAGTGGATCAAAGTATTTTTCTGTCTCTCTACCTCTCTCTCTCTCTCTCTCTCTCTCTCTACCTCTCTCTCTACCTCTCTCTCTACCTCTCTCTCTCTCTGTCTCTCTCTTCATCTCTCTCTCTCTCTTCTCTCTCTTCATCTCTCTCTCTCTCTCTCTCTCTCCCTCTCTCTCTCTCTCTGTCTACTTTAAGTGAAGTGTAACAGCTACTGGAGGGTCACCTGCAGGCCTCTGTCATTTTGAACATTCCGTTTGTGCTCTACCTGTGATCTACACCCCCCTGAGATGGAAAGTGGATAGCCCAGCTGCCCCACACACTATGACACCGGCCAATTTGTTCTTGGACTGTTTACCCTTCCCATCTCTGTGCAGCCAAGCATTGACCCTCTCAATGGCAGGTCATTATTTCTGCAGATTTATATTTCTTCTCCTTTTGTGAACAGGGAAAGCAATATTCTCCTCTGACTTCCACCTTGTGATGTTAGAGCAGACCTGAGAAGCAACAGAGAACGCTGTTTTCAGACAGTCAGTGTGGTAATTCTGGCGAAAGTCACTAAGGGTAAATTAGTTTTATGAGTTTGCATATTTGCCTTCATCGTGCGGTTGAGCGTGTCTGTTCTCCTAACCCAGCATGTGGTAACATGAGATGAGACTGCAGTGAGACTCTCCATGGTGGTGGGGGGTGGGGGGTGGGGGGGGGGGTGTTGAACAGCATCTCACCCCAAAGCAATTTTCAGGTTCACCCTGTAACAGAAGCAGAACCTGTTATTTAAGCATTTGTGGTTTTTTAATTGCCTGTTTATTCTTAACAGTTGGTGGTCTGCCTTTCTTTATTGTTTAAATAATCCTCCACGCTGGTTCCCACTGGAGGCTGAAATTGTGTAAGTAACCCCACTGGTGCCACCTTTTGGCACTACTGTCATGGAATTCAACATCAAAGTCTGTGGCTTTATGGAAAGTTCCTAATCTACATTTGATGTTTTCATGAATTAATTATGGGATTCCATTGACAATTTCTTGTTTACAGAGACCAGAGTCTGGTGTGGAAACGGAGGCTTGGGACCAGCTCTCGCATAGTTAGTCAAAAAATAACATTGCAGACAGACGGTCCCAGAGCAACAGGCTTTTTTAACTTACATTGCATGTTTATGTTTGTGGTTTTTTTATCTATAGGGATTCACTATCATGTAAAGTGATATTTCTGTGGTTTGGTGTTGATGCTGTTTTGTTCAGTACTTTAGTTTGTTATAGGTGTTAAAGTGCTTACCAGGGCTTTTTACCAGGGCTTTTTTTTACAAGGGCTTTTTTTACCAGGGCTTTTTTTAACCAGGGATTTTTTTATATACCAGGGATTTTTGTTATACCAGGGCTTTTTTAATACCAGGTTTTTTTTATACCAGGGCTTTTTTTTACCGGGGCTTTTTTTATAACCGTTTGTTTTTTTACCAGGGCTTTTTTTTAACAGGCTTTTTTGCCCAGGGCTTTTTTTAACAAGGTTTTTTTTATTACCAGGGCTTTTTTTTACCAGGGCTTTTTAACCAGGGCTTTTTTTATACCAGGGCTTTTTTTATATACCAGGTTTTTTTTTTACCAGGTTTTTTTTTAAACCGGTTTTTTTTTTACCGGGGCTTTTTTTATTTCCATTTTTTTTATTTTACGAGGGCTTTTTTTTACCAGGGCTTTTTTAACCAGGGCTTTTTTTTACCAGGGCTTTTTTTTTAAGTACGGCAGCTTCTCTTGACATGACAACAACGTCATAGAGAGGCTTTTATTCTCTATTTTGGTTAGGCCAGGGTGTGACTAGGGTGGGCATTCTAGTTTCATTATTTCTACGTTTTGGCCCGGGTATGGTTCTCAATCAGGGACAGCTGTCTATCGTTGTCTCTGATTGGGAATCATACTTAGGCAGCCTTTTTTTCCCCACCTGTGTTTTGTGGGAAGTTGTTTTCTGTCTAGTTTATGCACCTTACAGAACTGTTTCGGTTTTCCCCCTCTTGTTTATTTTTGTTTGAGTGTTTGTTTGATCAAATAAAATCATGAACGCTTACCACGCCGCGCTTTGGTCCGATCCTCAATATCGACGAGAGCCGTGACAACAACTGATAGTCACAAGGGGAAGTACAAGACGCTGGTCGTGTCACTGTTATGAAGGACTGAAAGACATGCATTCTGATCTCACTGACTCAATTCCCCTGTGTACGAGGTACAATTACGCCTGCTGAAAACTAACGTCTAAACAGTTGTGTATATAGAGCTGGCCATTATTGATGTAATCAAAACTAGCATTTCCCATTTGTGATTCATGCAATATATTGAACATCAATGTACATGCAAGGTTATGAACCTGTAGGCCTGTAATTCTGCCTGTGTAATGTGTTTCTGAGTACCTCTAATTGAACAGGACCAATTATGTGCCTTGCAGTGCAGTGAAAATGTTTCTTAGTCCACAGGTGAGAATTGTGAGCCCCCCCCCAGACTACAAAATACCCAGATCTGTCAAGAATCCTCACTTGTGATCCTAACAAGAAGGGAAGGTGTAGTAGATTGTTCTGAGAGCCATAGAAACCCGCTGTCTGTGAAGCGTCCATAAGCTTCATGTTAATTCTGCTGCAGGTGTGCTCCAAGGGCCAAAGCTCCCTGTTGGAAGAGTGACGTGTCCTCCAAAATTAGAGTGGCTTGCTAATTGAGAGGCAGTCTCCCCACACCTGGGGCCTCATTTCTAAAACCGTGCATATGTACAAAATATACCCCCAAAATGTGTGTGCCAGTTTTCAGGCAAAAGTTGGCATTTATACAAATTTAACTTGACGTGAGAATTTGCTCACCTCCCCTGCAATATCATAGGCAGTGTGGTTTATAGGTTAATACTGGTATACAGTCAAATTTAACAGGTGAACACTTGATATTTTATATTGTAATTGCATTAAAACAAATTGTAGCCTGCCATAGACAATGTTTTACAATTCTTGGGCAGTCCATCATATTTAGGTTGTGGAAAAAGTCGATGCGAAACATTGTTGAATTTAAACGTTCTGCTGACAGGTCCACAACAATGTTCCGTTGTTTTCACAAACTGACAGTCCTTTTCCATATATAGCAAAAAATGACCGCTAACGATTACAACAGCCAACACAGTAAATAGACTGGTAACAGTATCGGTAGACTGGTAGGCTACAGTATTGTGTGTGTGCGATAGGAGCAAGACATCATTGTCTATTTGAGAGTCTATAACAAGGCAGAACAATTGATACAAACAAGTGCTTCAAATGAAACCTGAGATGACTGCATTAAAATCTCCATTGAGTGGACAAAACATTAGGAACACCTTTCTAATGTTGAGTTGCACCCCTTTTTCCCTCAGAGGAGCCTCAATTCATCAGGGCAGGAACTCTACAAGGTGTCGAAAACGTTCCACTGGGATGCTGGCCCATGTTGACTCCAAATGCTTTCCACAGTTGTGTGAAGCTGGCTGGATGTCCTTTGGGTGGTGGACCATTCTTGATACACACAGGAAACTGTTGAGCCTGAAATAACCCAGCAGTGTTGCAGTTTTTGACACAAACCGGTGCGCCTGGCACCTACTACGATATCCCTGTAGAAAAGGCCCATGGAGTTGGTGGAATACTCCTTTAATTAATTGCCATTTACTCAGCTGGGCCAGGGGCACTTTAATTAGGTCAGGTGGAAATGTCCTACAGATCTCAACTCTATAAAAGGAGGAGATTGCCATCGCCTGATCTCGCTGCTTTCTCTTCCCTAAATCCATCTGATCCAGAAGTTCTGTGCGTCCATGAATCCACACTACCAGTAAATATACCACTTTATGGTTAAAGGAATTCCTGCCTCAGTCTCATACATTCCTCTGTCACCTGACATGTGACCACCTGTTCACCTTCACTGTCAGTCATCCTACCTGTCCAGCAACCCACACAGATTCCACGAATCTTTCAATCCCATTCAAAGGCACTTAAATATTTTTTGTCTAGCCCATTCACCCTCTGAATGGCATACATATACAATCCATTTCTCAATTATCTCAAGGATGAGAAGTCCTTTTTTTGTTGTTGCCCTGTCTCCTCCCCTTCATCTACACCGGTGATGGGGAAACTGGCGGCCAGCAGCCTAGGTAGGTCTGCAGACCCCTCGTGAAAATATATAATACATATATAATACACAAGATGCAATTTCAACATTTTTGTTGTGAACCAGCAGTTACTCAATTAGACCATGTCAGATTTTTTGTTGTTGATTGTTAGATTAATCTAGAATCCAGCTATCTAAATGTATTAGTAGACGTGGTTGAATTACCGACCTGGGTGGGGCCCATTGATCATCAGTTATCATATTAAAAACTGCAGACATTTGTGTGTAGATTGATAAGTGATAAATGTATTTAATCAATTTTAGATTAAGGCTGTAACATAACAAAATGTGGAAAAAATCAAAGGGTCTGAATACAGTCCAAATGCACAGTATGTATTCCATGCGCAAAGTTGATAAATCTACATTTTTTGAGTGCACATTCTTTTCAGAAATGGTGCACCCAGATATTTAGTGTTAAATTTACGGAACCGTTATAAATGAGGCCCATGAGGAGGAGGAGGTGTCTCATCCCTGTCATGAATGTGTGTAATACACATCAACGTCTGTGACACTATAGAAGCTCCCTACAGGGCAGTGAACACTCTGTCCCTCTGCTACTCACAGTGACAGCAGAACCACTGCCAGGGGTGCCTTGTCTGACTCACATGAGAAAATGGAGGTTCTTTCATTGCCACGTCAAGGTATCTCTCCTGCTTCCAGAAGCTTCTATAATTTAGAGGATGCCGAGAGTAAAGGTGTCAGAACGCTTCAGGTTAGCTGGCGCCTAGCCGACCTTGGCTAGGGGAACTGAGTGAGTGTGCTCGCATCAAAAGACCTCAGCAGTGGCACCTTTGGGTCAAAACCTACACATTTCCTCTGTTTCATCAAACACGATTCCATCAAAACGATTCCATCAAAACGTCCTTCCATCAAAACGATTCCATCAAAACGATTCCATCAAAACGTCCTTCCATCAAAACGATTCCATCAAAACGATTCCATCAAAACGTCCTTCCATCAAAACGATTCCATCAAAACGATTCCATCAAAACGTCCTTCCATCAAAAAGATGACATCAAAATGATTTTGAGGTAAATTAATAAAAAAATATAGAATTTAGAAAAAGTCGTAGATATAATCCAATGAAGTTAGAGCCATTATTTGTTTTTATACAGTACATACATGAAGGGAAGCCTTAAGAAAACTCATTCGCTTGTTTAGAGAGAAAAATGTTGACTGTTTTTTACATTAGGTTAGTATGTATGTATGTTAGTATGGGGTGGCAGTGTAGCCAAGTGGTTAGAGTGTTGGACTAGCAACCGTAAAGTTTGCAAGTTCAAATCCCTGAGCTCACAAGGTACAAATCTGCCGTTCTGCCCCTGAACAAGGCAGTTAACCCACTGTTCCTAGGCCATTATTGAAGATAAGAATTTGTTCTTAACTGACTTTCCTAGTTAAATAAAATTAACTTTAATAAATGTTGGGGGCATCTCAACCCTTTATGGTTGATCATTTGTTTCTAGGTGTAATTTAGCCACTGGCTAACCCAGTTAGCTACCCTGCGACCTCACTAGCAGAAAGTATGAGGTGAAATAAATGTTGACTAATACAGGTATACTTTATACTGATATATTCTGAACTCTTTCCAATTGTCCACTTCTCTTTGGCAGATGGGAATGATTAATAGCATTAAATATATTTAACAAAAGTAACTGTGAACGCTTTTAAGATGTTGATTGATGATATTTCATGGGAAAATGTTTTATTATGATCAGGCCGATGTGGAGTCTGCTTACAAGACTCTACTCACATCATTCAACTCTGTATGTCACCCTTGCTTCCCCTTAATTAAACCACGTGACAGAGCAGCAGAATGGAAACCTTAATTAAACCACGTGACAGAGCAGCAGAATGGAAACCTTAATTAAACCACGTGACAGAGCAGCAGAATGGAAACCTTAATTAAACCATGTGACAGAGCAGCAGAATGGAAACCTTAATTAAACCACGTGACAGAGCAGCAGAATGGAAACTTTAATTAAACCACGTGACAGAGCAGCAGAATGGAAACCTTAATTAAACCATGTGACAGAGCAGCAGAATGGAAACCTTAATTAAACCACGTGACAGAGCAGCAGAATGGAAACCTTCATTAAACCACGTGACAGAGCAGCAGAATGGAAACCTTAATTAAACCATGTGACAGAGCAGCAGAATGGAAACCTTAATTAAACCACGTGACAGAGCAGCAGAATGGAAACCTTAATTAAACCACGTGACAGAGCAGCAGAATGGAAACCTTAATTAAACCACGTGACAGCAGAAGGCTTCTGGAAACCTTGATTTTTCTAAAATCGTAGAAAATTGGGTTGTAAGAGAATGTTGAAACTTTTCAATTTTATTTTATTCTATATGAGCACTAATTATTATTATTTTATTTTTTTAACTACTCCACAGATATGGCTCTTTTGCAATTTGTAGATAAAATCTTAACAGCCCTTTAACAACAGTGAATACGCTCTTGGCATCTTTTGTTTACATGTTTCCAAAGCGTTTGACGCGGTTGATTATCAAATATTACTTTCTAAAAATGGCATTATTACGTTTTTTCATGATTATACGTATAAATGGTTTTGTAGTTATGTTTATGATAGAGAGCGATGTGTTGATGAAAACGACGGTGCGTCTACCAGGGCCAAGACATCCTGTGGGGTGTCACAGGCTTCTATAATTGGACCTGTTATTCCTCATCTATATTAATGACCTTGCTGCTGCGTCTTCTACCGTACCTTCCATTCTCTTTGATGATGACACCATTTAGATTTTATCACACAATCATTTTTGATTCACTAATTAACGAAGCCAACTCGGGTACGACCAAATATTAGGAATGCTTCCAGATAAACAAATTATCTTTAAAAAATATAAATAAATAACAAAAATCCAACTATTCGCTAGTAAGAATAAGAAATATTGTTTAAAATCTCAATTGGTTGGAATGAAATGGAACAGGTCACATCTACTAGATTCCTCTGCGTTCTAAGTCATGAAAAGGTGTCCTGGAAAGATCACATTACGTTACATTTGTCTGTAGCAAAGTGATTAAATCGGCTGGTATCATCAGAAAGATTCGTGGTTTGGTTCATCAGGCTTGCTTGCTAACTCTATACTACAGCTTCATTTACCCATATCTCATTTACTGTAATATTGTCTGGCCCAGTACATATTCCTTCGATTACACAAATGACTCATCATACAAAATATATTTTGTAAAGACTAACCACCTCTAATTACCTGGCTCGATCTGCACCTTTGTTTAAGAAACTCAATATCTTGTCTATTTTTCGACATTAATGTAAGCCAATTATGTACTTTCATCTACAAATACTCATACTTCCCAGACAGTTTACCTAAACCCTTCAATGAATTCTTCCAGGTTAATTCTGAAGTCCATCTATATAACACAAGACACTGTGATAACCTTTACCCTGCCCACTGCCACACCTCACATAGTTAATTCTCTTTCAGATACAGAGGTACCATACTCTGGAATTCTTATCTTCACATTGCCAAAACCTCATCATCCCTCAATAACTTCAAGCGAAGACTGGGGGTCAGCCTGATGAACCAAACTACCCAATAATCCCCTCCATGAAGACTGGGGGTCAGCCTGATGAACCAAATTACCCAATAATCCCCTCCATGAAGACTGGGGGTCAACCTGATGAACCAAACTACCCAATAATCCCCTCCATGAAGACTGGGGGTCAGCCTGATGAACCAAACTACCCAATAATCCCCTCCATGAAGACTGGGGGTCAGCCTGATGAACCAAACTACCCAATAATCCACTCCATGAAGACTGGGGGTCAACCCGATGAAACAAACTACCCAATAATCCCCTCCATGTAGCCTAAC
Source organism: Oncorhynchus gorbuscha (assembly GCF_021184085.1). NCBI lineage: Eukaryota > Metazoa > Chordata > Actinopteri > Salmoniformes > Salmonidae > Oncorhynchus > Oncorhynchus gorbuscha. The sequence goes on along the minus strand of NC_060174.1, from coordinate 103,326,229 downwards.
TCACACACACACACACACACACACACACACACACACACACACACACACACACACACACACACACACACACACACACACACACACACACACACACACACACACACACACACGTTGTTTCTTGTATACTGAGTATATTATGTGCAATTATAATTTATATGCTTTGTTTAACTGATTGAACAAACTTTTTTTGTACTTAAATTTGTGGTGTGGTTTTCATATCAGCACTTTTGGGTTTCCATCCTCACCTGCACACCGTTTTTACTAGATATTTTATCTGTACTGTTTTGTGTTTCACTTCTTTTCTTTGGTGCGAATTAAATTAAAATAAATACCTAAAACATAAGCATAAGATAACATCTGCTAGCATATCTAGCTATCCCCCAGTTAGCTAGCTAGCAACCTCACTGGCAAAAAGTCTGAAGATAAATAAATGCTAGCCAGCTAGTTAGCATATGTGTAACGGTTTTCTAGGTGTGGTGAAGGAGAGTCGGACCAAACTGCAGTGTGTAGATTGCGATCCATGTTTAAGGAACAAAAAAAGTAACACAAATCTAAAACACAAACACTACAAAACAAAGAACGTAACGAAAACCGAAAACCATAGACCTTGCTAGATCACCCCACTAGCTACAATCCCAATACATACACACCAAAACCCCAAGACAAAACACACCACAATACAAAAACCCCATGCCACACCCTGGCCTGACCCAATACATGAAGATAAACACAAAATACTTCGACCAGGGCGTGACAATATGCTAATGTCTGCTAACATAGCTAGCTAACTCCCAGTTAGCAGGGTTATGATTAAGGTTAGGAGTACAAGTTAGAATAGGGGCCATGGTTAGGGTCAGTTTAGGTTTAGGTTAGGGTCAGAATAGGGGATAGGGTTAGAATAGCGGTTAAGGTCAGAATAGGGGTTAGGGTTAGTGTTCAGAGTTAGAATAGGGGCCAGCGTTAGGATTAGAATAGGGGATAAGAGTAGAATATGGGTTAGGTTAGGGTCAGAATAGGGGTTAGGGTTAGATTAGGGGTTAGTTCTCCACCGTTTCAAATATAATTAAAAAATATACACTACCCATCAAAAGTTTTAGAACACCTACTCATTTTCTACATTGTAGAACAATAATGAAGACATCACAACTATGAAATGACACATGGAATCATGTAGTAACCAAAAAAGTGTTAAACAAATCCAAATATATTTTACATTTGAGATTCTTCAAAAAGCCACCTATAGCATTGATGACAGCTTTGCATTCTCTCAACCAGCTTCCCTGGAATGCTTTTCCAACGGTCATGAAGGAGTTCCCACATATGCTGAGCACTTGTTGGCTGCTTTTCCTTCCCTCCGCGGTCCGACTCATCCCAAGCCATCTCAATGTGGTTGAGGTCGGGTGATTGTGGAGGTCAGGTCTTCTAATGCAGCACTCAATCACTCTCTTTCTTGGTAAAATAGCACTTACATAGTCTGGAGGTGTGTTGGGTCATTGTCCTGTTGAAAAACAAATGATAGTCCCACTATGCCCGAATCAGATGGGATGGTGTATCGCTGCAAAATGCTGTGGTAGGCATGCTAGTTAACTTGTTGACGCTACCCATCCTGGTAGCGGGATAATTGTCATCAGCAACCGCTGAATAGCATAGCGCCACAGTCAAATAATATTACTAAAAAATATTCATATTCATGAAATCCCAAGTGCAATATTGCAAAACACAGCTTAGCCTTTTGTTAATCCACCTGTCGTCTCAGATTTTGAAATGATGCTTTACAGCGAAAGCAATCCAAGCGTTTGTGTAAGTTTATCAATAGCATAGCATAACATTATGTTCACTAAGCATTAAGTAGCTAGGTCACGAAAATCAGAAAAGCAATCAAAATAATAGTTTACCTTTGATGATCTTCGGATGTTTTCACTCACGAGACTCCCAGTTACACAACAAATGTTCCTTTTGTTCCATAAAGATTATTTTCTACCCAAAATACAGATGTTGGTTTGTCGTGTTATGTTCAGAAATCCACAGGAAAGAGCGGTCACCACAACGCAGACGTATATTCCAAATAATATCCATAATGTGTCATGTTTGTCATTTATTGTCATGTCTTGTCCCTGTGCTCCCCATGCTATTCGTTTCCCTCTGCTGGTCTTGTTTGGTTCTATCCCTCTCTCTCCCCCTCCCTCTCTCACTCTCTCGCTCTCTCTTCTCTCTGTCGTTCCGTTCCTGCTCCCAGCTGTTCCTATTCCCCTAATCATCATTTAGTCTTCCCACACCTGTTCCCGATCCTTTCCCCTGATTAGATTCCCTATTTATTCCTTTGTAATCCGTTCCTGTTCCGTCGGTTCCTTATATTGTATATTCCATGCTGTGATTGCGTTTCGCCCTGTCCTGTCGTGTTTTTTGCCGTGATTGTGTATCACCCTGTTCTGTCGTGTTTTGTGCCTTCATCAGACGCTGCGTGTGAGCAGGTGTCTCAGTCGACTACGGCCTGCGCCTACCCGAAGCGACCTGCAGTCTGTGGCCGCTTCTCCAGTTGTTTTCCCTTCTACAAATCTAGAGGATGTCAGTTATTCCGTTTTGAACATTATTAAACTCTGCTTCTGTTAAGTCGCTTTTGGGTCCTCTTTTACCAGCATGACAGAAGGAACCGACCAAGGAATGGACCCAGCGACTTCAGACGCTCGTTACACTGCCGTCGAGTTCCAAGGAGCCATGCTCGGCAGACACGAGCAGGAATTGTCTGCTGCTCGCCATGCCGTGGAGAACCTGGCCGCTCAGGTTTCCGACCTCTCTGGACAGTTCCAGAGTCTACGTCTCGTGCCACCTGTTACTCCCTGGCCTGCCGAGCCTCCAGAACCCAGGGTTAATAACCCACCTTGCTACTCCGGGCAGCCCACTGAGTGCCGCTCCTTTCTCACGCAGTGTGAGATTGTGTTCTCTCTCCAACCCCACACATACTCTAGAGAGAGAGCTCGGGTTGCTTACGTCATTTCACTCCTTACTGGCCGGGCTCGAGAATGGGGCACAGCTATCTGGGAGGCAAGGGCTGATTGCTCTAACAGATTCCAGAACTTTAAAGAGGAGATGATTCGGGTTTTTGACCGTTCAGTTTTTGGTGAGGAGGCTTCTAGGGCCCTGGCTTCCTTATGCCAAGGTGAACGGTCCATAACGGATTATTCCATTGAGTTTCGCACTCTTGCTGCCTCTAGTGAGTGGAACGAGCCGGCGCTGCTCGCTCGTTTTCTGGAGGGACTCCACGCAGCGGTTAAGGATGAGATTCTTTCCCGGGAGGTTCCTTCAGATGTGGACTCTTTGATTGCTCTCGCCATCCGCATAGAACGACGGGTAGATCTTCGTCACCGGGCTCGTGGAAGAGAGCTCGCATCAACGGTGTTTCCCTGCTCCGCATCGCAACCATCTCCCTCCTCTGGCTTTGAGACTGAGCCCATGCAGCTGGGAGGATTCGCATCTCGAATAAGGAGAGGGAACAGAGGATCACCAACCGCCTGTGCCTCTATTGCGGAGTTGCTGGACATTTTGTTATTTCATGTCCAGTAAGAGGCCAGAGCCCATCAGTAAGCGGAGGGCTACTGGTGAGCGCTACTACTCAGGTCCCTTCATCTAGATCTTGCACTACTATGTCGGTCCATCTACGCTGGACCGGTTCGGGTGCTACATGCAGTGCTTTGATTGACTCTGGGGCTGAGGGTTGTTTCATGGACGAAGCATGGGCTCGGAAACATAACATTCCTTTCAGACCGTTAGACAGGCCTACGCCCATGTTTGCCTTAGATGGTAGTCATCTTCCCAGTATCAAGTTTGAGACACTACCTTTAACTCTCACAGTATCTGGTAACCACAGTGAGACTATGTCTTTTTGATTTTCCGTTCACCGTTTACACCTGTTGTTTTGGGTCACCCCTGGCTTGTATGTCATAATCCTTCTATTAATTGGTCTAGTAATTCTATCCTATCCTGGAACGTTTCTTGTCATGTGAAGTGTTTAATGTCTGCCATCCCTCCCATTTCTTCTGTCCCTACTTCTCAGGAGGAACCTGGCGATTTGACAGGAGTGCCGGAGGAATATCATGATCTGCGCACGGTCTTCAGTCGGTCCCGAGCCAACTCCCTTCCTCCTCACCGGTCGTATGATTGTAGTATTGATCTCCTTCCGGGGACCACTCCTCCTCGAGGTAGACTATACTCTCTGTCGGCTCCCGAACGTAAGGCTCTCGAGGATTATTTGTCTGTGTCTCTTGACGCCGGCACCATAGTGCCTTCTTCCTCTCCGGCCGGGGCGGGGTTCTTTTTGTTAAGAAGAAGGACGGTACTCTGCGCCCCTGCGTGATTATCGAGGGCTGAATGACATAACGGTTAAGAATCGTTATCCGCTTCCCCTTATGTCATCAGCCTTCGAGATTCTGCAGGGAGCCAGGTGCTTTACTAAGTTGGACCTTCGTAACGCTTACCATCTCGTGCGCATCAGAGAGGGGACGAGTGGAAAACGGCGTTTAATACTCCGTTAGGGCATTTTGAGTACCGGGTTCTGCCGTTCGGTCTCGCCAATGCGCCAGCTGTTTTTCAGGCATTAGTTAATGATGTTCTGAGAGACATGCTGAACATTTTTGTTTTTGTCTATCTTGACGATATCCTGATTTTTTCTCCGTCACTCGAGATTCATGTTCAGCACGTTCGACGTGTTCTACAGCGCCTTTTAGAGAATTGTCTCTACGTAAAGGCTGAGAAGTGCTCTTTTCATGTCTCCTCCGTTACTTTTCTCGGTTCTGTTATTTCCGCTGAAGGCATTCAGATGGATTCCGCTAAGGTCCAAGCTGTCAGTGATTGGCCCGTTCCAAGGTCACGTGTCGAGTTGCAGCGCTTTTTAGGTTTCGCTAATTTCTATCGGCGTTTCATTCGTAATTTCGGTCAAGTTGCTGCCCCTCTCACAGCTCTTACTTCTGTCAAGACGTGTTTTAAGTGGTCCGGTTCCGCCCAGGGAGCTTTTGATCTTCTAAAAGAACGTTTTACGTCCGCTCCTATCCTCGTTACTCCTGACGTCACTAGACAATTCATTGTCGAGGTTGACGCTTCAGAGGTAGGCGTGGGAGCCATTCTATCCCAGCGCTTCCAGTCTGACGATAAGGTTCATCCTTGCGCTTATTTTTCTCATCGCCTGTCGCCATCTGAGCGCAACTATGATGTGGGTAACCGTGAACTGCTCGCCATCCGCTTAGCCCTAGGCGAATGGCGACAGTGGTTGGAGGGGGCGACCGTTCCTTTTGTCGTTTGGACAGACCATAAGAACCTTGAGTACATCCGTTCTGCCAAACGACTTAATGCCCGTCAAGCTCGTTGGGCGTTGTTTTTCGCTCGTTTCGAGTTTGTGATTTCTTACCGTCCGGGTAGCAAGAACACCAAGCCTGATGCCTTATCCCGTCTGTTTAGTTCTTCTGTGGCTTCTACTGATCCCGAGGGGATTCTTCCTTATGGGCGTGTTGTCGGGTTAACAGTCTGGGGAATTGAAAGACAGGTTAAGCAAGCACTCACGCACACTGCGTCGCCGCGCGCTTGTCCTAGTAACCTCCTTTTCGTTCCTGTTTCCACTCGTCTGGCTGTTCTTCAGTGGGCTCACTCTGCCAAGTTAGCGGGTCATCCCGGTGTTCGAGGCACTCTTGCGTCTATTCGCCAGCGCTTTTGGTGGCCGACTCAGGAGCGTGACACGCGCCGTTTCGTGGCTGCCTGTTCGGACTGCGCGCAGACTAAGTCGGGTAACTCTCCTCCTGCCGGTCGTCTCAGACCGCTCCCCATTCCTTCTCGACCATGGTCTCACATTGCCTTAGACTTCATTACCGGTCTGCCTTTGTCTGCGGGGAAGACTGTGATTCTGACGGTTGTCGATAGGTTCTCTAAGGCGGCACATTTCATTCCCCTCGCTAAACTTCCTTCCGCTAAGGAGACGGCACAAATCATTATTGAGAATGTATTCAGAATTCATGGCCTCCCGTTAGACGCCGTTTCAGACAGAGGTCCGCAATTCACGTCACAGTTTTGGAGGGAGTTCTGTCGTTTGATTGGTGCGTCCGTCAGTCTCTCTTCCGGGTTTCATCCCCAGTCTAACGGTCAAGCAGAGAGGGCCAATCAGACGATTGGTCGCATACTACGCAGCCTTTCTTTCAGAAACCCTGCGTCTTGGGCAGAACAGCTCCCCTGGGCAGAATACGCTCTGGTCGCTTCCTTCGTCTGCTACCGGGTTATCTCCGTTTCAGAGTAGTCTGGGTTACCAGCCTCCTCTGTTCTCATCCCAGCTTGCCGAGTCCAGCGTTCCCTCCGCTCAAGCGTTTGTCCAACGTTGTGAGCGCACCTGGAGGAGGGTGAGGTCTGCACTTTGCCGTTACAGGGCACAGACGGTGAGAGCCGCCAATAAACGCAGGATTAAGAGTCCAAGGTATTGTTGCGGCCAGAGAGTGTGGCTTTCCACTCGCAACCTTCCTCTTACGACAGCTTCTCGTAAGTTGACTCCGCGGTTCATTGGTCCGTTCCGTGTCTCCCAGGTCGTCAATCCTGTCGCTGTGCGACTGCTTCTTCCGCGACATCTTCGTCGCGTCCATCCTGTCTTCCATGTCTCCTGTGTTAAGCCCTTTCTTCGCACCCCGTTCGTCTTCCCTCCCCCTCCCGTCCTTGTCGAGCGCACCTATTTACAAGGTACATAAAATTATGGACATGCGTTCTCGGGACGGGGTCACCAATACCTAGTGGATTGGGAGGGTTACGGTCCTGAGGAGAGGAGTTGGGTTCCGTCTCGGGACGTGCTGGACCGTTCGCTCATCGATGATTTCCTCCGTTGCCGCCAGGATTCCTCCTCGAGTGCGCCAGGAGGCGCTCGGTGAGTGGGGGGTACTGTCATGTTTGTCATTTATTGTCATGTCTTGTCCCTGTGCTCCCCATGCTATTCGTTTCCCTCTGCTGGTCTTGTTTGGTTCTATCCCTCTCTCTCCCCCTCCCTCTCTCACTCTCTCGCTCTCTCTTCTCTCTGTCGTTCCGTTCCTGCTCCCAGCTGTTCCTATTCCCCTAATCATCATTTAGTCTTCCCACACCTGTTCCCGATCCTTTCCCTGATTAGATTCCCTATTTATTCCTTTGTAATCCGTTCCTGTTCCGTCGGTTCCTTATATTGTATATTCCATGCTGTGATTGCGTTTCGCCCTGTCCTGTCGTGTTTTTTGCCGTGATTGTGTATCACCCTGTTCTGTCGTGTTTTGTGCCTTCATCAGACGCTGCGTGTGAGCAGGTGTCTCAGTCGACTACGGCCTGCGCCTACCCGAAGCGACCTGCAGTCTGTGGCCGCTTCTCCAGTTGTTTTCCCTTCTACAAATCTAGAGGATGTCAGTTATTCCGTTTTGAACATTATTAAACTCTGCTTCTGTTAAGTCGCTTTTGGGTCCTCTTTTACCAGCATGACATAATGTCCACAGAAACATGTCAAACGTTTTTTATAATCAATCCTCATGTCATGTTTTGTCTTATATTGTCTTGTCATTTTGCTTTCCCTTCTGTTCGTTTTCCCCCTGCTGGTCTTTTTAGGTTCGTTCCTTTTTTTCTCTCTCCCTCCCTCTCTCTCTTCTCTCTATCGTTCCGTTCCTGCTCCCAGCTGTTCCTATTCCCCTAATCAATCATTTAGTCTTTCCACACCTGTTCCCTATCTTTTCCCCTGATTAGAGTCCCTATTTCTCCCCTTGTTTTCCGTTTCTGTCCTGTCGGATCCTTGTATATTGTTCACCGTGCTGTGTCTTTGTCTCGCCCTGTCGTGTCGTGTTTCCCTCAGATGCTGCGTGGTGAGCAGGTGTCTGAGTCTGCTACGGTCAGTGCCTTCCCGAGGCAACCTACAGTTTATGATCGAGTCTCCAGTCTGTTCTCGTCATTACGAGTGGAATTGTTTTTTATGCTTTATTTACCGCTCCGATTTGTCTAGGAGTATTGCATATTTCCTTTACTGGATTAAAGACTGTTTTCGCCAAGTCGCTTTTGGGTCCTCATTCACCTGTATAACACCTCATGTTTAAAAAAATGTATTTCTGATAATATATCAACCGAGTGTGTAGGTTTTTCAATAACAGCAGGAGGAACAATGGCGGCTTTACTCAGTTGCGCAAAACTCACTCTGAGAGCCCCAACCTATCCACTTGCGCAATGTGATCCTTCACGCTCATTTTTCAAAATAAAAGTCTGAAACTATGTCTAAAGACTGTTGACACCTTAGGCAAGCCATAGAAAAGGGAATCTGGTTGATATCCATTTAAATGGAGGATAGGCATGCATAAAATAAGAGGCACTTCCTGATTGGATTTTCCTCAGGCTTTTGCCTGCAATATCAGTTCTGTTATACTCACAGACAATATTTTTACAGTTTTGGAAACTTTATAGTGTTTTCTATCCTAATATGACTTTGCATATTCTAGTTTCTGGGGCTGAGAAATAGGCAGTTTCAAATGGGTACGTTTTTTTTTGCCAAAAACGAAAATACTGCCCCCTACACGCAAAAGGTTAAGTCTCACAAAGACATGGCGGTTGGAACCAAAAATCTCAAATTTGGACTTAAGACCAAAGGACAGATTTCCACCGGTCTAGTGTCGATTGTTCGTGTTTCTTGGTCCAAGCAAGTCTCTTCTTATTATTAGTGTCCTTTAGTAGTGGTTTCTTTGCAGCAATTCGACCACGAAGGCCTGAACAGTTGATGTTGATGTGTCTGTTACTTGAACTATGTGAAGCATTTATTTGGGCTACAATTTCTGAGGCTGTTATATATAATGAACTTATCCTTAGCAGCAGAGGTAACTGGGTGTTCCATTCCTGTAACGGTCCTCACGAGAGCCAGTTTTATCATAGCGCTTGATGGTTTTTGAGACTGCACTTTAAGAAACTTTCAAAGTTCTTCAAATGTTCTGTTTTGACTGACCTTCATGTCTTAAAGTAATGATGGACTGTTGTTTCTCTTTGCTTTTTTGAGCTGTTCTTTCCATAATATGGACTTGGTCTTTTACCAAATAGGGCTGTCGTCTGTATACCCCCCTTTACCTTGTCACAATACAACTGATTGACTCAAATGCATTAAGAAGGAAAGATATTCCACAAATTAACTTTTAAGAAGGCACACCTGTTTATTGAAATGCATTCCAGGTGACTACCTCATGAAGCTGGTTGAGAGAATGCCAAGAGTGTGCAAAACTGTCATCAAGGCAAAGGGTGACTATTTGAATCATCTCAAATATAAAGAATAAAGAAAAACCATTGAACGAGTAGGTGTTCTAAAACTTTTGACTAGTAGTGTATATTTTCAGATGAGTGGTGGCTATGGCAAAGAGGTGCATCGTTGTGTCCAGAATGTTAATGAAAATGGGCAGAGCATTAAGGCAGCTGCCTGTGCTTTTAACGTGCCACCCAAAACCCTGTGGCGCCACCAAGACAAGCAGGTCAAAACCCCAGGCCACAGCCATTTGGGTGGGTTTCCAGTCTCTACTGGCTCTTTCGAATGTGACCTGGTGAGTCATACCCAAAAAATGGAAAGAGACCTTTTCGGACTTATAACATGGGATTTCCGAAAACTGTCCTTTGACCTGGCGGAGAGGATGGGAATCCCAAACACATTCAGTAAAGAATGGTGGTTGGCAGGCATGGACTGGTTTTTACAGGCACAGACTGTTTTTTACAGGAATAGACTGTTTTTTACAGGAATAAACTTGTTTTTTACATGCATGGACTGGTTTTTACAGGCATAGACTGGTTTTTACAGGCATATACAATTATTTTTACAGGCATGGGCTGGTTTTTACAGGCACAGACTGGTTTTTACAGGAATAGACTGGTTTTTACAGGCATAAACTGGTTTTTACAGGCACAAACTGGTTTTTACAGGCATTTACTATTTTTTTTACAGGCATGGGCTGGTTTTTACAGGCATAGACTGGTTTTTACAGGCATGGGCTGGTTTTTACAGGCATGGGCTGGTTTTTACAGGCATGGGCTGGTTTTTACAGGTATGGGCTGGTATTTACAGGCATGGGCTGGTTTTTACAGGCATGGACTGGTTTTTACAGGCATAGACCGTTTTTTACAGGCATGGACTGGTTTTTACAGGTATGGGCTGGTATTTACAGGCATGGACTGGTTTTTACAGGCATAGACCGTTTTTTACAGGCATGGACTGGTTTTTACAGGCATGGACTGGTTTTTACAGGCATGGACTGGTTATTACAGGCATGGATTGGTTTTTACAGGCATGGGCTGGTTTTTACAGGCATGGGCTGGTTTTTACAGGTATGGGCTGGTATTTACAGGCATGGGCTGGTTTTTACAGGCATGGACTGGTTTTTACAGGCATAGACCGTTTTTTACAGGCATGGACTGGTTTTTACAGGTATGGGCTGGTATTTACAGGCATGGACTGGTTTTTACAGGCATGGACTGGTTTCTACAGGCATGGACTGGTTTTTACAGGCATGGACTGGTTTTTACAGGCATGGACTGGTTATTACAGGCATGGACTGGTTTCTACAGGCATGGACTGGTTTTTACAGGCATGGACTGGTTTTACAGGCATGGACTGGTTTTTACAGGCATAGACAGTTTTTTTACAGGCATGGACTGGTTTTTACATGCATGGACTAGTTTTTACAGGCATGGACTGGTTTTTACAGGCATGGACTGGTTTTTACAGTTTTTTGAAGCGGCACCCAGAATTATCCTTCTGTATCCCACAAGTTGCCTCTGCCACTACATCAACCTCCGCCAAAAGCTGCCTCTGCCACTACATCAACCTCCGCCCACAAGCTGCCTCTGCCACTACATCAACCTCCGCCCACAAGCTGCCTCTGCCACTACATCAACCTCCGCCCACAAGCTCCACGCCACTACATCAACCTCCGCCCACAAGCTGCCTCTGCCACTACATCAACCTCCGCCCACAAGCTGCCTCTGCTACTACATCAACCTCCGCCCACAAGGTGCCTCTGCCACTACATCAACCTCCGCCCACAAGCTGCCTCTGCCACTACATCAACCTCCGCCCACAAGCTCCACGCCACTACATCAACCTCCGCCCACAAGCTGCCTCTGCCACTACATCAACCTCCGCCCACAAGCTGCCTCTGCCACTACATCAACCTCCGCCCACAAGCTGCCTCTGCCACTACATCAACCTCCGCCCACAAGCTGCCTCTGCCACTACATCAACCTCCGCCACAAGCTCCACCCCACAGCCAACCCAGCACCCACGGGTCTCCAGTGACCTTGCTCTGAACGTTGGTGTAACGGCGTTCTTCGTTTGTGGAAAGAGAGTCGGACCGAAATGCAGCATAATGGTTACTCATGTCTTTAATGAAGGAAAAAAGCGATACATGAAATAACCATACAAATACGAAAACAACAAACGGAACGTGAAACCTATTACAGCCTATCTGGTGAAACTACACAGAGACAGGAACAATCACCCACGAAATACAAAGCGAAACCAGGCTACCTAAATACGGTTCCCAATCAGAGACAACGAGAATCACCTGACTCTGATTGAGAACCGCCTCAGGCAGCCAAGCCTAACAACACCCCTAAACAGCCGCGATCCCAAATACTACAAACCCCAATACGAAAATACAATAACATAAACCCATGTCACACCCTGGCCTGACCAAATATATAACGAAAACACAAAATACAATGACCAAGGTGTGACAGAACCCCCCCCACCCTAAGGTGCGGACTCCTGGACGCACCTCAAAACCATAGGGAGGGTCCGGGTGGGCGTCTGTCCATGGTGGCGGTTCCGGCTCGGGACGTGGACCCCACTCCATTAATGTCCTAGTTCCCCCTTCGCGTCCTGGGATAATCCACCCTCGCCGCCGACCATGGCCTAATAATTCTCACCCAGAACCCCACAGAACTGAGGAGCAGCTCGTGACTGAGGGGCATCTCGGGACTGAGGGACAGCTCGGGACTGAGGGGCAGCTCGGGAATGAGGGGCAGCTCGGGACTGAGGCAGCTCGGGACTGAGGGGAAGCTCAGGGCTGAGGGGCAGCTCGGGACTGAGGGGCAGCTCGGGACTGAGGGGCAGCCCGGAACTGAGGGGCAGCCTGGAACTGAGGGGAAGCTCAGTACTGAGAGAAAGCCCAGTACTGAGAGGAAGCCCAGTACTGAGATGAAGCTCAGGCAGGTAGTAGGCTCCGGTAGATCCTGGCTGGCTGGCGGAACTGGAAGATTCTGGTTGACTAGCAGATCTGGAAGATTCTGGTTGACTGGCAGATCTGGAAGAGACTGGTTGACTGGCTGATCTGGAAGAGACTGGTTGACTGGCAGATCTGGAAGAGACTGGTTGTCTGGCAGATCTAGAAGATCATGGCTGACTGGCGGATCTAGCTGCTCTATGCAGACTGACAGCTCTTGCTGCTTCTTACAGACTGACAGCTCTGGCTGCTTCATACAGACTGACAGCTCTGGCTGCTTCATGCAGACTGACAGCTCTAACTGCTCCATGCAGGCTGACAGCTCTGACTGCTCCATGCAGGCTGACAGCTCTGACTGCTCCATGCAAGCTGGCAGCACCTTGCAGACTGACAGCTCCTTGCAGACTAGCAGCTCCTTGCAGATTGACAGCTCTGGCTGCTTCATGCAGACTGACAGCTCTGGCTGCTCCATGCAGGCTGGCAGCACCTTGCAGACTAGCAGCTCCTTGCAGACTGGCAGCTCTGGCTGCTTCATGCAGACTGACAGCTCTGGCTGCTTCATACAGACTGACAGCTCTGACTGCTCCATGCAGGCTGACAGCTCTGACTGCTCCATGCAGGCTGGCAGCACCTTGCAGACTAGCAGCTCCTTGCAGACTGGCATCTCTGGCTGCTTCATGCAGACTGACAGCTCAGGCTGCTCCGAACAGGCAGGAGGCTCCGGCAGCGCTGTAGAGAAGGAAGGCTCTGATAGCGCTGAACAGGCGGGAGACTCCGACAGCGCAGGAGGGAGGGAAGGCTCGGATAGCGCTGAACAGACAGGAGACTCCAGTAGCGCAGGAGGGAAGGAAGGCTCTGGCTGTGCTGAACAGGCGAGGCGCACAGAAGGCCTGGTGCGTGGTGCTGGAACTGGTGCTACAGGATCGAGGACACGCACAGGAAGCCTGGTGCGGGGAGCTGCTACCGGAGGACTGGTGTGTGGAGGTGGCTCTGGATAGACCGGACCGTGCAGGCGCACTGGAGCTCTGGAGCACCGAGCCTGCCCAAGCTTACCTGGCTCGATGCCCACTCTAGCCCGGCCAATAGGAAGGACTGGTATGAACCGCACCGGGCTATGCACCCGCACTGGAAACACCGTGCGCTCCATAGCATAACACGGTGTCTGCCCGGTCTCTCTAGCCCACCGGTGAGCACAGGGAGTTTGCGCAGGTCTCCTAAATCAAATCAAATCAAATCAAATTTATTTATATAGCCCTTCGTACATCAGCTGATATCTCAAAGTGCTGTACAGAAACCCAGCCTAAAACCCCAAACAGCAAACAATGCAGGTGTAAAAGCACGGTGGCTAGGAAAAACTCCCTAGAAAGGCCAAAACCTAGGAAGAAACCTAGAGAGGAACCGGGCTATGTGGGGTGGCCAGTCCTCTTCTGGCTGTGCCGGGTAGAGGTTATAACAGAACATGACCAAGATGTTCAAATGTTCATAAATGACCAGCATGGTCAAATAATAATAAGGCAGAACAGTTGAAACTGGAGCAGCAGCACAGTCAGATGGACTGGGGACAGCAAGGAGCTACCTGGCATAGCCATACTCCCTTTAAGCCACACCCCCCAATAATTTTTTTGGGCTGCTTTTCGGGTTTCCAACCGCGTCGCCGTGCTGCCTCCTCATACCAGCGCCTCTCCGCTTTAGCCGCCTCTATTTCTTCCTTGGGACGGCGATATTCTCCAGGCTGAGCCCAGGGTCCTTTTCCGTCTAATTCCTCCTCCCATGTCCAATTCTCCAAGTGGTGCAGCCTCTCCCACTGCAACTGCTCTTCACGATTAACAGGGAGAGTTGGCTCAGGTCTGACTCCTGACTCAGCCACTCTCTCTCTGAGCCCTCCCCCAATAAATATTTGGGGGTTACTTTCAGTTTTCGCTCTGCGCCGCCGTGTCTTCCTTTTCGACTCCATTCGCCTATAGCCCTCTTCGCACTGCTCGAGCAAATCCCAGGCGGGCTCCTGCACTCTCTCTGGGTCGGCCGCCCCCACCTGTCGATTTCTTCCCACGTCGTATACTCCATGCCTCTGCTGTCCATAACATCCTCCCGTCGCTGTTCAAGCTGTCGCTGCCTGTTAACACGCTGCTCGGTCCGTGTGCGGTGGGTGATTCTGTAACGGCGTTCTTCGTTTGTGGAAAGAGAGTCGGACCGAAATGCAGCGTAGTGGTTACTCATGTCTTTAATGAAGGAAAAAGGCGATACATGAAATAACTATACAAATACGAAAACAACAAACGGAACGTGAAACCTATTACAGCCTATCTGGTGAAACTACACAGAGACAGGAACAACCACCCACAAAATACAAAGCGAAACCAGGCTACCTAAATACGGTTCCCAATCAGAGACAACGAGAATCACCTGACTCTGATTGAGAACCGCCTCAGGCAGCCAAGCCTAACAACACCCCTAATCAGCCGCGATCCCAAATACTACAAACCCCAATACGAAAATACAATAACATAAACCCATGTCACACCCTGGCCTGACCAAATATATAACGAAAACACAAAATACAATGACCAAGGCGTGACAGTTGGTAAGAAAAAGCAACGTCTGCACCATTTTAGAAAATATATAGTGGCATGTAGTTTTTTTACCCCATTTTGCAGAGATTTTTATATCTAGCTAAGATGTTTGGTGCAGTATTTCTCAATGAAAAAATTTGCAGGAAAATAAGTCATCTCATTGAATGACAACAAAGACTTTATTGAAGAATCCCTACTGTTGACCAATCACAGACGAATGGGCGTAGATTTCGGCTATCTACTTCGGCTATCGACTTCGAGAGAAAAAATGTTGTGTGCCCGAACAGACGACAAAACCCTTACTGAAGTCCAAAACAAACAAAAGACTGTACAAAATTCGTCATAATATATGTACAAACTCTTCCAAGCAGTTTGGGCTGGGAAGCATGCTGTTTAGTGCATTCTCTCAGTTTCATAGACAGGATTGTTTTAATTACTAGAAGATTGTACAGTTATTTTAATTACTTGAGTATACTGTAGGTGCACTTTGTGGCATAGTACAATCTCAACACCTTTTTGCCTTTTTTGTCATGCACAATGTTAAGGATTTGCAAATAAGGTAAATTCATTTGACTAGCTATAGTATAATACATATTTAAATACAGGAATTCTTATAGGAGCATCCTGATCTTTCAACAAAATAAATAATAATTTATTATTAAGCAACTTAAGAAAAGATGGCAAAACACCTATGTGATGTACCCTTGGCTTGTAATCCCACATCAAAGCTATATTTGTCTGGGATTGTTCCCGTAGGGTGTGTGGCGTAATGGGTTCTCTCCCTCTCCGTCCGACTCTTCCGTTATACACTGCAACAACTGACATCACATCACCAGGAGACAAGAGACAGCAGATGCAATCATGTTAATTCCTGATCTGGAGACAGGTGAGAGGATGCCTCAGCCCTGTGGCTGAAACATACTATGTGCCCTGTAATCAGCTATGCTCTAATAATTCTTACAGCATTAACGGTGCGTGGGTAAAATCACTGGGGAAGCCAAGCCAGGAAGAAAAGGCATATTACAACCTGTGTTGTGTTAATTACTTTGTTTGCTCGATAACCTGTTAATTTATATCCCTTGCCACCGTGATATATAGGCCTAAGGCCGAGACAATAAGAAGACTCAGTGGCAGAATAAATTCAACCACACCGTTGTTTCATCACAAAACCGTAGAGCAATGTTTGTTCGGTGGAGTCCACAAAGCATTTTGCATGTAATAAACAGTTCCATGACCTATAGCGTGTACAATCAAGTTAATTTCAAAACGACTAAAAAACTATTGATTTAGAACCACGGGAGAGTTACCGGAAGTCACAAAGAAAACAGGAGCTGCCTCCACTATTCCAGCACCATTTAAATTTTAACATCATCAAATCATCTATGTTTAATCTAATACAGTGACAACTGAAAGATTCCAAAAACAATTTAGTCCAATCAACGTTCGCCAAATATCATGTGGCTGTCCATGGGACTGATTTGAACCGTGAGGAGTGGAGTTTCACTGTTGTGGAGGTATTTTATTGCCTGAGTCACCTCATTGTGTGTGTGTGTGTGTGTGTGTGTGTGTGTGTGTGTGTGTGTGTGT
Organism: Oncorhynchus gorbuscha; assembly: GCF_021184085.1. NCBI lineage: Eukaryota > Metazoa > Chordata > Actinopteri > Salmoniformes > Salmonidae > Oncorhynchus > Oncorhynchus gorbuscha. The sequence continues at coordinate 103,309,860 of NC_060174.1, read as the reverse complement.
GTGTGTGTGTGTGTGTGTGTGTGTGTGTGTGTGTGTGTGTGTGTGTGTGTGTGTGTGTGTGTGTGTGTGTGTGTGTGTGTGTAAGAAAAAACATGTTATGGTTGGATCAGAATTGCCGTTATAATCCATTTTAGCGAGCTAGCTAACTACCGGAGGACAACAACACAATGAGATGCAGCAATTCACGATTTAGCTTTTGATATGATTGGTGTGAAGCCAAATCCAAACTGGCTTCCATTGACACATTTTGTTATTGTTGGGTGTGCCAGGACCATTCATACTCACTCAGTTTAGCTCAACACTAAACTCGGGCTCCCCAGTGGTGCACTCCATCTCAGTGCTAGAGGTGTCACTACAGATCCTGGTTCGATTCCAGACTGTATCACTACCGGCCCAGCGTCGTTCGGGTTTGGCCGTCACTGTAACTAAGAACGTGTTCTTTAATAACTGACGTGCCTAGTTAAATAAAGGGTACATTTTACATTTTTATGGGAGGTCAAATGCTTGCGGGCTCTTTTTTGTTGTTGACCAGACCGCATCAGATAGATGGGCTACACAGAGGGGTGCTGTTTTTCTCGCTCGGATGATTGCTCCGCTGAGATGCATTCAGCCTCTTGCAAATTGAAGAGAAATTATGAAACACAGAGAGACATTATTATTTATTTATTTAGTATCATTTTTTTATTTTGTGGAGGAGAAGCCTGTCTTCCCTTGGTATCGATGATTACACGCCACTGTCTTAACGACGTCTTCTTCTGTGGTTTATCTATGCTTCGGCTAGAAGATTTGCAGTATAGATTATAGATTATGCACTTTTTTTGTGTTTACTTTTCCTCCTTTATAAGTTTATACGTTTATAAGTTGTACCCAACAAACTTCTATAACTGTCTAGACTGCTCTTCAGTCTGAGGATAAAGAAATATTTCTGAAAAGGTTGGACCACATTTTGAGCTTCTGAATCAATCTTCTTCACGAATCATGATTGTAAATGGGTCAGTGGCCCAATCGATAGGCCTCCAGAATGCACATATGGCAACATTTACATTTTACATTTAAGTCATTTAGCAGACGCTCTTATCCAGAGCGACTTACAAATTGGCGCATTCACCTTATGACATCCAGTGGAACAGTCACTTTACAATAGTGCATCTAAATCTTAAAGGGGGGGGGGGGTGAGAAGGATTACTTTATCCTATCCTAGGTATTCCTTAAAGAGGTGGGGTTTCAGGTGTCTCCGGAAGGTGGTGATTGACTCCGCTGTCCTGGCGTCGTGAGGGAGTTTGTTCCACCATTGGGGGGCCAGAGCAGCAAACAGTTTTGACTGGGCTGAGCGGGAGCTGTACTTCCTCAGTGGTAGGGAGGCGAGCAGACCAGAGGTGGATGAACGCAGTGCCCTTGTCATGGGGTTAATGGTTGAATTACCCTCTAAGAAATCAAAAGAACTGCTTATTAACCCGTGGTCCAGTCCCAGTCAGTCAGTTTTTTTTTCAGTTAAATTTGTGCAGCTTTCTCAGGAGGATGTGGCTGATCCTAAGCATTAATCACAGCAGGGAGAAGGCTACTTTATCAACCTGACACCCAGCTGCCCACCCATCTAAATGCATCGAACCAGCTGCAGCCAAAGGTCAGATCATCACCATGTATGGTCTCGGCCGTGTGTGCCCTCAAGCCCTGCTGGTGTGAACACATTTGTATATGAGTGACCATGAGTGGCTTAAGATGTTCTTTTTGAAATGTTCAACTGATATCCATAATTTGTCTCTGAGGGATACACATGTCAACGCTTCCATATATTCTTTATTTATAATCGCATTTAAAAAATAAAAATAAAGATATTTATGGGATGTATTGTACTTGTGCAGAGGGTCTGGATGGTTCGTGAACATGGAAGGATCTAGAAAGAAGGGTGAAGAAAACAAAGAGGCTGGCTAAAGCGGAGAGGCTAAAACATGAAGAAGTTTAATGGAATGAGAAGCAAACCATTTTCACCAGAACAGAATTACAGTATGTGTCACTAACACAGAGAAGCTGCTGCCTACATACAGACTTGATATCATTGGCCACTTTAATAAATGAATCACTCGTCACTTTAATAATGTTTACATACAGTGGGGAGAACGAGTATTTGATACACTGGGCTGATCCCTCTCCTTCCTCATGATCATTGATGCCCCACGAGGTGAGATCTTGCATGGAGCCCCAGACCGAGGGTGATTGACCGTCATCTTGAACTTCTTCCATTTTCTAATAATTGCACCAACAGTTGTTGCCTTCTCACCAAGCTGCTTGCCTATTGTCCTGTAGCCCATCCCAGCCTTGTGCAGGTCAATTTTACAATTTTACTTTACAATTTTACTCCTGATGTCCTTACACAGGTCTCTGGTCTTGGCCATTGTGGAGAGGTTGGAGTCTGTTTGATTGAGTGTGTGGACAGGTGTCTTTTATACAGGTAACGAGTTCAAACAGGTGCAGTTAATACAGGTAATGAGTGGAGAACAGGAGGGCTTCTTAAAGAAAAACGAACAGGTCTGTGAGAGACGGAATTCTTACTGGTTGGTAGGTGATCAAATACTTATGTCACGCAATAAAATGCAAATGAATTACTTAAAAATCATACAATGTGATTTTCTGGATTTTTGATTCCGTCTCTCACAGTTGAAGTGTACCTATGATAAAAATTACAGACCTCTACATGCTATGTAAGTAGGAAAACCTGCAAAATCTGCAGTGTATCAAATACTTCCCACTGTGTCTTGCGTTACTCATCTCATATGTATAGACTGTAGACTGTATTTTATTGCATCTTGCCTATGCCGCTCTGTCATTGCTCATCCATGTATTTATATGTATATATTCTTATTCCTTTACTTAGATTTGTGTGTATTAGGTAGTTGTTGTGGAATTGTTAGATTACTTGTTAGATATTGCTGCGCTGTCGGGAACTAGAAGCCCAAACATTTCACTACACTCACATTAACTTCTGCTAACCATGTGTATGTGACCAATAACATCTGCTAACCTTGTGTATGTGACCAATAACATCTGCTAACCATGTGACTGTGACCAATAACATCTGCTAACCGTGTGTATGTGACCAATAACATCTGCTAACCGTGTGTATGTGACCAATAACATCTGCTAACCGTGTGTATGTGACCAATAACATCTGCTAACCATGTGACTGTGACCAATAGCATTTGATTTGATACAGGAAGTAAACAATCATTAGAGTGCGTTGGGTAAATTACTGTTCTTCAAATAACAGTCATTATTTTCATTCCCATTGTTCTACGGGCTCCTCCGTCAACCTAATTATCTTCTGTTGTATTCAGCTAACTTAGCATGAGTGTCCTTGATACCAGCGACACGATATAATCACGGCCTCTCCGCTGCCCTTCTCAGTTTGAAACATCAACGTACACGACGAAAAAAAATAATAATATTGGTGTTGGCTTTAAGCAGACCACCTGCTATGTAATTTCCATTGACAATATGACACTACTAGCATGACATGTTATTGTACCTAATCAAATCATCAAACGCCACCTGATTCGCTTCTATCATTGTCTCTAATTTGGTTTCAACACTATTTCTAGTGGGTACACTATGATTCATACTGTAGATATTCTGCAGGCTCCTTTCTCCTGAAACGATGGCCCTTGTGAGCTGCTGTTAAAACCTGCAGACAGTGACCGCAGGCATAGCTCTTTAACCTTGATGGAGTGTTCTGGATCAACGGGATCAATGTGAATGCCTGCCAGGAATGGCTTCACATAAGCCCGTCCTGACTTGTAGGTCGGGATACCTTTCCTTTAAAGCAGTATCTCCTTTATGTGGTACCCTCCATTAGAGGAGAAAAAAAGGGATACCCTGAAAGTGTTAATCTCTCCTCCTTTAAACAAATGTATCCCCAAGCTGCAACAGGTACTGCTTCTCTTCATCTTACTGTAAGGTATGTTTCCTCCGACAGAGTAGCAAATGCTCACATTTCTCACAAAATCAATGGTAGATTCGAGTCTATTTAATGTAGCATGGTGAAAAAATCTCTGCGGAGCCCTGAAAAACCAGAAGCCGTCAGACCAAAATAAACCCGTGTTGAATCTCGGAGGGAGATGAGCTGGGAAGGAAAGTAGAGTATGTTGCCCTTCACTCGGTTGGCTACAGGAGAGGAGGAGCAGGCAGCGTTGTATCTGTGCACAGACCAAATAAAGCTGTTGGATATCAGTGGACAGACACATCAGGCCTGGGAGGAAGGGAAAACAGACCCCGAGGTGACATCAGGAGAGGGACGGGAGACACCTGTCAGTGGTGCTATAGACTAATAATAGGAAACAGTGCTGTGTGAGAGTATTGTGACATGCCAATAGAGCGAGGATAGAGAAGGTCTGGAAAAAATCATCATGATTGTTGCCATTTTGATGGGTGGAGTAATGGAGTCCAGAGCTCACGCATTACACTGGGCCAAATGATGTGTTTCTCATGTGTCGCAAACAGACGGTTCTCTCTCTCTCTCTCTCTCTCTCTCTCTCTCCGTTTCACAGATGAATGTGTCTGTATAGGAAATGTTTTGCTTTTCACTTTTATTTCTCTATCTGCAAAGTTTGTCCTCGTGTCTCCTCATTTTAGTGGCTAGTTTCAGTTCACTTTGCCCTCTGATATTGAAAAGGGCCGTGTTTACACAGGTAGCCCAATTCTGATATTGAAAAGGGCCGTGTTTACACAGGTAGCCCAATTCTGATATTGAAAAGGGTCGTGTTTACACAGGTAGCCCAATTCTGATATTGAAAAGGGCCGTGTTTACACAGGTAGCCCAATTCTGATATTGAAAAGGGCCGTGTTTACACAGGTAGCCCAATTCTGATATTGAAAAGGGTCGTGTTTACACAGGTAGCCCAATTCTGATATTGAAAAGGGCCGTGTTTACACAGGTAGCCCAATTCTGATATTGAAGAGGGCCGTGTTTACACAGGTAGCCCAATTCTCATATTTTTGGCCACTAATTGTTCTTTTAACCAATCACATCAGATATTTTCACACCAGAGTTTTCTCTGATCTTTTCTTTAAATAATAAAAAATCTTGGCGCTGATCAAAAGACCAATTAGTGAAAAGCTTAAGAGGCCATTAAATCAGGGCTGGTTTGTTAGTCATTGGCTGCATTTTAGACAGGCAGCCCAATTCCGTTTTCTTTCTTCACTAATTGGTATTAGATCAGCTCTGAAAAAAAGATAGATTGTGAAAAGATCTGATGTGATTGGTCAAAAGACCAATTAGACTGTGTAAACGCAGTCATTGTGAATTACAGTGTCTGCACAAGGTAGATATGAATATAGAAATGCTGTTGTAGAAGGTTCAGGATGGCAGCCTAATTCCCTTCAATGATATTTATTGCTGATGCGTTTCAGAGCAAAGCTCTTCGGTCAAAACATTGTAATTATTAATGTGAAAAGGTGATTTCTTCCACAAGATTTATACAGAGGAGTCTGCCCATTGCTGGGGAAAAAATTAAATCATGAAGCGTCTCCTGTCCAGACTGAAGGAGACAGAAATGAGGTTAAGGTGAATCAGAGCCAACGTACTGTATGTCAGCTAGAGGAAGTTGAAGAGGATAGGAGAGCTCAGACTCAACTCAATATGTGGGGGGGGGTGGAGTACTGTGGAGTCTGTGAAGTCTGTATTGGAAACTTTCAGGGCTTTGATGGTTGCCACGTCAACCAGCTAAAGGAAATCCATACACGATCTTTGTAAAGGTCAGCACAGAAGAGCATTTGAAAAAGCAACCAACCAATGAGTCCCACCAAACTTCAGCTGTATGTCTTTTTACCGTTGTGCATATTCATTTCATGTGTTGACAAAGAGATATTTGTTTTTACAAAACGGTAGCATTATGAAGCCTGCCTCTCAGAGTGCACTTCATTAGGGGGGAATTTACACGTCATCCTTGCAGTTGTTCACACTGCCTAAATAGATTAGATTGTGTGTTTACGCTGTGCAGATGTTGGTGTATCAGTGGCATCAATAATGCATGTCGACATTTATTGTCATGAATCTTGCCCTGGAGGCAGAACTGAGCGATATCCACTAGATGGGTGAGCTGCTAAGTGAACCTTGGCTAAATCGTAAAAATTAATGAATGGAAAAAAACATTGCTGTTTGGTCTTAATTTAAGGTTAGGGTTAGGCATTGGGTTTTTTACATTTGTTTTTATTACAGATCCCCATTCTACTCTTCCTGGGGTCCAGCACAATTAAGGCAATTTATAACATTTTAAAAACATTACAACACATTCACAGATTTCACAACACACTGTGTGGGCTCATTGCTGCTTGCGTCAGTTACTTGATGTGGAATAGAGTTCCATGTAGTCATGGCTCTATGTAGTACTGTGGAGTAGAGTTCCATGTAGTCATGGCTCTATGTAGTACTGTGGAATAGAGTTCCATGTAGTCATGGCTCTATGTAGTACTGTGGAGTAGAGTTCCATGTAGTCATGGCTCTATGTAGTACTGTGGAATAGAGTTCCATGTAGTCATGGCTCTATGTAGTACTGTGGAATAGAGTTCCATGTAGTCATGGCTCTATGTAGTACTGTGGAATAGAGTTCCATGTAGTCATGGCTCTATGTAGTACTGTGGAATAGAGTTCCATGTAGTCATGGCTCTATGTAGTACTGTGGAGTAGAGTTCCATGTAGACATGGCTCTATGTAGTACTGTGGAATAGAGTTCCATGTAGTCATGGCTCTATGTAGTACTATGTGCCTCCCATAGTCTGTTCTGGACTGTGAAGAGACCTCTGGTGGCTTGTCTTGTGGGGTATGCATAGGTGTCCGAGGTCCATTCCACATGTCAGTACCTCTCATAAATACAAGTAGTGATGAAGTCAATCTCTATTCCACTTTCAGCCAGGAGAGATTGACATGCATATTATTAATATTAGCTCTCTGTGTACATTTAAGGAACAGTCATGCTGCCCTGTTCTGAACCAATTGCAATTTTCTTAAGTTCCTTTTTGTGGCACAAGACCACACAACTGAACAGTAGTCAAGGTGTGACAAACTAGAGCCTGTAGGACCTGCCTTGTTGATAGTGTTGTTAAGAAGGTAGAAACTAGGGCCTGTAGGACCTGCCTTGTTGATAGTGTTGTTAAGAAGGTAGAAACTAGGGCCTGTAGGACTTGCCTTGTTGATAGTGATGTTAAGAAGGTAGAAACTAGGGCCTGTAGGACCTGCCTTGTTGATAGTGATGTTATGAAGGTAGAAACTAGGGCCTGTAGGACCTGCCTTGTTGATAGTGTTGTTAAGAAGGTAGAAACTAGGGCCTGTAGGACCTGCCTTGTTGATAGTGTTGTTAAGAAGGCAGAGGATTGCTTTATTATGGACAGACTTATGGATAACTTGCTCAATTTCCACATAATTTATTACAAGATGTAGTTGAGGTTTAGGGTTCAGTGAATGATTTGTCCCAAATGAAATGATTTTAGTTTTAGAAATATTTAGGACTAACTTATTCCTTGCCACCCATTCTGACACTAACTTCAGCTCTTTGTTAAGTGTTGCAGTCATTTCAGTCGCTGTAGCAGCTGACACACGGGCTTTACTCAGAGCCAGCCGCCCTGGGGAATTCCTGATTCTACCTGGATTATGTTGGAGAGGCTTCCATTAAAGAACCCCTTCTGTGTTCAGACAGGTAATTCTTATCCACAAAATAGCAGAGGGGGAGGTGTAAAGCCATAACACATATGTTTTTTTCAGCAGCTGAAGTCTAACAAAACAGCCCCCCCCCCACAATCTTTTAATCATCAGTTTCTCTCAGCCAATCATCAGTCATTAGTGTAAGTGCTGTGCTTGTTGAATGTCCTTCCCTATAAGCATGCGGAATGTTTGGTGTCAACTTGTTTACCTTTATAGCATTGTATCGTTGTATTTTTACTATCATACTTTATGTCATTTATCTTTGTTTCATAGTGTAGTTCCTTCTTCTTTTGTACTCAGTTTAGTCACATAATTTCACAATTTGCAGTACTTTAGCCAATCGGTTGTGCAGCCAGGCTTATTTGCCATTCCTTTTTGCCTCATCCACCTCAACCATACATTTTTTTAATTCCTCATAAATCCACAGGGGTTTAACAGTTTTTACGGTCATTTTCTTAATGGGTGCGTGCTTATTAATAACTGGAATAAGTAGTTTCATAAATGTGTCAAGTGCAGCGTCTGGTTGATCCTCATTATACACCACAGACCAACACATATTCTATACATCATCAACATAGGAATCATTACAAAACATATTGTATGACCTCTTAAACACAATAATAGGCCCCGCCTTTGGACTTTGGTTTTCCTAGATATGGCTACTATATTGTGATCACTACATCCTGTGGTTTTCCTAGATATGACTATTATATTGTGGTTTTCCTAGATATGGCTACTATATTGTGATCACTACATCCTGTGGTTTTCCTAGATATGGCTATTATATTGTGATCACTACATCCTGTGGTTTACCTAGATATGGCTATTATATTGTGATCACTAGATCCTGTGGTTTTACCTAGATATGGCTATTATATTGTGATCACTACATCCTGTGGTTTTCCTAGATATGGCTATTATATTGTGGTTTCACTAGACATCCTGTGGTTTACCTAGATATGGCTATTATATTGTGATCACTAGATCCTGTGGTTTTCCTAGATATGGCTATTATATTGTGATCACTACATCCTGTGGTTTACCTAGATATGGCTATTATATTGTGATCACTACATCCTGTGGTTTTCCTAGATATGGCTACTATATTGTGATCACTATATCCTGTGGTTTTCCTAGATATGGCTACTATATTGTGTTTTCACTAGATATGGCTACTGTGGTTTTCCTAGATATGGCTACTATATGGTGTTTTTCCTAGATATGGCTACTATATTGTGATCACTACATCCTGTGGTTTTCCTTGATATGGCTACTATATTGTGATCACTACATCCTGTGGTTTTCCTAGATATGGCTACTATATTGTGATCACTACATCCTGTGGTTTTCCTAGATATGGCTACTATATTGTGGTTTTCCTAGATATGGCTACTATATGGTGGTTTTCCTAGATATGGCTACTATATTGTGATCCCTACTTCCTGTGGATCTGGATACAGCCTTCAAGGTCATTTCTGTAACATTAGTAAAGATGTGATCAATACATGTTGATGATTTAATTCCTGTGCTGTTTGTGACTATCCTGATAGGCTGACTTGATCACCTGAACCAGGTTGCAGGCACTGGTTACAGTTTGAAGCTTTTTCTTGAGTGCGTAGCATGATGAAAGCCAGTCAATATTTAAACCTTCCAGAAAACGTACCACTCTGTTGATATCACATACATTATCAAGCATTTCACACATTATCCTGATACTAACTGTTAGCACTCGGTGGTCTATAGCAGCTTCCCAACAGAATGGGCTTTAGGTGAGGCAGATGAACCTGTAGCCATATTACTTCAACAGTATTTAACATGAGATCGTCTCTAAGCTTTACAGGAATGTGGTTCTGAATATAAACAGCAACACCTCCACCACTGGCATTCTCTATATTTTCTGTAAATGTTATAACCTTGTATTGCTACCACTGTATCATCAAAGGAATTATCTAAGTGAGTTACAGAGATAATCAGAATATGAATGTCATCTGTTGCTAGCAAATTATTGAATTCATAAACCTTGTTTCTTAAGCTACATATGTTAATTAACATGGGCTATTTTGAGCACTTTTCTTCTGGGATGTTTACGTGTTTTCATTACTTTACTGGGAAGCTTAGCAGAAGTAGATATGTTCATGTTATGTATCTTAGTGCAGGGTGAGCTGCACACAGTGGACTTCCTCCTGAGGGCACATCGCCTCAGAGCTAACAGTATAAATCTGGTTCATTGGCACGTGATTACTGCGTAGGATCAGCAGAGGCATTAAGGGAAGTTAGAGGGACATAAAGTAGGTTACTTACATTGTCTGCCGAGGCCCCTGATGTAATGTACATTTGCTGAAGCATTATGACAACTGCTTTGGAATGGTAGGAATTAGCTGAGCTGGGCTTTGGTCATTGATAAGTCATTGATAAGTCATTGTCTCAACGCAGCCTTTTAATGCTGTGAAAGGATCCAGGAACCCCAAAATGATTTGGGTGGATCCCATCCTCTTTACAAAACCTGTTTTGTTTCCAAAAGGTATCGAAAATTGTCAACAAAAGTTACACCTCATTGAGCTGCAATAATCACGTAGCCAGTTGTGAAGAGAAAGAATCCTGCTAAAGTGTTCAGTGCCACGATTCAGAGAAGGGCACAGGGCCAGATACGAGGAGTCTTTTGTTAGTGTCTAGCAGAGAGTCAATCAGCTCTTTTAAAATCCAGTTTCAACTGTTCAGAGCTGCCCTTCATGAGGTCATTAGAACCCAAATGGACTACGATAGAATCAATTTCCATGTCATGACGTAGTGCATTCGGGAGCAGCTTAGTAGTGTCATTTACTCGAGGTCCGGGATAGAACATTGTTTTTGCACTCGGGAAACGGTCACAGTTCTTTTGGAGCTGCCCAAAATCACTGCTAGAGAGAAGGACGAGGAAATCTGCCCATTCACCACGCTTCACAGGATTCGAAGAACCCTTTATGGACAGGCGAAAGGCTGGATAACTTGAGCTCGTTGCTCCCGGCACCTGGTGTCATTAGAGTGAGCAGTGTGTTAGGGTTAGTCATTAGGGTTAGCAGTGTGTGTTAGGGTTAGCAGTGTGGTTAGGGTTAGTCATTAGGGTTAGCAGTGTGGTTAGAGTTAGTCATTAGGGTTAGCAGTGTGGTGAGGGTTAGCAGTGTGGTTAGGGTTGGTCATTAGGTTTAGCAGTGTGGTTAGGGTTAGTCATTAGGGTTAGCAGTGTGGTCAGGGTTAGTCATTAGGGTTAGCAGTGTGGTTAGGGTTAGTCATTAGGGTCAGCAGTGTAGTTAGGGTTAGTCATTAGGGTTAGCAGTGTGGTTAGGGTTAGTCATTAGGTTTAGCAGTGTGGTCAGGGTTAGTCATTAGGGTTAGCAGTGTGGTTAGGGTTAGCAGTGTGGTTAGGGTTTGTCATTAGGGTTAGCAGTGTGGTTAGGGTTAGTCATTAGGGTTAGCAGTGTGGTTAGGGTTAGTCATTAGGTTTAGCAGTGTGGTCAGGGTTAGTCATTAGGGTTAGCAGTGTGGTTAGGGTTAGTCATTAGGGTTAGTCATTAGGGTTAGCAGTGTGGTTAGGGTTCGTCATTAGGCTTAGCAGTGTGGTTAGGGTTAGTCATTAGGGTTAGTCATTAGGGTTAGCATTGTGGTTAGGGTTCGTCATTAGGCTTAGCAGTGTGTTTAGGGTTAGTCATTAGGTTTAGCAGTGTGGTTAGGGTTAGTCATTAGGCTTAGCAGTGTGGTTAGGGTTCGTCATTGGGGTTAGCGGTGTGGTTAGGGTTAGTCATCAGGGTTAGCGTTGTGGTTAGGGTTAGTCATTAGGTTTAGCAGTGTGGTCAGGGTTAGTCATTAGGGTTAGCAGTGTGGTTAGGGTTAGTCATTAGGGTCAGCAGTGTGGTTAGGGTTAGTCATTAGGGTTAGCAGTGTGGTTAGGGTTAGTCATTAGGTTTAGCAGTGTGGTCAGGGTTAGTCATTAGGGTTAGCAGTGTGGTTAGGGTTAGCAGTGTGGTTAGGGTTAGTCATTAGGGTTAGCAGTGTGGTTAGGGTTAGTCATTAGGGTTAGCAGTGTGGTGAGGGTTAGTCATTAGGTTTAGCAGTGTGGTCAGGGTTAGTCATTAGGGTTAGCAGTGTGGTTAGGGTTAGTCATTAGGGTTAGTCATTAGGGTTAGCAGTGTGGTTAGGGTTCGTCATTAGGGTTAGCAGTGTGGTTAGGGTTAGTCATTAGGGTTAGTCATTAGGGTTAGCAGTGTGGTTAGGGTTAGTCATTAGGTTTAGCAGTGTGGTTAGGGTTAGTCATTAGGGTTAGCAGTGTGGTTAGGGTTAGTCATTAGGGTTAGCAGTGTGGTTAGTCATTAGGGTTAGCGGTGTGGTTAGGGTTAGTCATTAGGGTTAGCGGTGTGGTTAGGGTTAGTCATTAGGTTAGCGGTGTGGTTAGGGTTGTAGGGTCAGGTTAGTCATTAGGGTTAGCAGTGTGGTTAGGGTTCGTCATTAGGTTTAGCAGTGTGGTTAGGGTTAGTCATTAGGGTTAGCAGTGTGGTTAGGGTTAGTCATTAGGGTCAGCAGTGTGGTTAGGGTTAGTCATTAGGGTTAGCAATGTGGTTAGGGTTAGTCATTAGGGTTAGCAGTGTGGTTAGGGTTAGTCATTAGGGTTAGTCATTAGGGTTAGCAGTGTGGTTAGGGTTCGTCATTAGGGTTAGCAGTGTGGTTAGGGTTAGTCATTAGGGTTAGTCATTAGGGTTAGCAGTGTGGTTAGGGTTCGTCATTGGGGTTAGGTGTGGTTAGGGTTAGTCATTAGGGTTAGCGGTGTGGTTAGGGTTAGTCATTAGGGTTAGCGGTGTGGTTAGGGTTAGTCATTAGGGTTAGTCAGGTTAGTCATTAGGGTTAGCAGTGTGGTTAGGGTTCGTCATTAGGTTTAGCAGTGTGGTTAGGGTTAGTCATTAGGGTTAGCAGTGTGGTTAGGTTTCGTCATTGGGGTTAGCGGTGTGGTTAGGGTTAGTCATTAGGGTTAGCGGTGTGGTTAGGGTTAGTCATTAGGGTTAGCGGTGTGGTTAGGGTTAGTCATTAGGGTTAGTCATTAGGGTTAGCAGTGTGGTTAGGGTTCGTCATTAGGGTTAGCAGTGTGGTTAGGGTTAGTCATTAGGGTTAGTCATTAGGGTTAGCAGTGTGGTTAGGGTTCGTCATTGGGGTTAGCGGTGTGGTTAGGGTTAGTCATTAGGGTTAGCGGTGTGGTTAGGGTTAGTCATTAGGGTTAGCGGTGTGGTTAGGGTTAGTCATTAGGGTTAGTCATTAAGGTTAGTCATTAGGGTTAGCAGTGTGGTTAGGGTTCGTCATTAGGTTTAGCAGTGTGGTTAGGGTTAGTCATTAGGGTTAGCAGTGTGGTGAGGGTTAGTCATTAGGTTTAGCAGTGTGGTCAGGGTTAGTCATTAGGGTTAGCAGTGTGGTTAGGGTTAGTCATTAGGGTTAGTCATTAGGGTTAGCAGTGTGGTTAGGGTTCGTCATTAGGGTTAGCAGTGTGGTTAGGGTTAGTCATTAGGGTTAGTCATTAGGGTTAGCAGTGTGGTTAGGGTTAGTCATTAGGTTTAGCAGTGTGGTTAGGGTTAGTCATTAGGGTTAGCAGTGTGGTTAGGGTTCGTCATTAGGGTTAGCAGTGTGGTTAGGGTTCGTCATTAGGGTTAGCGGTGTGGTTAGGGTTAGTCATTAGGGTTAGCGGTGTGGTTAGGGTTAGTCATTAGGGTTAGCGGTGTGGTTAGGGTTAGTCATTAGGGTTAGTCATTAAGGTTAGTCATTAGGGTTAGCAGTGTGGTTAGGGTTCGTCATTAGGTTTAGCAGTGTGGTTAGGGTTAGTCATTAGGGTTAGCAGTGTGGTTAGGGTTAGTCATTAGGGTCAGCAGTGTGGTTAGGGTTAGTCATTAGGGTTAGCAATGTGGTTAGGGTTAGTCATTAGGGTTAGCAGTGTGGTTAGGGTTAGTCATTAGGGTTAGTCATTAGGGTTAGCAGTGTGGTTAGGGTTCGTCATTAGGGTTAGCAGTGTGGTTAGGGTTAGTCATTAGGGTTAGTCATTAGGGTTAGCAGTGTGGTTAGGGTTCGTCATTGGGGTTAGCGGTGTGGTTAGGGTTAGTCATTAGGGTTAGCGGTGTGGTTAGGGTTAGTCATTAGGGTTAGCGGTGTGGTTAGGGTTAGTCATTAGGGTTAGTCATTAAGGTTAGTCATTAGGGTTAGCAGTGTGGTTAGGGTTCGTCATTAGGTTTAGCAGTGTGGTTAGGGTTAGTCATTAGGGTTAGCAGTGTGGTTAGGTTTCGTCATTGGGGTTAGCGGTGTGGTTAGGGTTAGTCATTAGGGTTAGCGGTGTGGTTAGGGTTAGTCATTAGGGTTAGCGGTGTGGTTAGGGTTAGTCATTAGGGTTAGTCATTAGGGTTAGCAGTGTGGTTAGGGTTCGTCATTAGGGTTAGCAGTGTGGTTAGGGTTAGTCATTAGGGTTAGTCATTAGGGTTAGCAGTGTGGTTAGGGTTCGTCATTGGGGTTAGCGGTGTGGTTAGGGTTAGTCATTAGGGTTAGCGGTGTGGTTAGGGTTAGTCATTAGGGTTAGCGGTGTGGTTAGGGTTAGTCATTAGGGTTAGTCATTAAGGTTAGTCATTAGGGTTAGCAGTGTGGTTAGGGTTCGTCATTAGGTTTAGCAGTGTGGTTAGGGTTAGTCATTAGGGTTAGCAGTGTGGTTAGGTTTCGTCATTGGGGTTAGCGGTGTGGTTAGGGTTAGTCATTAGGGTTAGCGGTGTGGTTAGGGTTAGTCATTAGGGTTAGCGGTGTGGTTAGGGTTAATCATTAGGGTTAGCAGTGTGGTTAGGTTTAGTCATTGTGGTTAGGGTTAGTCATTAGGGTTAGTCATTATGGTTAGTCATTAGGGTTAGCAGGCTGGTTAGGGTTAGTCATTAGGGTTAGCAGTGTGGTTAGGGTTAGTCATTAGGGTTAGCAGTGTGGTTCGGGTTAGATTTAAAATCAGATTTTACCAACCTGCAGAGCTGCATCAATAATGTGCCATAAGTCATAAGCCATGCCTGAAGTCAGAGGTCTCATTCATGTATAGTACTTACTGAAGCTGTGAGAGAGAAAAGTCTAGGGGAGTTGATGTTATAATTCTCAAGGGTTGATGAGATTAAATACGTTTGGGGAAAAAAAGGACAACTTTGGCCGTGTGCCATGGCAGCACTGTGAGGGAGGCTGAGGTCAGTCGGAGGGATAACACCAGAAACCTGTTTCGGAGACATACTCTCCTAATTAAAAAAGTTTGTTATCTCCACAGGGATGCTAGGAGAAGGACGCTATGAGGACGACCAGGCAGAGAAAAACACTGAGAATACGTGTGTCAGTGAGTGTTAGCAGGTTGTAAACAGAGTGGACTAGAGCCAAATGCAATCAAAGTAAATATGTTTATGAAAAGTACCAGATAAAAAGGTTACTCAGACTAAAGACAGACCCCCCCCCCCCCCATTGGATCTTTTATTGCCATTATTGTGTGATACAACCACTTCAAAATAAATCCACTTTAAAAAAAAATTAAAACGATTGAGGAAATAGAAGCATCAGACAACTCATGATCCCCTTTCTTTGATACACTACATCACACAAAGAGATCCCCTGGATATTGAAATTACACATCATTGGATATGATACTTAACCTGAGAGGTTTGATGCATACACAGCTGTTAACCAATCTGTTCATCAATGGATAATGTAATCAAAAATGTAATGCCACGTTTTCACTGCTTCATAGTTGCAGACGGGATCCAATTGAATGGGGTTGTTGAGTATATCGCATAACATCAATTTACCACCATTCAGCTCAAGTGCAAACCTGATAATTGCACTGGTGTTTCAGGCCTCGGCTTATAGAGGAATGTTTTAATAAGCACAGTTTTGAATCACACTGGTTTAGATTTAATTAGCGCGGCCCTGCGCCCCATCCGCCACTTCCTGTATCTCAATTTAGCTCGGTGCTCCTGACAAACCCTACACAAAACTGACATCGCTTGAACTTTTGTATTTAGAAAATGTCGCAAATGTCAGCCAAGCAGGTACGATATACAGGATAATAATGTGCAAGCCAGTTAATGAATATGTGCCTTGTGAATCTGTGTTTAACGAAGCATTCCCAATAACCAGTGGAAATACATATTTGATTAACCAACAAATAATCAGGCAATGAAACTGGTTCTGACTGTTATTCTGTTGGTCTACTTAATAGGGGCAACACCATGACAACACCACGACAACACTATTTAGAGTGTGCGTATTAACATGGATTAATATCAAAGGTAGTCAGCTGTAAAAATGAATTATCATAAACCTTTCAAATAGAATCTTTAACCTAAATAATGATTTCCATGGTATTAAAAGGAGTGACATCACGTAATGAAAACAGGAAGGGGAAACTCAGACTGTAAGATATTAAAAGGAGTGACATCACGTAATGAAAACAGGAAGGGGAAACTCAACAGACTGTAAGATATTAAAAGGAGTGACATCACGTAATGAAAACAGGAAGGGGAAACTCAACAGACTGTAAGATATTAAAAGGAGTGACATCACTTAATGAAAACAGGAAGGGGAAACTCAACAGACTGTAAGATATTAAAAGGAGTGACATCACGTAATGAAAACAGGAAGGGAAACTCAACAGACTGTAAGATATTAAAAGGAGTGACATCACGTAATGAAAACAGGAAGGGGAAACTCAACAGACTGTAAGATATTAAAAGGAGTGACATCACGTAATGAAAACAGGAAGGGGAAACTCAACAGACTGTAAGATATTAAAAGGAGTGACATCACGTAATGAAAACAGGAAGGGGAAACTCAACAGACTGTAAGATATTAAAAGGAGTGACATCACTTAATAAAAACAGGAAGGGGAAACTCAACAGACTGTAAGATATTAAAAGGAGTGACATCACGTAATGAAAACAGGAAGGGGAAACTCAACAGACTGTAAGATATTAAAAGGAGTGACATCACTTAATAAAAACAGGAAGGGGAAACTCAGACTGTAAGATATTAAAAGGAGTGACATCACGTAATGAAAACAGAAAGGGGAAACTCAACAGACTGTAAGATATTAAAAGGAGTGACATCACGTAATGAAAACAGGAAGGGGAAACTCAACAGACTGTAAGATATTAAAAGGAGTGACATCACTTAATAAAAACAGGAAGGGGAAACTCAACAGACTGTAAGATATTAAAAGGAGTGACATCACGTAATGAAAACAGGAAGGGGAAACTCAACAGACTGTAAGATATTAAAAGGAGTGACATCACGTAATGAAAACAGGAAGGGGAAACTCAACAGACTGTAAGATATTAAAAGGAGTGACATCACGTAATAAAAACAGGAAGGGGAAACTCAACAGACTGTAAGATATTAAAAGGAGTGACATCACTTAATAAAAACAGGAAGGGGAAACTCAACAGACTGTAAGATATTAAAAGGAGTGACATCACGTAATGAAAACAGGAAGGGGAAACTCAACAGACTGTAAGATATTAAAAGGAGTGACATCACGTAATAAAAACAGGAAGGGGAAACTCAACAGACTGTAAGATATTAAAAGGAGTGACATCACGTAATAAAAACAGGAAGGGGAAACTCAACAGACTGTAAGAAGCCCCTTGGACTCCCTCTTGTTTTTCCAATCTTACAACTCTTCTCCTCCAGTAATAATCTCCCTCGTTCTCTAACTGCTCAGTCCACTGAGTAGGATCCTGCGGAAACGGACTGAAGTCCATCATGCAATTCACAATCCCATGTTACACCCCCCCCACCAGCCAAGGGACCAGTGGAGTGAGTCATCTTCCTCTCTATTTTTAATTCCTCATTGACTCACCTTCTCAAATCACCAGAGAAACACCACAAAAAAAGAGAGATTTTTGAAGACCCATTATCTTTACAACATAGTACACCGTAGTTACTGATCAACTGCCTCGTAGTCACCTCCCTTCCCTCAGGCCCACACATGCAGCTGCGCACAAACATGTATTCGTTGCTACTGTATATCAGTTGATACAATTGGATTATAAAGCAGTGGGAATAGACGAGAACAGTACACTGTTTAGAGGTGAAGAATGAAATAAGTGATTTTGATTGATGACCGCTCTTACCTACATATGAGAAGTCTTCAGTTTGATTAATCACATCCAAGAGGTTTTTTCTGCTCTTCCAGAATATTGGAATCTCAAATTGGTTCACGGATTACAGGAGCGCGTGGAGTGGTTCAGTCCTTGTATTAATATTTATGTTCACATAAATCTCTGAGAGCTGTTGTTTGACCTCATCTCAATGAATCATACATAATGGATGCTGGATTGCTAGATGCCATTATATGAAGGGACATTTAGTTCAGCTGCTGTTTCCTTTGAGGAGGACTCTGGCTGTGTGACTGGGTGAAATGTATTGTTGAACAAAGCAGCACGATTAAAGGCACGTGACCACTGTTGGTCGTCTTTCATATTCCTCTGCACACTGTCTGAAACAGAACACACCTGGGGACACAGATCCCCTGTAATACATTAACTCCCTTGTAATAGACTAAATCCCTTGTAATACACTACATCCATTGTAATACACTAACTCCCTTGTAATAGACTAAATCCCTTGTAATACACTAAATCCCTTGTAATACACTACATCCCTTGTAATACACTACATCCTTGTAATACACTACATCCCTTGTAATACACTACATCCCTTGTAATACACTACATCCCTTGTAATACACTACATCCCTTGTAATACACTACATCCATTGTAATACACTACATCCATTATAATACACTACATCCATTATAATACACTACATCCCTTGTAATATACTAAATCCCTTGTAATACACTAAATCCCTTGTAATACACTACATCCATTGTAATACACTACATCCCTTGTAATACACTAAATCCCTTGTAATATACGAAATCCCTTGTAATATACGAAATCCCTTGTAATACACTACATCCATTGTAATACACTACATCCCTTGTAATACACTACATCCCTTGTAATACACTAAATCCCTTGTAATATACGAAATCCCTTGTAATATACGAAATCCCTTGTAATACACTACATCCATTGTAATACACTACATCCCTTGTAATATACGAAATCCCTTGTAATATACGAAATCCATTGTAATATACAAAATGCCTTGTAATACACTAAATCCATTGTAATACACTAAATCCCTTGTAATAGACCCAATCCATTGTAATACACGAAATTCCTTGTAATAGACTAAATCCAGTGTAATACACTAAAACCCTTGTAATACACCAAAACCTTTGTAATACACTAAATCCCTTGTAAAATACTAGATTCCCTCTAATAGACTAAACCCCTGTAATACACTAAATTCCTTGTAACAGACTAAATCTCCTCTAATAGACTAAATCCCCTCTAATAGACTAAATCTCCTCTAATAGACTAAATCTCCTCTAATAGACTAAATCCCCTCTAATAGACTAAATCTCCTCTAATAGACTAAATCCCCTCTAGTAGACTAAATCCCCTCTAGTAGACTAAATCCCCTCTAATAGACTAAATCCCCTGTGATAGACTAAATCCCTTGTAATAGACTAAAACATATTGTAATAGACTAAATCCCCTCTAATAGACTAAATCCCCTCTAATAGACTAAATCCCCTCTAATAGACTAAATCCCCTCTAATAGACTAAATCCCCTCTAATAGACTAAATCCCCTGTAAAAGACAAGTGAACAAATCCAGTTCCACCTATGGGACGGAGGCATGGAGAGCTGGTGAGTGTAGAGAGAGGTTGAATGCTGATGAGGCCCACCCTGTGGATGTAGAGCCATTTGAATGTGTTTTCCCAACACTCCTGTTTATCTACAGTAGTAAGTGTATCATCCAGTAGTATTTTTGCAATAGCCCTGTGTGATTTGCAATTACCAGATAGGAAAGATTGTGTCACAAATGCTCATAGACACTGTGCTGTTTTGCAGTGTCTTGAATTACTACTAGTCTTCACTGGACAAATATTTTGAAAGGTTTCGCTTATTGAGATAATTAAATTGTTCGGCACTTGAGTTTTTGAAAGAAATGCGCACGTTAGTTGCTTACTAAGAAAACATAACTTCTAAGAACTGCTATTTCAACAGCTAAACCCACAAGTTATAACACTATAATAAGATTAGTGATACATCAATCAGGACAGTTATATAATGAAGAGGACAGTTGTCATGCACATTCGCTTGGCATTTGAACAAGGGGGTAAGGGTATACAATGCCTGTAGTGCTCAGACCTGCGAAGTGCAGCCAGCCAGGTCTCTTTAAAGAAAACCTCTCCTTGCCTTCCTCGGGAGAGTAGCTCCAGCTAGCCCTGCTCTGAAAACCTCCTCTGATGATTCCGGAATCTACCCTTGAGTTCACGAGCAGCATCACTAAAAAGCTATTGCTTCACCTCCTGCTCTCCATTTTTCATTCTCTATCTATTTTTATTTTATTTTTCATTCTCTCTCTCTCTCTCTCTCTCTCTCTCTCTCTCTCTCTCTCTCTCTCTCTCTCTCTCTCTCTCTCTCTCTCTCTCTCTCGCTCTCTGTTTATCTCTCTCTGTCTCTTTTTAATTATCCGTCTCTGCCTCCGTTTCTCTCTCTCTCCCTGTGTGTGTGTTTCTGTCTCTCTCTCTTCATGTCCTCTTCTTGATGACCAAAAATAGGAAAGAAAGAAGCCCTGCACTGACAGAGGGTGGTTGTAAACTACAAGATTTTGTAGTATTTATATATAACAGTGTAGTGCTACATTATAAATAGATCATGTGCGCCCGTACACATACTTTCATGGTCCATTTTTGTGTTCAAACATTTCTATTGGAATGGTCATGTCTGAACATTGCCCAAGTACTTTTCTTTTCTCGAAGGCATTGTCTGTCCCATGTAATAGTTCCAGAGAATTAAAGCCAGATGCAAAGTAGGAGATTCAATAACAAGTCGCTTTCTGAGCCCTCTATTGAACTAAAGGGTTTGTGTTGTGCATACTGCAGAGTCATTGCTCATGTTACCAAGTACATAACAGTGGAGGCTCCTCAGAGGAAGGGGAGGACCATTTAAAAAGTTATCCTTTTTAGATTTGTAAGTCGCTCTGGATAAGAGCGTCTGCTAAATGACTTAAATGTAAATGTAAATGTAAATAAAACTATACTAAATATATTCACATTTTCACCAAATAATTGATTAAAACACATTTTTGTTTTGCAATGAAGGTCTACAGTAGCATCAACAGCACTCTGTAGGGTAGCACCATGGTGTAGCTGGAGGACAGCTAGCTTCCGTCCTCCTCTGGGTACATTGACTTCAATACAAAACCTAAGAGGCTCATGGTTCTCACTCTCTTCCATAGACTTACACAGTAATTATGAAAACTTCCAGAGGATGTCCTCCAAGCTATCAGAGCTCTTACAGCATGAACTGACATGTTTTCCACCCAATCAAAGTATCAGGGAATGAATCTATACTGAAAGCATAAGCTATAGCTAGCTAACTAGCACTGCAGTGCATTTGGTGAGTCGTTGACTCAGAGAGCAAAAGACAACAGTTTTAACAGTTTTGAACAAATGCATTTCTTCCAGATTGAAGGAGAAGCAAGAGAGATAAAGAGATCGAGAGATTGTCATTTGTTTTCACTTACCTAGCAAATGCAGCTAGCTACTTTAGCTATGTTAGCTAGCTGGCTATGACTATCCAACCCAATACTGGAACTCTTCCAAGTCAAGGTAAGCTTTAGGTTTTACAAATGTATTGCCACCTGGGCTAAACTGCTTGCTGACTGTACACTGTAACGTTCCAGCATGATTGTAGTGGGTTTACTAACGTGTTAGTTCCGTTAGCTATGTTGACTATGACATTACTTTAGCAAACATGGTGACAACGATGTAGGCTGTGTATAGCAGTTATAATATAGTTTTGCCTGGAACGGTTTTTTCGCCTGGT
This sequence comes from Oncorhynchus gorbuscha, assembly GCF_021184085.1. Classification (NCBI taxonomy): domain Eukaryota; kingdom Metazoa; phylum Chordata; class Actinopteri; order Salmoniformes; family Salmonidae; genus Oncorhynchus; species Oncorhynchus gorbuscha. The sequence continues at coordinate 103,288,188 of NC_060174.1, read as the reverse complement.
CACATACAGCTGAGGTGTTGTGAATTGAAGCGAAGGGAAAAGGTGTTATCAGGGGTGTATTCATTCCTCCGATACTGTTGAAAAGCATTCTTAAAACGGAAGCAAACGGAACGAAACAGGGATAAACATACCTGAATTTGTCCAATAGAAACTTTAATTTTCAACTGTTGGACTAATGATTAAACCTTAGATCAGCTAGATGCAGGCAAGAGTGTGCAACCTGGTATTGAATGTCCCTGTGTCACTGTCTGTCATCTCAAATCTTTCTTTCAACCTGTGTGCACCTACGTTGTAAACTTTCATTCATAGGTTGGGTTGAAGCAACCTCATGATGGGTACAGGGAAAATTGGAGTATCATGTAGTAGCCTAAACCTATTGATGTTACATTGAACTGGGTGAATGGAATATGAGCGACAGTCATCCAATATGCTGTAATAGAAATAAGGCCATGCAAAAAAAGAGTCATCCTCCCTCATCTTATGTTAGCACAGCTGAAAACTGTGTGCTGATTAAATATTCAATAAAACTGGCCTTCTTTAGACTAGTTGAGTATCTGGAGTAACAGCATTTGTGGGTTCGATTACAGGCTCAAAATGGCTAGAAACAAAGAACTTTCTTCTGAAACTCGTCAGTCTATTCTTGTTCTGAGAAATGAAGACTATTCCATGTGAGAAATTGCCAAGAAACTGAAGCTCTCGTACAACGCTGTGTACCACTCCCTTCACAGAACAGCGCAATTTTGCTGTAACCAGAATAGAAAGGGGAGTGGGAGGCCCCAGTGCACAACTGAGCAGAAGGACAAGTACATTAGAGTATCTAGTTTGAGAAACAGATGCCTCACAGGTCCTCAACTGGCAGCTTCATTAAATAGTACTCGCAAATCACCAGTCTCAACGTCAACAGTGAAGAGGCAAATCCGGAATGCTGGCCTTCTAGGCAGAGTTCCTCTGTCCAGTGTCTGTGTTCTTAATCTTTTCTTTTTATTGGCCAGTCTAAGATATGACTTTTTCTTTGCAACTCTGCCGAGAAGGCCAGCATCCTGGAGTCGCCTCTTCACTATTGATGTTGAGACTGTACAGAGGAACTCTGCCGAGAAGGCCAGCATCCTGGAGTCGCCTCTTCACTGTTGACATTTTATCAAATATACATTTTAGCAGACGCTTTTATCCTTGCAGTCCTGCGTGAATAAATTTGTACGTATGGATGGTCCTGGGAATCAAACCCAATATCCTGTCATTGCAATCCTCTACCAAGATGCATGACAGGGTTATAAATGCTTTGTGAAGCCTCAATTTAATATGATTTATAAGGCCTTTATTAAGCTGTGCTTATGCCACCCTTTATGAAGCACAATGTTTATGTCATATTTGACATAGTGAGTTATGTCACATTTGACACATTTATGAACCATTTATAAAGCATGACATATGGTTATAGATGATTTGTAACACATTTGTGTAGTGTTTATGAAGGCTTTATGAAGCCTTTATAAGCTACATGTCATTTAAAGCAGGACCGAGTTATCAATACAGACAGAGTTATCAATACAGACAGAGTTATCAATACAGACATCAGAGTTATCAATACAGACATCAGAGTTATCAATACAGACATCAGAGTTATCAATACAGACATCAGAGTTATCAACACAAACATCAGAGTTATCAATACAAACATCAGAGTTATCAATACAAACATCAGAGTTATCAATACAGACATCAGAGTTATCAACATAGACATCAGAGTTAGGAAGACATCTGACATCACAGTACGAAAACATACGGAGAAAGATTCACTGTAGATCAGGGATTAAGTTACAGTGTATCACTCAAGTCCACACGTGTGTGTGTGCGTGTGCGTGTGCGTGTGCGTGTGCGTGTGCGTGTGCATGTGTGAATACGCGTACACTGGGTGATGAATTGCGACTCATAGTGTCGCTGCCATATGTGTCTCTTGTTAATGATGCCCTCCAGTGTTACAGACTTCTGTACAGTATCTTTTTTTAACCAAGAACAAATTCCATCAATGGCCTTACTTTAACTATATAGCTGACAAGCTGTGAGTAATTAGCACTCGTGTTTAGTTTACTGAAAGTTAAACACAGTACTTATAAATCCATTTAAAACAAATCTTCTGATAATCTAGAGGTTGTTCAGGCAATATGTATGACTACCTCAGGTTTGTGCCATTAGCAACAGCTAATGGAGACTCATCGCGGTGTGGCAAAGCGTTTAAGCAGATGGCCTATCAGCCTTCAAACTCTGACACATGAACAACGCCCGTGTTCACACGGCAGTTACGCCACAGGGCTCGCAACGAGACGGGAAAAGCAACCCCAACTGTTCTCACTCTGTGTGACAAAACACTATAGCTGAATGTGTTAAAGGGACGGGATCAGACTAATTCTAAGTTGCAATGTGACACGTTGATTTCTGTGGACAAGGTACGACCGCAATCCATGCTTTGGTTTAGTTTCTCCGTTTCCACGTGCTAATGGTCATGGGATTGACGTTAGTATTTTTGGCGCATCGTGTCAAAATCATTTGAAAGTCTCTAATTGATTGAGAAGCTCAAGAAAGTCACTTATAGATGATTTTAACGTAATGTGCGAGAAATGCTAATATCGATCCCATGACTTGAGCAGGATTTGTGCCACAAAATGCTAAAACGTTAGCATGTGGAAACAGTCTCAGGGAAACTAAACCAACGCATGGGTTGTTCCTAGACTTCTTCTTACAGGGTAAAGAATCCAGTAATTTGAGTGACCTATCCTTCTAATTGAGAGTTCATGACCTGTATGGGGTCTTTAGGTGTGGTAGGTAGCCTAGTGGTTAGAGCGTTGGGCCAGTAACCGAAAGGTTGCTGGATTGAATCCCGGAGCTGACAAGGTAAAAAGCTGTTGTTCTGCCCCTGAACAAGGCAGTTAACCCACTGTTCCTAGACCAGTTAACCCACTGTTCCTAGACCAGTTAACCCACTGTTCCTAGACCAGTTAACCCACTGTTCCTAGACCAGTTAACCCACTGTTCCTAGACCAATTAACCCACTGTTCCTAGACCAATTAACCCACTGTTCCTAGACCAGTTAACCCACTGTTCCTAGACCAGTTAACCCACTGTTCCTAGACCAGTTAACCCACTGTTCCTAGACCAGTTAATCCACTGTTCCTAGACCAGTTAACCCACTGTTCCACTGTTCCTAGACCAGTTAACCCACTGTTCCTAGACCAGTTAACCCACTGTTCCACTATTCCTAGACCAGTTAACTCACTGTTCCTAGACCAGTTAACCCACTGTTCCACTGTTCCTAGACCAGTTAACCCACTGTTCCGCGGTAAATAATAATTTGTTCTTAACTGACTTGCCTAGTTAGGTAAAGGTTATATTTTTAAAAATGAGAGCCCGCCATGACTGTCATATAAGGACAGAAATGCTTGAACAGATGGGTGAGCAGAACAAGTTATTTTGGTGCAAAGATGATGGCATTATGTCTTCAGAAAATGAAGGTGAGTCAGTTTATTTCATAGATATTAGATCATTATCTGCGTGCATAGCAGAGCTGAATGGTAACATTTGTACTGCCAGCTTTGAAACGAGTGCCCATTTCCAATCAATTCCCTGTTTAATTACTGTATTGATCCAAGGACAATCAACTACAAGGAATCAATTTCCCTTGACTGCAACTACCTGAACAATAGATCAGAAAAAGTCTTCATCCATTCATAGTTTTTCATCAAATGGAAGGTAGCCTAGCGGTTAAGAGCATTGACCCAGTAACCAAATCAAATCAAATGGAATGTAGCCGAGCAATAAAGAGCATTGACCCAGTAACCAAATCAAATCAAATGGAATGTAGCAGAGCAATTAAGAGCATTGACCCAGTAGCCAAATCAAATCAAATGGAATGTAGCCGAGCAATTAAGAGCATTGACCCAGTAGCCAAATCAAATCAAATGGAATGTAGCCGAGCAATTAAGAGCATTGACCCAGTAACCAAATCAAATCAAATGGAATGTAGCCGAGCAATTAAGAGCATTGACCCAGTAGCCAAATCAAATCAAATGGAATGTAGCCGAGCAATTAAGAGCATTGACCCAGTAGCCAAATCAAATCAAATGGAATGTAGCCTAGCGGTTAAGAGCATTGACCCAGTAACCAAATCAAATCAAATGGAATGTAGCAGAGCAATTAAGAGCATTGACCCAGTAACCAAATCAAATCAAATGGAATGTAGCCTAGCGGTTAAGAGCATTGACCCAGTAACCAAATCAAATCAAGCTTTAGTTATATAGCACATTTCAGACATGAATACAAAAAAAATCAACAAAAGCACCCTAAAGAAAAGAGAAGGGGCATCATAACTAAAGGCTGCCTCTCCATGCCTCTTGGTCCCCCTCAGGTTCTCTGGCAGGCTATTCCAGAGGCTGGGGGCATCATAACTAAAGGCTGTCTCTCCATGCCTCTTGGTCCCCCTCAGGTTCTCTGGCAGGCTATTCCAGAAGCTGGGGGCATCATAACTAAAGGCTGCCCCCATTGGTCTTGTCTCGATTTAGCTGGAGGATTTTGTGAACCAAGTACAGTATTTAAATCCCTAATACAGTCTAATCATTTATCTGTGGAGCTCAAATCCAAAAGGTTGCTGGTTCGAATCTCTGAGGTGAAACATCTGTCTGTGCCCTCTAATAATTTATCTGTGGAGCTAAAATCCTCCGGAGACTCTAATCCTCTGTGGAGCTAAAATCCTCTGGGGACTCTAATCCTCTGTGGAGCTAAAATCCTCTGGAGACTCTAATCCTCTGTGGAGCCAAAATCCTCCGAAGACTCTAATCCTCTGTGGAGCTAAAATCCTCCGGAGACTCTAATCCTCTGTGGAGCTAAAATCCTCTGGGGACTCTAATCCTCTGTGGAGCTAAAATCCTCTGGAGACTCTAATCCTCTGTGGAGCCAAAATCCTCCGAAGACTCTAATCCTCTGTGGAGCTAAAAATCCTCCGGAGACTCTAATCCTCTGTCGAGCTAAAATCCTCCGAAGACTCTAATCCTCTGTGGAGCTAAAATCCTCCGAAGACTCTAATCCTCTGTGGAGCTAAAATCCTCCGGAGACTCTAATCCTCTGTGGAGCTAAAATCCTCTGGAGACTCTAATCCTCTGTGGAGCTAAAAATCCTCTGGGGACTCTAATCCTCTGTCGAGCTAAAATCCTCCGAAGACTCTAATCCTCTGTGGAGTTAAAATCCTCCGGAGACTCTAATCCTCTGTGGAGCTAAAATCCTCTGGGGACTAATCCTCTGTGGAGCTAAAATCTTCTGGGGACTCTAATCCTCTGTGGAGCTAAAATCCTCTGGGGACTCTAATCCTATGTGGAGCTAAAATCCAAAAGATCGCTGGGTCGAATCTCTGAGCCGACGAGGTGAAACATCTGTCTGTGCCCTCACCCCTAATTCACCCCTTGAACACTCAACCCTAATTGACTTTTATCTCCCTCACCAACTTCAAACATCTGCTATCTGAGCAGCTAACCGATTGCTGCAGCTGTACATAATCTATCGGCAAATAGCCCACCCATTTTTACCTACCTCATCCCCATACTGTTTTTATGTATTTACTTTTCTGCTCTTTTGCACACCAATATCTCTACCTGTACATGACCATCTGATCATTTATCACTCCAGTGTTAATCTGCAAAATTGTAATTATTCGCCTACCTCATGCCTTTTGCACACAATGTATATAGACTCCCCCTTTTTTTTCCTACTGTGTTATTGACTTGTTAATTGTTTACTCCATGTGTAACTCTGTGTTGTCTGTTCACACTGCTATGAATTATCTTGGCCAGGTCGCAGTTGCAAATGAGAACTTGTTCTCAACTAGCCTACCTGGTTAAATAAAGGTGTTCTCAACTAGCCTACCTGGTTAAATAAAGGTGTTCTCAACTAGCCTACCTGGTTAAATAAAGGTGTTCTCAACTAGCCTACCTGGTTAAATAAAGATGTTCTCAACTAGCCTACCTGGTTAAATAAAGATGTTCTCAACTAGCCTACCTGGTTAAATAAAGATGTTCTCAACTAGCCTACCTGGTTAAATAAAGGTGAAATAAAAAATAAATTAAAAAACCCTAATTGCTCCTGTAAGTCTCTCTGGAAAAGAGTGTCTGCTGAATGACTAAAATGTAAGTGTGGAGGAGTGGCTTCGGGACAAGTATTTGAATGTCCTTGAGCGGTCCAGCAAGAGCCCAGACTTGAACCCGATCGAACATCTCTGGAGAGACCTGCAGCAACGCTCCCCATCCAACCTGACAGAACTTGAGAGAATATGTGGAGAAGAATAGTAGAAACTCCCCAAATACAGGTGTGCCAAGCTTGAAGCGTCGTACCCAAGAAGACTCGAGGCTGTAATCGCTGCCAAATGTGCTTCAACAAAGTACTTGTCACGCCTTGGTCATTGTATTTTGTGTTTTTGTTATATGTTTGGGTAGGCCAGGGTGTGACATGGGTTTATATGTTGTATTCGTATTGGGGTTTGTATTATTTGGGATTGCGGCTGATTAGGGGTGTGTCTAGTTAGGCTTGGCTGCCTGAGGCGATTCTCAATCAGAGTCAGGTGCTTGTCGTTGTCTCTGATTGAGAACCGTATTTAGACAGCCTGACTTTCGCTTTGTATTTTGTGGGTGTTTGTTCCTGTCTCTGTGTAGTAGTCACCAGATAGGCTGTAATTAGTTTCACGTTTCGTTTGTTGTTTTCGTAATTCAGTTATTTCATGTACCATTTTCATTCATTAAAGTCATGAATAACCTACACGCTGCATTTCGGTCTGACTCTCTTCATTCAACAGACGAACGTCGTTACAGTACTGAGTAAATGGTCTGAATACTTATTTATGTAGATGTCATATTTCCGATTTTTATTTGGAATACATTTAGAGGAAAAATTATGTAAAAATGTTTTTGCTTTGTCATGTGTTATTGTGTGTAGATTGATGAGGGGGAAAAAACTATTTAATCAATTTTGGAATAAGGCTGTAACTTGACAAAATCAAGGGGTCTGAATACTTTCCCGAGTCACAGTATAGTAATACTGCTGCTGCTGCTGCTGCTGTGATTGAATGCTCTGGGCAGAATGTTCTATGCTGGAACATGATCTATTGACGCGTTCCTTTGAGCGCTGCACAGTACGAAACTTTTCCTTTCCATAGGAATTCAATACCGTCCAACAATTCTGAGACACCGTCTGGATGGAGAGAGGATTTGAAAACTTTAAAGGATGAAGAAAAAAAGTTGCTATGAGGTCTCAAATTCTAATCACATCTTCAAATCTTTGTTCGATCATTTTGGAATACCTCAAATCAGCCCATTGCAGCTGTGAGGAACAAGAAGCCACCGGCAGGGTAATTGTAATTGGACGTAGATGGATAGGCAGCTGTTCTCCCTTTGCAATACCATCAACGATGTCACACCTGAGATACAGAAGGGTTGTTAATCCAACATACCAGCCTTGTTTTTAAAAGTCCAATGTGAAAAGGATAACAATTCCAAATCTTGCTCAAATTGTCTGTCTCTCTACTTGTAGAAAGAAATGTGGCCGAAATCTGACCTCTTCAGAATGTACAATAGTAAACCGCTCAGGTTGTCCCAAGATTAACAACCTCACAGACCCATAAACCAAAGTGTCTTTTTTTGGCAGATCAACTGACTTTCAACACAAATCTTTCATGATCTTCTTCAGCTTCTCTGTCGCTGCTCTTTCTAATCGAGACACGCTTCTGCTTCATATCATTTTTAATATATCACATTTTTCTTCATACAAATTGATATGGAATCCCTTTGATTTCCTGGTCATATTGATGGGTGTCAGTCAGTGGGAGAGGAAGATGCTTATCTTTACTACAGACGCCAGCTTTAACTGTATTCATTAGACACGTGATAACTGACAGAGAATATCATAGAGGTCTCTTATATTTCACATGTCATCTCACATGGATGACTGGACACTTCTCCCATGGTTACTGGACACTTCTCCCATGGTGACTGGACACTTCTCCCATGGTGACTGGACACTTCTCCCATGGTGACTGGACACTTCTCCCATGGTGACTGGACACTTCTCCCATGGTGACTGGACACTTCTCCCATGGTGACTGGACACTTCTCCCATGTTTACTGGACACTTCTCCCATGGATGACTGGACACTTCTCACATGGTGACTGGACACTTCTCACATGGATGACTGGACACTTCTCCCATGGTGACTGGACACTTCTCACATGGTGACTGGAAACTTCTCACATGGATGACTGGACACTTCTCACATGGTGACTGGACACTTCTCACATGGATGACTGGACACTTCTCACATGGATGACTGGACACTTCTCACATGGTGACTGGACACTTCTCCCATGGTGACTGGACACTTCTCACATGGATGACTGGACACTTCTCACATGGGTGACTGGACACTTCTCACATGGATGACTGGACACTTCTCACATGGTGACTGGACACTTCTCACATGGTGACTGGACACTTCTCACATGGATGACTGGACACTTCTCACATGGTGACTGGACACTTCTCACATGGTGACTGGACACTTCTCACATGGATGACTGGACACTTCTCACATGGTGACTGGACACTTCTCACATGGTGACTGGACACTTCTCACATGGTGACTGGACACTTCTCACATGGATGACTGGACACTTCTCACATGGTGACTGGACACTTCTCACATGGTGTTTGTCAAATGTAAATACACTCGTGGGTGGAGCTGTCCGTGGCGCTGAGTTTACTACACATGGGTGGAGCTGTCCGTGGTGCTGAGTTTACTACACATGGGTGGAGCTGTCCGTGGTGCTGAGTTTACTTCCCATGGGTGGAGCTGTCCGTGGTGCTGAAACCTGGCTGAGAGACTTTTTAAAGCCATAAACCAGCTACACATAAATCAGATTTGTAAAAAATTATGCACATGACATTTTAATTAGCTCAGATTTCGATTTGACTCTCTCTCTCTCATATCCATGCTGTCATCCTCAAAAGGCTAATGCTGGTTATATGAATCACACTGAAACTAGCATATTAGGTTACTACAATAGAAAATCCTTCAACAGTTTGAAATAAACATTATTTTGTTTTTCTGTCTGGTTTTTGTGTGTGTCTGGGGAAACATGTGTTTTTATTTTTATTTTTTGTCTGGCACATGCAGATGTAGAAGATTGCTGGTGTTCATCAGTCATTGCTATGCGAGATTCAAAAGAACCGTTGAACAAATGCTCCGCCGGGATATTTCATCCTTCAAATAAAAACAAATTAAAGAAATTCCATCTTTAAATCAACAACAGGAAATAACAACACAATAAAACAATTTTAACTGAACAATGCTTGTGTGAGGACCCTCTTCTTCTACCCTCCTCCCTCTCCTCTGGAATACTGTGTCTAGTTGTGTAGTCAGTGTGTATGCCAGTCTGTCTGTGTTTGCGGGGGTGTATACAGTGTGTGCATCTATGTTGGATCATTGGTGTTGATTGCTATGATGCGGTATATGTGTGAGGACCCTCTTCTTCTACCCTCCTCCCTCTCCTCTGGAATGATCCGCCTTTCTCATCATGAGGCTCGTGCTACAAGTCCCTGTAAGGTTGCATCTCAGCTGCATCAGACAACAACAGCCCAAATGTGGAATCAGAGATGACGTTTGTGTGTGTGGTGTGCGTGCATTCGTGCATGCGTGTGAAAGCGTGCGTACATGCATGTGTGTGTACTTTCATGTGTCCAGGTAAGTGTGTACATGTCTGCGTTACATGTGTGATGTACAACATACCTGTACATGTTTAATGCGTGTGTGAATGTGTACCTACTGCGTGCCTGAGTACACAGCGTATATATATATATATATATATATATATATATATATATATATGTTTAACGAGGGATTTAGGAGGGAGTTCGGTCTTTGCAATTCCGTGTATGTGCTCTGTACATTTCAAGACCAAATGTTGCCTTTGAAGTACATTCACACATCTCAGACTCTATTTCCAGTCTTAGAAATGGGTCAGACTAGAGACCATAGAGAAATGGTAGGTGTTTGTGGGCCAAATGTCTGCTCTGTGATCATCAATCTTCCTTTAGTCATAAAAGGGAACTGCAGGCCTCCACCCTTCCATTGACGCTCCATTTTTTGTGCTTCTCAATACCGGCATTATGAGAGGGTGTCTGTCTGTCTGTCTGTCTGTCTGTCTGTCTGTCTGTCTGTCTGTCTGTCTGTCTGTCTGTCTGTCTGTCTGTCTGTCTGTCTGTCTGTCTGTCTGTCTGTCTGTCTGTCTGTCTGTCTGTCTGTCTGTCTGTCTGTCTGTCTGTCTGTCTGTCTGTCTGTCTGTCTGTCTGTCTGTCTGTCTGTCTGTCTGTCTGTCTGTCTGTCTGTCTGTCTGTCTGTCTGTCTGTCTGTCTGTCTGTGTCCAGGTCAAAGAGATACTGTCTGTCTGTCTGTGTCCAGGTCAAAGAGATACTGTCTGTCTGTCTGTGTCCAGGTCAAAGAGATACTGTCTGTCTGTCTGTCTGTGTCCAGGTCAAAGAGATACTGTCCGTCCGTCCGTATGTCCGTATGTGTGCCTTTCTGGCTGTGTCTGTATGTGTGCGTGTCTGTATGTCTGTGTGTCTGTCATCATCATCATCAAATGTATTGATAAAGCCCTTTTTACATCAGCCGATGTCACAAAGTGCTGTACAGAAACAGTCTATGTTATGGAAAGAGCAGGTGTCCTTAATGTTTTGTGCACTCAGTATATGTGTATACAAGCTTATTCCCACAGAAAACTGCAGAGGGAAGCAGCACCACCCAGTCAACCATCAGACTCCATAGTGAGACGCCTCACGGAAGATATTCCATCATAATTGCAATCCAAGGTCTCAATATCTTTACAGTAGAAGCTAACAAAACATACAACCTGACAAGGTGCACACTGATCAGTAAAGAGAAGAGGCTACCATTCTATAATGCCACCTTCTTTCTGCGTAGTTCTCACAGTGAGAAACAATAGGATTACAAGAGTGTTCTACGCTTTCTTCATTTGATCCAATTCAAAGTTGCCAATTATTTTATGGGATGAGAATTAAGTGGAGTGACTAATCTTAGCTGGTCTGAGAAAACTGATGAGACTTCTCTCCTTTATGTATACATTGGGCCATTTAAAAAGACACCAATCTGTATAATCTCTTCTCACAGTCAGTGTCTGTATGTGTGTCTGTCTGTATGTGTCTGTATGTGTGTCTGTCTGTATGTGTCTGTATGTGTGCCTTTCTGGCTGTGTCTGTATGTGTGCCTTTCTGGCTGTGTCTGTATGTGTGCCTTTCTGGCTGTGTCTGTATGTGTGCCTTTCTGGCTGTGTCTGTATGTCTGTCTGTATGTGTGCCTTTCTGGCTGTGTCTGTATGTCTGTCTGTATGTGTGCCTTTCTGGCTATGTCTGTCTGTATGTGTGCCTTTCTGGCTATGTCTGTCTGTATGTGTGCCTTTCTGGCTGTGTCTGTCTGTATGTGTGCCTTTCTGGCTGTGTCTGTATGTCTGTCTGTATGTGTGCCTTTCTGGCTGTGTCTGTATGTCTGTCTGTATGTGTGCCTTTCTGGCTGTGTCTGTATGTCTGTCTGTATGTGTGCCTTTCTGGCTGTGTCTGTCTGTCTGTATGTGTGCCTTTCTGGCTGTGTCTGTCTGTCTGTATGTGTGCCTTTCTGGCTGTGTCTGTATGTCTGTCTGTGTGCCTTTCTGGCTGTGTCTGTCTGTATGTCTGTGTGCCTTTCTGGCTGTGTCTGTATGTCTGTCTGTGTGCCTTTCTGGCTGTGTCTGTATGTCTGTCTGTGTGCCTTTCTGGCTGTGTCTGTCTGTCTGTGTGCCTTTCTGGCTGTGTCTGTCTGTCTGTGTGCCTTTCTGGCTGTGTCTGTCTGTATGTGTGCCTTTCTGTCTGTCTGTCTGTCTGTCTGTCTGTCTGTCTGTCTGTCTGTCTGTCTGTCTGTCTGTCTGTCTGTCTGTCTGTCTGTCTGTCTGTCTGTCTGTCTGTCTGTCTGTCTGTCTGTCTGTCTGTCTGCCTGCCTGCCTGCCTGCCTGCCTGCCTGCCTGCCTGCCTGCCTGCCTGCCTGCCTGCCTGCCTGCCTGCCTGCCTGCCTGCCTGCCTGCCTGTCTGTCTGTCTGTCTGTGTGTGTATGTGTGCCTTTCTGGCTGTGTCTGTATGTGTGCCTTTCTGGCTGTGTCTGTATGTGTGCCTTTCTGGCTGTGTCTGTATGTGTGCCTTTCTGGCTGTGTCTGTATGTGTGCGTGTCTGTATGTGTCTGTCTGTGCCTGTGTACTGTGTATAGTTCTGTAGTCAGTGTGTATGCCAGTCTGTCTGTGTTTGCGGGGGTGTATACAGTGTGTGCATCTATGTTGGATCATTGGTGTTGATTGTTATGATGCGGTATATGTGTGTAGAACTGAATTTTCGCAGGGGTTCAGTTCACGGCCCCTCTCCACTGACCATACCATCTGTCTGTGTGATTTACCGAACTCAGAGAAGCCTAGCGGCTCCGATGTAGGCCAACCATTTACATGTCTGCAGTGCGTGGATTAAATCTGTATCTGGAGACTAATATATCTCCTGCAGCATCATCTTTGGGAGCAACTAGCCTTTCCCCTGGAACGAACTCTGACTGCCATGTTCCTTGGCGTCCACATCACTAAGGACTTAACATTATCCAGAACAACTTGCACAGTCGAGATCAAATCAAAGTTTATTTGTCACATGCGCCCCGCATACAACAGGTGTAGACCTTACAGTGAAATACTTACGTCATTTAGGCTCCCTATAGGCTGTCTCGTCGTTGTCGGTGGTCAGGCCTGTTGTGTCGTCTGCAAACTTACTGATGGTGTTGGAGTCTGCCTGGCCACGCAGTCATGGGTGAACAAGGAGTACAGGAGGGGAATGAGTACGCACCCCTGAGGGGCTTCAGTGTTGAGGATCAGCATGGCAGATGTGTTGCTACCTACCCTCACCACCTGGGGGCGGCCCATCAGGAAGTCCAGGATCCAGTTGCAGAGGGAGGTGTTTATTCCCAGGGTCCTTAGCTTAGTGAGGAGCTTTGAGGGCACTATCATGTTGAACGCTAAGCTGTAGTCAATGAATAGCATTTTCACATAGGTGTTCCTTTTGTCCAGGTGGGAAAGGGCAGTGTGGAGTGCAATAGATATTGCATCATCTGTGGATCTGTTGGTGTTGTATGCGAATTGGAGTGGGTCTAGGGTTTCTAGGATAATGGTGTTGATGTGAGCCATGACCAGACTTTCAAAGCACTTCATGGCTATGGACGTGAGTGCTAAGTGTCTGTAGTAATTTGGGCAGGTTGCCTTTGTGTTCTTGGGCAAAGGGCCTATGGTGGTCTGCTTGAAACATGTTGGTATTACAGACTCAATCAGGGACATGTTGAAAATGTCAGTGAAGACACCTGCCAGTTGGTCAGCACATGCCCGGAGCACACGTCCTGGTAATCCGTCTTGCCTGTTGACGCTTTGCCTGTTTGATGGTTCGTTGGAGGGCATAGCAGGATTTCTTATAAGCTTCCGGGTTAGAGTCCCGCACCTTGAAAGCGGCAGCTCAGTGAGAATGTTGCCTGTAATCCATGGCTTCTGGTTAGGGTATGTACGTACAGTCACTGTGGGGACGACGTCCTCAATGCACTTATTGATAAAGCAAGTGACTGATGTGGTGTATTCCTCAATGTCATCGGAAGAATCCCGGGAACACGTTCCAGTCTGTGATAGCAAAACAGTCCTGTAGTTTAGCATCTGCTCCATCTGACCACTTTTTATTAGACCGAGTCACTGGTGCTTCCTGCTTTAATTGTTGCTTGTAAGCAGGAATCAGGAGGATATAATAATGGTCAGATTTGCCAAATGGAGGGCAAGGGAGAGCTTTGTACGTGTCTCTGTGTGTGGAGTAAAGGTGATCTAGAGTTTTCTCCCTCTGGTGGCACATGTAACATGTTGATAGAAATTATGTAGATCGGATTTAAGTTTCCCTGCATTAAAGTCTCCGGCCACTAGGAGCACCTTCTCTGGGTGAGTGGTTTCCTGTTTGCTTATTTCCTTATACAGCTGACTGAGTGCAGTCTTAGTGCCAGCATCTGTCTGTGGTGGTAAATAAACAGCCACGAAAAGTTTAGCTGAAAACTCTCTAGGCAAATAGTGTGGTCTGCATTTTATCACAAGATACTCTACTTCAAGCGAACCAAATCTAGAGACTTCCTTAGATTTTGTGCACTAGCTGCTGTTTACAAATATGCTGCTGCCATTTCTTCCGGCGCCATTTTGATGAAGGCACAACAGTGCCTCTTCCCTCTCAGAAAGCTGAAAAGATTTGTCATGGGCACTCAGATCCTCAAAAAGTTCTACAGCTGCACCAACGAGAGCTTCTTGACTGGCTGCATCACTGCTTGGTATGGCAAATGCATCACCCTCGACTGCAAAGCACTACAGAGGGTGTTCCCTGCCATCCAGGACCTCAATATCAAGAGGTGCCAGAGGAAGGCCCGAAAAATGGCCAAAGTCTCGAGCCACCCAAGCCATAGACTGTTCACTCTGCTACCGTCTGGCAAATGGTACTGGAGCATCGGCTCTCGGACAAACACTTCAGAGACAGAATCTAACCCAAAGACATAAATAGTTCATTAATGGTTACCCAGAATATCTGCACTGACACTAAGCACAATCACAAGAATAGTCTTGTATATTCACACTATATACACACACACTACACTGACACACTCACACAAAACCCACACAGATCCATTACATATGCATACACACGAAACATACTGACAACAAAAACACACATCCACATTATATGTTGCTGCTAATCTGTTTTTATTTTATTCTTCTTATTATCTATCAAATCAAATGTTATTGGTCACATGCGCCAAATACAACAGGTATTCGCCTTACAGTGAAATGCTTACTTACAAGCCCTTCATTTTATTTAACCCGGCAAATCATTTAAGAACAAATTCTTATTTACAATGACGGCCTACCCCGACCAAACTCTAACGACACTGCACCGTCCTATGGGACTCAATCACGGCCAGTTGTACAGCGTGGAATTGAACCAAGGTCTGTAGTGATGCCTCTAGAACTGAGAGGCAGTGCTTTAGACCGTTGCACCACTCGGGAGCCCTTAACCAACAATGCAGTTCAAGAAAAAGAGTTCAGAAAATATTTACTAAATAAACTCAAGTAAAAAAGAAAAAAAATCTAAAGGTAACACAAGAAATGTACATAACAATAACGAGCCAAAATACAGTGGGTACCGCTACCGAGTCAAGGTGTGTACCGCTACCGAGTCAAGGTGTGTACCGCTACCGAGTCAAGGTGTGTACCGCTACCGAGTCAAGGTGTGTACCGCTACCGAGTCAAGGTGTGTACCGCTACCGAGTCAAGGTGTGTACCGCTACCGAGTCAAGGTGGGTACCGCTACCGAGTCAAGGTGGGTACCGCTACAGAGTCAAGGTGTGTACCGCTACCGAGTCAAGGTGTGTACCGCTACCGAGTCAAGGTGTGTACCGCTACCGAGTCAAGGTGTGTACCGCTACCGAGTCAAGGTGTGTACCGCTACCGAGTCAAGGTGTGTACCGCTACCGAGTCAAGGTGGGTACCGCTACCGAGTCAAGGTGGGTACCGCTACAGAGTCAAGGTGGGTACCGCTACAGAGTCAAGGTGCGGGGGTACTGGTTAGTCGAGGTGATTTGCAAAGGGACTATGCATAGATAATAGAGATTAGAAGGAGGCGGAGAGGGGTCAACGTAAATAGTCCAGGTGGCCATTTGATTAATCAGCTTTGTGAATGTTGACCTGTATAAAGGACTTGCTCACATCGGCTACAGAGAGCGTGATCACACAGTCGTCCAGAACATTTGGTGCGCTCTTGCATGGTTCAGTGTTGCTTGTCTCCATCGCGTCACTAGACAGCTCGCGGCTGGGTTTCCCTTTGTAGTCCGTAATAGTTTGCAAGCTTTCCCACATCTGACTAGCATTAGAACCGGTGTAGTAGGATTCAATCTTAGTCCTGTGTTGACACTTTGCCTGTTTGATGGTTCGTCTGAGGGCATAGCGGGAATTCTTATAAGCGTCCGGATTAGTGTCCCGCGCCTTGAAAGCGGCAGCTCTAGCCTTTAGCTCGGTGCGGCTGTTGCCTGTAAACCATGGCTTCTGGTTGGGAAATGTACTGTGGGGTCATTGTGGGGACGACGTCGTCGATGCACTTATTGATGAAACCGGTGACTGAGGTGGTATACTCCTCAATGCCATTGGATGAATCCCGGAACATATTCCAGTCTGTGGTAGCAAAACAGTCCTGTAGTGAAGCATCCGCGTCATCTGACCACTTCCGTATTGAGGGAGACACTGGTACTTCCTGCTTTAGTTTTCGCTTGTAAGCAGGAATCAGGAGGATAGAATTATGGTCAGATTTGCCAAATGGAGGGCGAGGGAGAGCTTTGTATGCGTCTCTGTGTGTGGAGTAAAGGTGGTCTAGAGCTTTGTTTTAATCTGGTTGCACATGTGACAAGCTGGTAGAAATGAGGTCAAACAGAAGTTAAGTTTTCCTGCATTAAAGTCCCCGGCCACTAGGAGCGCTGCCTCCGGATGAGCCTTTTCTTGTTTGCGTATGGCCTTATACAGCTCGTTGAGTGCAGTCTTAGTGCCAGCATTGGTTTGTGGTGGTAAATAGATGGCTACGAATAATATAGATGAGAACTCTCTTGGTAGATAGTGTTTTCTACAGCTTATCATGAGGTATTCTACCTCAGGCGAGCAATACCTTGAGACTTCTTTAATATTAGACATCGAGCACCAGCAGTTATTAATAAATAGACACACACCTCCGCCGCTCGTCTTACCAGACGTAGCTGCTCTGTCATGCCGATACACGGAGAAGCCAGCCAGCCAGCTCTATATTATCCCTGTCGCCGTTCAGTCTCTTTATAAAGTCTCTTTATTTCTTAATTTCACCTTTATTTAACCAGGTAGACTAGTTGAGAACAAATTCTAATTTACAATTGCGACCTGGCCAAGAAAAAGCAAAACAGTTCGACACATACAACAACACTGAGTTACACATGGAGTAAAACAAACATGCAGTATAAACAAGTCTATATACGATGTGAGCAAATGAGGTGAGATTAGGTAAAGGCAAAAAAAAGGCCATGGTGGCAAAGTAAATACAATATAGCAAGTAAAACACTGGAATGGTAGATTTGCAGTGGAAGAATGTGCAAAGTAGAAATAAAAATAATGGGGTTCAAAGGAGCAAAATAAATAAATAAATAAAATAAATACAGTAGGGAAAGAGGTAGTTGTTTGGGCTAAATTATAGGTGGGCTATGTACAGGTGCAGTAATCTGTGAGCTGCTCTGACAGTTGGTGCTTAAAGCTAGTGAGGGAGATAAGTGTTTCCAGTTTCAGAGATTTTTATAGTTCGTTCCAGTCATTGCCAGCAGAGAACTGGAAGGAGAGGTGGCCAAAGAAAGAATTTGTTTTGGGGGTGACCAGAGAGATATACAGTACCTGCTGGAGCATGTGCTACAGGTGGGTGATGCCATGGTGACCAGATATATCTGCTGGAGCACATGCTACAGGTGGGAGATGCTATGGTGAAACATAACATATGTTATTGTTCCAAACTTCTTCCATTTAAGAATGATGTGTTCTTGGGGACCTTCAATGCTGCAGAAATGTTTTGGTACCCTTGCCCAGATATGTGCCTCGACACAATCCTGTCTTGGAGCTCTATGGACAATTCCTTTGACCTCATGGCTTGGTTTTTGCTCAGACATGCACTGTCAACTATGGGACCTTATATAGACAGATGTGTGCCTTTCCAAATCATGTCAAATCAATTGAATTTACCAAAGGTGGACTCCAATCATGTTGTAGAAACAAGGATGATCAATAGAAACAGGATGCACCTGAGCTCAATTCAGAGTCTCATAGTAAAGGGTCTGAATACTTATGTTAATAAGATATTTCTATTTTCGCTTTGTGATTATGGGGTATTGTGAGTAGATCGATGAGGAAAAACAATAATTGAACCCATTTAAGAATAAGGCTGCATTGTAACAAAATGTGGAAAAAGTCAAGGGGTCTGAACACTTTCCGAATGCACTGCATATACAGGGAGTGTGGCAGATCAATGTGTAGAGATACGAGGTATTTGAGGTAGAGATGTACATGAAAGCTGTGTAAAGTGCCTAGGCTATAGCTCAATGATATAATGCAGACTCGAATCATGCAGCTGCCCGAGGTTTGATATGTAATTGATCCGACAGGCATTTTTATAAGGTACCTAATTAACTCTGTCTGCAGGTGTACTGTATAACTGCTACTTGAGAACATAGGGAGAAACAGGTGCCAGTACTGTTCAGTAAAACTCTTTCATTTCACTTCAGGGTGGCAGGCCCATACCCTACCTCAAACCAAAGGCCTCAAAAAAAGGAGCTTTAGTGGCTGACTCATGATCAGTACAGTTGATACTCTACCCATCTATTCTGCAGTTTCCATAGGCTCAGTGAGAAGCATATTAGGCTGATGATTGGCCAAATGGGTGAGTCGGGGGACCTTCTCCTCTCGTGTCTTGACATCTGGGCTAAACTAAGCTCTGATCCAGTGAAAATCAGCCACAGACCAACTCTGTCCTGCTGTAAAATGCCAGCTCCCTGACCCAGAAGAGGTCGATTGAGGGGGGGGGGGGTAATGTTAGAGTTGCCAATACTTTAATACAGTATCTAGCCACCAGCAGTAATTCAAACCGTCAAAGACATGATAAATCCATGGGGAGATAGATATATTTGAACCTTCTGTCTTGATTTAGCTCTAAAGTTTGATGATGAGGAAACCAAATCAATACGTTGCATTGAGTGTTTTCGCCCTGACTTTTAAAGTACAACCCTCTATTGATGCCTTAAGTATCTGATCTCAAATATGATCTTCTGAACATCTCTCAATTGTTTACCCATTACCCCAATCTAAGACCACTAAAGGAAGCTACTGCTAGCCAACTGAAGGGAGCTGCTGCTAGTCAACTGAAGGGAGCTACTGCTAGCCAACTGAAGGGAGCTACTGCTAGCCAACTGAAGGGAGCTACTGCTAGCCAACTGAAGGGAGCTGCTGCTAGCCAACTGAAGGGGGCTACTGCTAGCTAACTGAACGGAGCTACTGCTAGCCAACTGAAGGGAGCTACTGCTAGCCAACTGAAGGGAGCTACTGCTAACCAACTGAAGGGGGATACTGCTAACCAACTGAAGGGGGCTACTGCTAGCCAACTGAAGGGAGCTACTGCTAGCCAACTGAAGGGGGATACTGCTAACCAACTGATGGGGGCTACTGCTAGCCAACTGAAGGGGGATACTGCTAACCAACTGAATCGATCTACTGCTAGCCAACTGAAGGTAGCTGCTGCTAGTCAACTGAAGGGGGCTGCTGCTAGCCAACTGAAGGGGGCTACTGCTAGCCAACTGAAGGGGGCTACTGCTAGCCAACTGAAGGGAGCTGCTGCTAGCCAACTGAAGGGGGCTACTGCTAGCCAACTGAAGGGGGCTACTGCTAGCCAACTGAAGGGAGCTGCTGCTAGCCAACTAAAGGGGGATACTGCTAGCCAACTGATGGGGGCTACTGCTAGCCAACTGAAGGGGGCTACTGCTAGCCAACTGAAGGGATCTACTGCTAGCCAACTGATGAAGGCTACTGCTAGCCAACTGATGAGGGCTACTGCTAGCCAACTAATGGGAGTGTGTACATTATTCTAACAAGTAAGTTATAATGCTATACATTTATTTGCTTTGCGTGCCAGTATAAGAAAGCAGGCAGACTCCTGGGATTTAAATGCTGTCTCTCTGGTCAAGCTCATTGCGCTACCCATCACAGGCATCCTATCAGTGGGGAGGGATTTCGCCAGCAGTGCATAGCTCCATCCCTGGAGGCCATATGTTTTGGTCTTGCTTCTACACTTAAATGATTTAAGTTAACCTCTCTGGGATATGTGGGACGATAGCGTCCCACCTCGCCAACAGCCAGTGAAAGTGCAGGGCGCCAAATTCAAAACAACAAAAATCTCAATTCAAATCCCAATTCAAATCCCTCAAGCATACAAGCATTTTACACCATTTTAAAGATAAAATTCTCGTTATATCAGCCAGTGTCTTGATTTCAAAAAGGGTTTACAGCGAAAGCACCACAAACGATTATGTTAGGTCACCACCAAGTCACAGAAAAACAGCCATTTTTTCCAGCCAAAGAGAGGAGTCACAAAAGGCACAAATAGAGATAAAATTAATCACTAACCTTTGATGATCTTCATCAGATGACACTCATAGGAATTAATGAACGAAAAGTCCAAAAAGTTATATTACAGGTCGTAGAAACATGTCAAACTAAATATAGAATAAATCTTTAGGATGTTTCTACCATAAATCTTCAATAATGTTCCAACTGGAGAATTCCATTGTCTGTAGAAAAGCAATGGAACGAGAGCTAACTCTCGTGACTGCGCATCATGAGCCTGTGGCACTGCCAGATACCTGGCTCAATCCCCTCTCATTCCCTCCCCCTTCATAGTAGAAGCCTTTAACAAAGTTCTAAAGACGGTTGACATCTAGTGGAAGCCTTAGGAAGTGCAATATGACCCCATTTACTTACACTGTATATTGGAATGGCAATGAGTTGAAAAACTACAAACTTCAGATCTCCCACTTCCTGGTTGGATTTTTCTCAGGTTTTCACCTGCCATATGAGTTCTGTTATACTCACAGACATCATTCAACATGTTTTAGAAACTTCAGAGTGTTTTCTATCCAATACTACTAATAATATGCATATATTAGCATCTGGGACAGAGTAGCTGGCAGTTTACTCTGGGTACCTTATTCATCCAAGCTACTCAATACTGTCCCCCCCCCTCTGTCACCAAGATGTTCAACAGGATCAATTCTCCAGTTTTCCCAGGCCTTAATCGGGTGATGATTGAAAGCTAACAATGAGAAGCAGCGGACGCATTGACCCCTGAGGACTGGAGGTGTGCTGCATGGGTTATTATGGAGGAGGCTGTCTAGTTACTTAGAGCCCAGGCTGTAAGTGAAGCACGAATGGATCTGCAGGAGACCGACCTTTCCACTGGTGTGTGATTCTTCAACCGGGCTCATAACCAAACAGAGTGTGAGATGAGCAAACACGGCTTCAAGACCAGGCCAGGAGACGGGGTTTTGCGGCTGGTTTTTCACTGATCCACACAATGGGATCATCCCTAAACTACATGTAAAGTGTTGGAAAGTCAAAATATCTGAGAGATTAGAAAGAAACACATTACATTTATGTAATAGGAAATTAAGAGTACCAAGGTCTTGACAATCACATTTACAAACAACCATTCTATCATATTTCTAATGGAAATGGAAATGTCTGCATCTCAGATGACCTTTGGTCGAGATTTCTATAGACCTACAGTACGTCTGGACAACCTTGAACATATAGAAGTGGCAGGAATGAAAGCAATTTGAATTTCCATTCCATGTTATGGGACAATGAGATGTGGAGGTGTTGATCTACTGTACAACTAAGGACTGAGGTGGTATTCTCCCAGACGTCAAAAACACCATCGCTCAGTCAGATTGAATGGCTTGCAAAGTCAAAAATACTTTTTTCAAATTTTACAATGCAGTATCTTCTCTCGTGAAAACACATTTTTCTACAAAAATATTATTTTAAATAATGCTTTATTGATTCTATATTTTGGGGTTTTGTTTGTTTAACCTTTATTTAACCTTTATTTAACTAGGCAAGTCAGTTAAAGAACAAATTCTTATTTTCAATGACGGCCTACCAAAAGGCAAAAGGCCTCCTGTGTGGACCTAAACACCTCCTGTGTGGACCTAAACACCTCCTGTGTGGACCTAAACACCTCCTGTGTAGACCTAAACACCTCCTGTGTAGACCTAAACACCTCCTGTGTGGACCTAAACACCTCCTGTGTGGACCTAAACACCTCCTGTGTGGACCTAAACACCTCCTGTGTGGACCTAAACACCTCCTGTGTGGACCTAAACACCTCCTGTGTGGACCTAAACACCTCCTGTGTGGACCTAAACACCTCCTGTGTGGACCTAAACACCTCCTGTGTGGACCTAAACACCTCCTGTGTGGACCTAAACACCTCCTGTGTGGACCTAAACACCTCCTGTGTGGACCTAAACACCTCCTGTGTGGACCTAAACACCTCCTGTGTGGACCTAAACACCTCCTGTGTGGACCTAAACACCTCCTGTGTGGACCTCCTGTGTGGACCTAAACACCTCCTGTGTGGACCTAAACACCTCCTGTGTAGACCTAAACACCTCCTGTGTAGACCTAAACACCTCCTGTGTAGACCTAAACACCTCCTGTGGACCTAAACACCTCCTGTGTAGACCTAAACACCTCCTGTGTAGACCTAAACACCTCCTGTGTTTTAAAATAAAGTAAATAAAAATATAGGACAAAACACACAAGAGAAACAACACAACACTACATGAAGAGAGACCTAAAGACAACAACATAGCATAGGATATGCCCTGTATGTCCAAATGTAACTCCGTGGCATGTATCTGTAAGTCGCTCTGGATAAGAGCGTCTGCTAAATGACTTAAATGTAAATGTATTGACATCTTTGGATAATAGTCCTTTTGAGGAACAATAAATTATGTATTTGCTCAATTTGTTCAACTATGTTTTTTTTAAATTAAGTTTTCATAATGACAATGACTGCTTATTAGCTACTAAAATACAAAATAATAATGGTTAATTTGGTTGGTTTGGTCTTAAATTAGAATTTTGGTTCAAAGCTTTTCCTTTTAGGGACGAAGACATCTACATCAAACAGAAGTGAACAAATGAATACTGAGTTTCGATAACTCTGAATGCATTGCTCGTCATACATAAATCGGTGTGATCTGTCAATTACTTTGATTGTGTCTCCTGGAACACAAAACCGGTTTGGAGAGAACAGGTAAACACATGAGACCAGGGATGTTCTCTGTTTAGTGAGTCCTCCAGATCAGAGGCAGTAGGGATGACCAGGGATGTTCTCTGTTTAGTGAGTCCACCAGATCAGATGCAGTAGGGATGATCAGGGATGTTCTCTGTTTAGTGAGTCCTCCAGATCAGATGCAGTAGACGATGACCAGGGATGTTCTCTGTTTAGTGAGTCCTCCAGATCAGATGCAGTAGACGATGACCAGGGATGGTCTGTTTAGTGAGTCCTCCAGATCAGAGGCAGTAGGGATGACCAGGGATGTTCTCTGTTTAGTGAGTCCTCCAGATCAGATGCAGTAGACGATGACCAGGGATGTTCTCTGTTTAGTGAGTCCTCCAGATCAGATGCAGTAGATGATGACCAGGGATGTTCTGTTTAGTGAGTCCTCCAGGTCAGATGCAGTAGACGATGACCAGGGTTGTTCGCTTGATAAGTCTGTTAATTAAAAATGTCCTGTCCTGCTAAGCATTCAAATGTAACTAGTAAATGTGTATGTTAGGGGCAATGTAAGTAGTAAAAAGTACATTATTTTGTTTAGGAATGTAGTGGAGTAAAAGTCCAAAAATTCAAAAATAGTACAGATAGCCCCCCCAAAAAATACTTAAGTATTTTTACTTAAGTACTTTACACCACTGCTTATGCCATGTTAATGATATCTGAGTGAGAGTGGCTAACCAAATCAATGGGGCCTCCCTGGAGGTCAGTGCCCCTGGGCTGACATGGCTAATTGAGTGACTGTCAGAGAGTGACATATCAAGATGTCAGTCACTGATGCACAACACAAATGTCAAACTTGCACCTTGTGTATTTTACTATTCTAATTCAACAGGAAGTTGAGCCCCAGACTGAGTTCCTATTATATTTTGGGGCCTGGATTTAAATATGCCTGGATTTAATTATCACTGTGTCTTAAAAGATACAGTGCATTTGGAAAGTATTCAGATCCCTTGACTTTTTCCACATTTTGTTACGTTACAGCCTTATTCTAAAATGGATTTTTTAAATGTTTTTTTTTAGCATCAATCTACACACAATACCCCATGATGACAAAGCAAAAACAGGTTTATAGAATTGTTTGCAATTGTATTGAATATCACATTTACATAAGCATTCAGACACTTTACTCAGTACTTTGTTGAAGCACCTTTGGCAGCGATTACAGTCTTGAGTCTTCTTGGGTGTGATGCCAGAAGCTTGGCACACCTTAGATGGGGAGCGTTGCCACACAGCTATTTTCAGGTCTCTCCAGAGATGTTTGATCAGGTTTAAGTCTGGGCTCTGGCTGGGCAACTCAGAGACTTGTTGCAAAGCCACCCCTGTGTTGTCTTGGCTGTGTGCTTAGGCTCGTTAAGGGTCGTATTCAGTCTACGGTCCTGAGCATCTGGAGCAGGTTTTCACAAGGATCTTTCTGTACTTTGCTCCGTTCTTTCCCTTGATACTGACTAGTCCCTGCCGCTGAAAAACAGCCCCACAGCATGTTGCCACCACCATGCTTCACCATAGGGATGGTGCGAGGTTTTCTCCAGACGTGATGCGTGGCATTCAGGCCAAAGAGTTCTGTCTTTGTTTCATCAGACCAGAGAATCTTGTTTCTTATGGTCTGAGTGTCTTTAGGTGCCAAACTCCAAGCGGGTTGTCATGTGCCTTTTACTGAGAATTGGCTTCCATCTGACTCTACCATAAAGGCCTGACTGGTGGAGTCCTGCAGAGATGGTTGTCCTTCTGGAAGTTTCTCCCATCTCCAAAGAGGAACTCTGGAGCTCTGTCAGAGTGACCATCGGGTTATTGGTCACCTCCCTGACCAAGGCCCTTCTCCCTGATTGCTCAGTTTGGTCGGGCGGCCAGCTCTAGGAAGAGTCATGGTGGTTCCAAATTTCTTCCATTTAAGAATATTAGAGGCCACTGTGTTCTTGGGGACCTTCTATGCTGCATAAATGTTTTAGTACCCTTCTCCAGATCTGTGCCCCAGATCTGTGCCTCGACACAATCTTGTCCTTTGACGTCATGGCTTGGTTTTTGCTCTGACATGCACTGTCAACTGTGGGACCTTTATATAGAAAGATGTGTGCCTTTCCAAATCATGTCCAGTCAATTGAATTTACCAGAGGGGGACTCCAATCGTGCAAGAAACATCTCAAGCATGATCAATGGACAACAGGATGCACCTGAGCTCAAACCTGTTTTCGCTTTGTCATTGTGAGGTATTGTATGTAGATTGATGAGGAAAAACAACAATTGAATCGATTTTAAAATAAGGCTGTAACGTAACAAGATGTGGAAAAAGTCTGAATACTTTCTGAATGCACTGTATGTCCAGCTGACCTACAATGAACCAGTTTGACCTGTGAGTGTGAGATAAAGGTGGGCTGAACATCAAAACTTTGAAGTGACTTCCACCTTGGAGGGAAAATGATCTCTCCCCTACCCGGAGCCTGTAACCCTCATACCTCTCTGTCCCTCCTGTTAATCTGTCCTGCCTCTTATCTGCATTACTGCGCCTCAGGTCATCGGACCGCATTGAGATGATCTATCCTCGTGATGACGATTGTCCATGGAGACATTTGCCGCCCCGATGTGCTTAAACCACAACTGCTAATCTCTGACAGTGCGACAACAATTTTAATAACATCCTGGACAGACACTGATTTGCTTCTAACACGCTTGTTAAATACGCCACATGGCGGCCATCACCCCTCTTGGCCCTATGTGATCTGAGCTTAATTGAAAAGAAAAGCAAAATACAGACTTGATATTTTTCGTTGTCACCATTTTAATTAGAGGGTGGAATGACTGTGCATTCGTCTGTGTGGCCAATTGGCCGTAAGGCATGGATTGCTAATAAGATAGCAGTAATTTGTTGTCTGCAACACAAACAGTCAGTCAAAGAATACATCATAAAAGGCTAAGTAAGAGCTTCCAATGCAACCCTGATTACTGACCTGACCAGTAAAAAAGCAATTATTTTTGGTTTAAATTTTGGGGACTATTAAAATCTCATTAATGATTTGATTTTGTTTTGTTACTCCAATGAGAATTTAAATATGCCTATCCATTAATCCCACAGTTTATCCACTCTTCAAGGACATCTATCCCTGGCATATTACTTTAAATAAGTTAATATTTGTTTTCATCTTTCAGTAATTATAAGTGATACAAGTTTATCTATGTCATCTCACATCCCTCTGTAGACACTAATGCAATCCCAGATAGAAAATGGAAAAGAAGGTGTAGTTAAATTGCAATACTTCATGGACACACTGACAGGAATCCTTATGGTGGACATATTAATTGTGCATTTTGTTACAAAATTGAAGAGAATATTGATCAGTGGGAGTTAAGAGCTTCCATTATTTATGATCCTGCAGTAAAGCCAAAGGACCTCCCTCCCCTCTCTTTATGAATCATTCAAATCAATATCTCTGTAATGCCTTTGTTCAATTTAATTCATTTATTAAACCTGTGATATATTCGTTTTCGCATGTATCTCTGTGTGCAAAATGAATACAATCTGTCACTATCAAGTTCGAGACAGGGAGTTTTAGCAATAAAGTCTTCCAGAAAAAAAGTTGAGGATGTTGTTTTTCTGTTTTTATTTTATTTTTTACATTGGCGCTAATTTGACAGATTAAGGTGATGTTTCTGCTCTGTTCTAAACATTGGCCTGAACACACACTCCTGCTCCAAACCTGATTGTGTTGATTATGTATACAAAAAAATAGACATTTGCCAGTAAAGCGATTTACAGTAGATAGCGCATAAATGTTTGTAATGGTCCCCCATGGGAATCGAACCCACAACCCTGGCGTTGCAAGCGCCATGCGCTACCAATTGACCCTGTGATATCTGGTCTCTTAACCGAAGTCCTGTCGTTTGACTTGTTTGATCAAGTCCAGTGCAGTAGTCCTAGCACACAGCGTGGGATTAGTGATTAGTTGACTAGTTGAATCAGGCGTGCAATTATTGGAATAAATCAAATAAGGGGAACGGATGGGGGTAACGGGAGATGTTTATGAAATTCTGATCTAGATAATGTCCAGAATTATAGGAAGTAAATAGAAAAAACGCTTATGTTGCCAATAGTCAGGACTCAGGACTGCAAATATATATTTTACTTTGATTGAAAAACAAGTATCGGCCTATGCTTCTTCAGTAAGTAAGAGAGACATTCCAATTATTAGATATATGACAATGCATCTCTGGGCTATATAGCCTATACAGTAGATCGACCCTCTCCGCTGAGGATGGTAGATTCCAACCTGCTTTTAGCTCTATGCGGCTCATGCGGGCTCGCGGTGAAGAATAGGTTGATGCTTAACCTCGCGTGCGTTTGTTTACTAGGGAAGCCCGAATACTGACTGTTCTTATCCGCCCATGTCTACAAGCCCATTCATCAGAGTGAGTCGTTGGTAGTCATTAATACTTTAAAGATTATTTTCTGCTTCTCTATCCTTTACTCTCATAAAAAAACTGCATTTTACTGAAAGCAACGAAGCGAAATAAACACTCACGACAGGACCGCGTGTTTCCGAGGGGACTAAAGTTCTTCATGCTGATGCTGTGACAGAACGACGCAGTGAAACAAAGCACGTATTTGCTAAAAAAAAATAATAATAAAAAAGGTAAGAGACTCTCGCTTGTACTTTTTAAATATATCTTGCTGGGACCAAGATGATTTGTAATGTTGTGTTTTTTTATTTTATCGTGACTGACAGCGTTCTTAGTGTCTCAAAATGTATAGGAATGTGCTTATCAGCCTTGCAGACTTGGACTGTGTGGTGCTGATGGGGAAGGTTATTATGATGCGGAGAAACTCAATAGCAGTTCAATGTCGCACTCCCTGTCAACTTTGTGTACACGTGCCCAAGAAAACCCGAATAAGTGGATGAAGCCTTTCAGTCGTATATATTTCACCATTCTGTATTGGTTTAACGTGACTAAATTGTGAGTAGCTCCACAGGGCCATTGACCAAGCGAACGACTCCCTGTCATGTCTCTGAGCGTTTGTGATTCATGCTGCGTTCTTGCACCACAATCATGAAGACCCAGGTCTATTTACCAAGGTCACTGTTTTTTACTCCCTCAACTTTCAATGGAATCTATTCTCACTTTATTTTATTTTTTTCTCCGATATTGATTGCAAACAACCTACAGTCATTTTACGAGTTCAATCGCCATCTATATCCCAGAAACACAATCCTCTCTCTCCACAGCCATTCATGTGTTTACTGCCCAGAGCAGATGGTTCCGTTCCATTGAACGTCAATAGCCGCATCACGTGATGTCTGAATAAGTTTAGTTCTGTGTGAATGTGCTCTGTCAAGATAATTTGTGTCCAGTCCACTCCCAGGTACATGCTATTGTATTTAAACAAACTGTCCCCAGTGAATCAAGGACACACAAGTCTGCAGAACCTTTCCACTATAAAGGAGTTCAGTATTTACCAATACATGTGACATTTAATGAATTTGGTTTAGATCCAGTCTCCTACATTTCAGAGATCAATGAAGAGTAGTTCAGTTAACCTTTCCAGTTTGTGTTTACTACACACTGTCTATGGCAATCTGAAATGACTATTACTGTTCATCAGCCCAGTGTCAGCTTTGTGCCAGTGTCATCAAGTAATAGGTTTTTTGAGGTTGAAAGATACCAGCCAGTTATCACCAGCATGGGGAACATTAATCATAACAGCTGTCCAACTTGCAGTGCAGTGCAAGTGCAGTGCAGTGCAGTGCAATGCAGTGCAGTGCAGTGCAGTGCAGTGCAGTGCAGTGCAGAGCTCTTAAAGGGTAATCCAAGCCCAACAACATCTCTGTAGTGCTTTAACGCCAAGAAAACAAGAGGATTACATAAAGGGAGCTTCCACATTAATCCTACACCCCGCCACCCCACCCCACCCCACCTCTTCTTGGCACTTGCTCAGATGAGATTTCACGTCCCCCCCCTATGGTGATTGAGAGCTGGTGGTCTGTGCTCCTGGGCTGAGCTCCATCATACGGTGGCAGCCCTCTGCCATGGCTCACTGGGCATATCCCACCTTGGAAAAGAGCAGCAGCACTCCACACACTCCACTCTAGCCACTGCAAAGCAGATCAGTTTATGCACTTCATGGGTTCCCAAAGAGACTGTTGATAACTCAGATTAATGTCACCCCTTTAAGCCGTTAGAACACACAATCATAATATGCTGGTCCTGGTCACAAACTAAGCTTGCATTGGAGTGACAACTCCTTTTAATGTAAACAATATGATTACCACAAATGGTGTTATCTTTCTCTTGACCAAGCGACAAGTCTTTACATCCATAAATTCATATTCAAATTAGTTCTGCATATTTTAATTTTATAAGCTACATAGACCTCTGGAATTAAGCAGTGTAGTGACTCTAGTCCACACTCATATGATGCACACAGCAGTTCATTGGTTGATTAGTCACTCATGATACATACAGCAGTTCATTGGTTGATTAGTCACTCATATGATACACAGCAGTTCATTGGTTGATTAGTCACTCATATGATACACACAGCAGTTCATTGGTTGATTAGTCACTCATATGATGCACACAGCAGTTCATTGGTTGATTAGTCACTCATGATACACAGCAGTTCATTGGTTGATTAGTCACTCATATGATACACAGCAGTTCATTGGTTGATTAGTCACTCATAT
This sequence comes from Oncorhynchus gorbuscha, assembly GCF_021184085.1. Taxonomy (NCBI): domain Eukaryota; kingdom Metazoa; phylum Chordata; class Actinopteri; order Salmoniformes; family Salmonidae; genus Oncorhynchus; species Oncorhynchus gorbuscha. The sequence continues at coordinate 103,258,456 of NC_060174.1, read as the reverse complement.
GATACACACAGCAGTTCATTGGTTGATTAGTCACTCATATGATACACACAGCAGTTCATTGGTTGATTAGTCACTCATGATACATACAGCAGTTCATTGGTTGATTAGTCACTCATATGATACACACAGCAGTTCATTGGTTGATTAGTCACTCATATGATACACACAGCAGTTCATTGGTTGATTAGTCACTCATGATACATACAGCAGTTCATTGGTTGATTAGTCACTCATATGATACACACAGCAGTTCATTGGTTGATTAGTCACATATGATGCACACAGCAGTTCATTGGTTGATTAGTCACTCATGATACACAGCAGTTCATTGGTTGATTAGTCACTCATATGATACACACAGCAGTTCATTGGTTGATTAGTCACTCATGATACATACAGCAGTTCATTGGTTGATTAGTCACTCATATGATACACACAGCAGTTCATTGGTTGATTAGTCACTCATGATACATACAGCAGTTCATTGGTTGATTAGTCACTCATATGATACACACAGCAGTTCATTGGTTGATTAGTCACTCATATGATACACACAGCAGTTCATTGGTTGATTAGTCACTCATATGATACACACAGCAGTTCATTGGTTGATTAGTCACTCATATGATACACACAGCAGTTCATTGGTTGATTAGTCACTCATATGATACACACAGCAGTTCATTGGTTGATTAGTCACTCATATGATACACACAGCAGTTCATTGGTTGATTAGTCACTCATATGATACACACAGCAGTTCATTGGTTGATTAGTCACTCATATGATACACACAGCAGTTCATTGGTTGATTAGTCACTCATGCACACAGCAGTTCATTGGTTGATTAGTCACTCATATGATACACACAGCAGTTCATTGGTTGATTAGTCACTCATGCACACAGCAGTTCATTGGTTGATTAGTTATCCTGCTCTGTCTTCTGCTCACACTGATGAAGATGGCAACAGTATGTCAGATACTATCGTCCATGCTACACCCGTGCCTCATCACTCAACCAGCATATTCCATTGCAGTCACATCAGCATGACAGCTTTCCATAAATCACAGCTGAAGATATTCCATTGCAGTCACATGTGGTGGAGCATGACAGCTTTCCATGTAAATCACAGCTGAAGATATTGGTATTGTGTACATGTGGAGATCTCTGTGGGGGAGGGGGTATATGTTGTACATGTGGAGATCTCTGTGGGGGAGGGGGGGTATATGTTGTACATGTGGAGATCTCTGTGTTGGGGAGATCTCTGTGGGGGGGGGGGGGGTATATGTTGTACATGTGGAGATCTCTGTGGGGGAGGGGGGGTATATGTTGTACATGTGGAGATCTCTGTGGGGGAGGGGGGTATATGTTGTACATGTGGAGATCTCTGTGGGGGAGGGGGGTATATGTTGTACATGTGGAGATCTCTGTGGGGGAGGGGGGGGGTTGTACATGTGGAGATCTCTGTACATGTTGTACATGTGGAGATCTCTGTGGTGGAGGGGGGGTATATGTTGTACATGTGGAGATCTCTGTGGTGGAGGGGGGTATATGTTGTACATGTGATCTCTGTGGTGTATATGTTGTACATGTGATGTACATGTGTTATCCATGTGGCCTTTGAATCCCCAAGCCTGTCAAATGCAGGCATCAAATTCCCTGGTTTGTGCAGATTAGAGGATTAAGAGATATAGGGTTTGTTCAATATCCTTAATGTATTAGTACAGAAGGTAGTGCCAGAATGAGCTCCCATTTGTTGATAGACATGGTGACCTGTGTGTGAGATCTAAAAGGCCCACTTTGTCTCAGTCTGACCTCACATGTCTACACAGCTGACCCATTTATCTACTGTACATACAGTGCTTTACTGAATCATTCTCCCTTATGCTGCTGTTTCATTCATGTGTTAATTTGTTTGGATCGAGTCGACCAGCTCTGCCCTTAGCTGCAACAGAATATATTGGTTTATTAGCACTTGGGAGGAGGTGGATTAGCTTCTCCTGCTCTTATGAATACTTATATATTTTGAGTAGTGTTCAACGCCCTATCTGTGTTGGTTTGGTAAAGCACGAAGGAGAGGTCTTGACGCAACAGAGCAGATATTAAATACAGCCTGATTCGATTTGACTGCTGATAACAGTCCTTGCAAATAAATACAATCTTCAATGCTCAAAAACTTTTTTTCCCCCTCCAGATAGTAGCTCATTAAATAATTGCAGTATTCACGCTATTAAAATATGTTTTTAGCACACACCTTGTTAGACTGTACATTTTAGGCCTGTCAATGTAGCCTGTTCTGGTAATGAAATATTGTCTTAGACATTTTAAACTCAGACATTACCTAAAGAGGCTTTTTAGCTAAGTTATTATATAAACCAGGAGTCTCCAACATGTAGATCGCAAGTTACCAGTAGCTCGCAGCCCACTTATGAGTGTCTCTCCAATCAATGCTGAAAGGCTACATGCATTTTGTCACGTGTTCCATTGCAACTGTCAAACATAAAGCTCCCGGCTACTATCCAATCAAAGCCACCTTGACATTATCCCACCGCTGGTTAGCCACTATTGGATTAAAAAGCCAAACGGAACACAATATGTGGCAGTTAATTTCCAACAATATTGCCCGTCTGTTTGGTGCGCGCATTTGTCCATCACTGTAACGGCTGTTGGTGAAGACCAAGGTTCAGCCTGGTACGTGTTCATGTTCATGTTTGTTTATCACTGTAACGGCTGTTGGTGAAGACCAAGGTTCAGCCTGGTACGTGTTCATGTTCATGTTTGTTTATCACTGTAACGGCTGTTGGTGAAGACCAAGGTTCAGCCTGGTACGTGTTCATGTTCATGTTTGTTTATTGACACTAAACACTAAATACAAACATAACAAAGGGAAATAACCGAAACGGTCCTGAAAGGTGAAAAACACCAAACAGAAATCAACTACCCACAAAACCCATGTGGGAAAAAGCTACCTAACTTTGGTTCTCAGAGACAACTATAGACAGCTGCCTCTGAGAACCACACCTGGTCAAACAACAAAGAAATACAAAACATAGAAAATGAACATAGAATGCCCACCCTAGTCACACCCTGGCCTAACCAAAATAGAGAATAAAAGCCTCTCTATGGCCAGGGCGTGACAATCACCCTGTACGTAGCCAGTTAGTGAGTACGGTTACATGCAAACAATATAATGCGATTAAATTGCACAGTAAAGCCTGATTAATATAAATGACTTTCTTCCACAACCTTATCAATTAAATATTAACTGCGAAGTAGGCTTTCTCTGACAAAACTATACCATGCTTATTTTTTTATAAATTGGGTGCCGATTGTTTTGCAAGCTCTGCCATGACGTGTGCTGCAGTAGTAGGCCTAACAGCATAAACACCGCCAGAGCGGCACGTTGCGCAATTAAAGGGGAATTACACTCCAATCGAAATGAGTCATCTTGTGATGTGATTTCAGCATAGACATGGACAGCACATCCATGTTGGTTGTTTACTCTATGTATAATTGTAACATTGAGAGTAGAAGAAAAAAAAACGGAGAATGATCACAGATGTCAGGTCAATACCTAGAGTTGTTTATTAACCAACATTTTACCAGGTAAAAGAAAACAGAAAATATGTATATTGTACACCAAGGACCCAGTGAAGAGTTGCAGGGTAGAAGAGAAGAATGTAAGCATAACAAATAAAAAATAAAACGTTTAATTTTTTAAGTAGCTCTCATGCTCGACGCCTGATATAAACTGTTGTATTTCTGCACAGTCAAGTGTTTCCTAGAAGGGAATTGAAACATACTGTAGTCTACATTAATACGAGTGCAATCAATTATCCAGTTCTAGAATACTCCAAGTTCTAAATAACTCCTCAAGGAACATTGATGTCTGGTTCTCAAGGAACATTGATGTCTGGTTCTCAAGGAACATTGATGTCTGGTTCTCAAGGAACATTGATGTCTGGTTCTCAAGGAACATTGATGTCTGGTTCTCAAGGAACATTGATGTCTGGTTCTCAAGGAACATTGATGTCTGGTTCTCAAGGAACATTGATTTCTGGTTCTCAAGGAACATTGATTTCTGGTTCTCAAGGAACATTGATTTCTGTTCCTCAAGGAACATTGATTTCTGGTTCTCAAGGAACATTGATTTCTGGTTCTCAAGGAACATTGATTTCTGTTTCTCTCTCTGGTTCTCCCGGTCTGGCTCCTTAGCTGCTGCCCCTCCGCTGGGATTATTGAACATTTCGGGCTGAACCTTTTTTTAATGATATTTCCTTTTCAAAGACAAGTCAAAGTGACAGAGGATATGCTTTTTAAACCAGATAAATATTTTAACTATATGCTTTTAGGCTGACGGATTGCATTTTTAAGATATTTTAGGGACTTAAAATTCCTCAAGATGGATAAAGTTGGTCACTTTTTTGGTTGGGATGGTGAATCAACTTGACGTGTTGTAAATGAACATACTCTCTATTCAGAATGGCCTTGTCCAGATTGTATTACACTGTACAGCTCACTGGAGGCTGGTGGGAGGAGCTATAGGAGGACAGGCTTATTGTAATGGCTGGAATGGAATTAATTTAACGGTATCAAACACGTCGAATGTATGGAAGCCACATGTTTTACTCCGTTCCATTCATTCCATTCCAGCCATTACAATGAACCGGTCCTCCTATAGCTCCTCCCACTAGACCACTGGTACAGTTAGTGTTAATGAACATGCTGTACTGAGCTTATTTAGTCTTGTCAGAATTGAACATGTTCAATTCACTGGGCAGCCTTTGTGCCCCTGAAGCCAATGGAAATCCACATGTATTCAGAATGAGAGAATCAAGTAGATTTTAGTCCACTCTCCATCTTTAACCTCTCCAATGTACTGTGCATGCCTTATCAGTCAAGGAAATTACCCACAAATTGTAATTACAGTCTGAAGAAACGTTGTATTAATGAATTTGAACATTGTGTTTTTACTCAAACGAGACAATCAAAGACGTGTGTTAATGTGTGGCGTTGGAAATTATACACTGTCATGCTGGGTGTTTTTTCTCCTTCTTCCCTACCCAGAAGGAGCACTGAGCACTCAGCACTGATCAGAATTCATTTTCTTTGTTTTTAAAAACTGTTTTACTGTCGCATACACCGGAAAGGTGCAGTGATGTGTTGTTTTTACAACGGTCAGCTATAGAAGTACGGCGCCCCTGGAGCAAATGAAGAGTAAGTGCCTTGTTCAAGGTTACATCGAACAGATTTCAGGTATTCAAACCAGCGACCATTAATTTACTGGCCCAATGCTACAGTATACAGACAGGATCTAGCCTCCAACTACCCGCTTCCCATGACACCCTGTGTGAATGCACCGCGCTGTACAGAATTAGATGTGGTAGAAATAATTGCTTCCATATTAATCAAAAAGAGAATGTCAAGTTTAAAGGGATAGTTCATGAAAAATCTATATTTGAGTAAAATTACCCTTACCTTCAGTTGTCTGAAGGCCCGTGGCGACCGGTATCCACATTAATCCATTATTTACTACTGGCTACAGCCTGCAGTTAGCAACGTCAGATTTCAAGAATGGAAACAACCGAACTGATGTTAGCAAAGCTGCACTAACCACTAGGCTACCCTGGGGTGTCAGGGTAGCCTAGTGGTTAGAGCGTTGGACTAGTAACCGAAAGGTTGCAAGTTCAAATCCCCGAGCTGACAAGGTACAAATCTGTTGTTCTGCCCCTGAACAGGCAGTTAACCCACTGTTCCTAGGCTGTCATTGGAAATAAGAATTTGTTCTTAACTGACTTGCCTGGTTAAATAAAGGTTAAAAAAAGACTTTCTCCGATTATGATGATGATTTTTAAAATTATTATTATTATTTTTTTACATGCATAATGCTGAAATAAACGCTGCAATTTGGAAATGGAACTATTTCCCTGCGTAACCACAGCATCTGTATGTGTCTTCCAGTGGTGACTGTCACGTTCTGACCTTTATTTCTGTTGTTTTGTATTTAGTTAGTATGATCAGGGCGTGAGTTGGGGTGGGCAGTCTGTTTTTCTATGATTTTGGGATTTCTATGATTTTGGGATTTCGGCCTAGTATGGTTCTCAATGAGAGGCAGGTGTCATTAGTTGTCTCTGATTGAGAATCATACTTAGGTAGCCTGGGTTTGTTTGTGGGTGATTGTCTGTTAGTTGCTTGTGTCAGCACAGTCCTTATGATAGCTTCACGGTCGTTATTTGGTTTTGTGTTCAGTACTTTAATTAAATATTCATCATGAACACGCCGCATTTTGGTCCTCCGATCCTTCTCGCCTCTCCTCTTCAGATGAAGAGGAGGAAGACTGTGACAATGATATTGTCCCTCTGGGGCAGATGAGGCTTGATTTCCAGATGTGAACTAAACTGACTGGTAAACATGGCATCAGAGTGTTTGAAAATTCTAATCTATTTTAAAAAAAAAAGAAGAACATTCTCACTGGGGAAAAAATATCCGGTTGTCATACTTGAGTAAAAGTAAAGATACCTTTTTAATAGAAAATTACTCAAGTAAAAGTGAGTCACCCAGTAAAATACTACTTGAGTAAAAGTCAAAAAGTATTTGGTTCTAAATATACTTAAATATCAAAAGAAAAAGTATAAGTCATTTAAGCCTTTAAACAAATTTAGGAATAGCTAGGGTCACACTCCAACACTCAGACATCATTTACAAAAGATGCATGTGTTTTGTAAGTCTACCAGATCACAGGCAGTAGGGATGACCAGAGATGTTCTCTTGATAAGTGTGTGAATTGGACCATTTTCCTGTCCTGCTAAGCATTCACAATATAATGAGTACTTTTAGGTGTCAGGGAAAATGTATGGAGTAAAAACTACATTCTTTTTTTAATGAATGTTGAGGAGTAAAAGTAAAAGTTGTCAAAAATATAAATTGTAAAGTACAGATAGCCAAAATAAGTAGTACTTTAAAGTATGTCTTACTTATGAAGTACTTTACACCACAGCTGCAAAGAAACCATGAACAGATTCATTGAGTATCAACACTACCAAACCTAGTTTGAAGTGTTTTGGACAAAGTTTCGGGCTTGCAGCTTTACTAACATCTGTTTTGCTGTTTCCATTCATGAAATCTAATTAGCTAATATACTAATCCGTGGGCCTTCAGACAACTGAAGGTAATTTGACCCAAATATAGATTTTTGCATGAACTATCCCTTTAAGCTTGACATTTTCCTCTGGTTAATACGAAGGTAATTATTTCTACCATATATAATTCTGTGGCAGCGCTGTGCAGTCACACAGTCTGTAGTGGGAAGAGGGTAGTTGGAGGCAAGGCCCCTGTCTGTATACTTTAGTTAGTAAGTACACAATCCAAATGAATTCAGATCAGTGCTCACTGCTCACTTGGCCTCTGGGTAGAAGAGAACCAGAAGTAAAAACACGCAGGGCAATGTATAATTTACATTTCCACATTAACACTAAGAGTGGTTGTTGTTAAGGTGTTTCAATAGGATGATCATGTTCTTCTATGGAAAATATGTCAGAGGGGTTAATACATGATCTTTTCTCATTTAGTGTTTTCAGTAGGCGTAGTTTGTTGGGGGCAGCGGTCAGATAAATGAAGGGGCAAGAGGGGGGGGGGTCACATCAGAGGATCACACACGTTGTCTGATGTTTGTCCATTTCTCCGAAGGTACGTATTTTTCTTGTCTGAAGGTGGCGGGGGGGGGGGGGGGAGTTATTAGGTAGGCGGCACTGTGTACAGATTGGAGGAGAGATTGTAGTGTGTGTGTGTGCACATTTTTGTCTGTGTGTGTGGGAGGGGTTAATGGGGACAGTGGACTTTGTTCTTGTTGAAAATACAGTGTCTGTGAAGCAGGCAGGTGCTGAGGAGGCTGAGAGGTAGCATGATATGTAAACATGTAGCGAGACCGAAAACAAAGTTAGATTGGCTAGAACAGGAGTAAATAAATAGTTCTGATGCTGTCGTTTCATATCTTAAGCTACTCAATGCCATAGCTAAAGCCTTAATAATAGCCTAGCAGTTAAGAGTTGTGCCAGCACTGTAGAGTACAGTAATGTAGAGTACAGTAATGTAGAGTATAGTAATGTAGAGTATAGTAATGTAGAGTATAGTAATGTAGAGTACAGTAATGTAGAGTATAGTAATGTAGAGTACAGTACAGTAGAGTATAGTAATGTAGAGTACAGCACAGTACAGCACAGCACAGCACAGCACAGCACTGTAGAGTACAGCACAGCACTGTAGAGTACAGCACAGCACTGTAGAGTACAGCACAGCACTGTAGAGTACAGCACAGCACTGTAGTACAGCACAGCAGTACAGCACAGCACTGTAGAGTACAGCACAGCACTGTAGAGTAGAGTACAGCACAGCACTGTAGAGTACAGCACAGCACTGTAGAGTACAGCACAGCACTGTAGAGTACAGCACAGCACTGTAGAGTACAGCACAGCACTGTAGAGTACAGCACAGCACTGTAGAGTACAGCACAGCACTGTAGAGTACAGCACAGCACTGTAGAGTACAGCACAGCACTGTAGAGTACAGCACAGCACTGTAGAGTACAGCACAGCACTGTAGAGTACAGCACAGCACTGTAGAGTACAGCACAGCACTGTAGAGTACAGCACAGCACTGTAGAGTACAGCACAGCACTGTAGAGTACAGCACAGCACTGTAGAGTACAGCACAGCACTGTAGAGTACAGCACAGCACTGTAGAGTACAGCACAGCACTGTAGAGTACAGCACAGTAGTACAGCACATGCACAGAGTACAGCACAGCACTGTAGAGTACAGCACAGCACTGTAGAGTACAGCACAGCACTGTAGAGTACAGCACAGCACTGTAGAGTACAGCACAGCACTGTAGAGTACAGCACAGCACTGTAGAGTACAGTAATGTAGAGTATAGTACAGCACTGTAGAGTACAGCACAGTACAGCACTGTAGAGTATAGTACAGCACTGTAGAGTATAGTACAGCACTGTAGAGTATAGTACAGCACTGTAGAGTACAGCACTGTAGAGTACAGCACTGTAGAGTACAGCACTGTAGAGTACAGCACTGTAGAGTACAGCACTGTAGAGTACAGCACTGTAGAGTACAGCACTGTAGAGTACAGCACTGTAGAGTACAGCACTGTAGAGTACAGCACTGTAGAGTATAGTACAGCACTGTAGAGTATAGTACTGTAGAGTATAGTACAGCACTGTAGAGTAGAGTAATGTAGAGTAGAGTACAGCACTGTAGAGTAGAGTAATGTAGAGTAGAGTACAGCACTGTAGAGTACAGCACTGTAGAGTACAGCACTGTAGAGTACAGCACTGTAGAGTAGAGTACAGCACTGTAGAGTAGAGTACAGTAATGTAGAGTATAGTACAGCACTGTATAGTACAGTAATGTAGAGTACAGTAATGTAGAGTACAGCACTGTAGAGTACAGCACTGTAGAGTACAGTAATGTAGGGTATAGTACAGTAATGTAGGGTATAGTACAGTAATGTAGAGTATAGTACAGCAATGTAGAGTATAGTACAGCAATGTAGAGTATAGTACAGTAATGTAGAGTATAGTACAGTAATGCAGAGTATAGTACAGTAATGCAGAGTATAGTACAGTAATGCAGAGTATAGTACAGTAATGCAGAGTATAGTACAGTAATGCAGAGTATAGTACAGTAATGCAGAGTATAGTACAGTAATGCAGAGTATAGTACAGCACTGTAGAGTATAGTACAGTAATGCAGAGTACAGTAATGTAGAGTATAGTACAGCACTGTAGAGTACAGTAATGTAGAGTATAGTACAGCACTGTAGAGTACAGCACAGCACTGTAGAGTACAGCACAGCACTGTAGAGTACAGCACAGCACTGTAGAGTAGAGCACATCACTGTAGAGTAGAGCACATCACTGTAGAGTAGAGCACAGCACTGTAGAGTAGAGCACAGCACTGTAGAGTAGAGCACAGCACTGTAGAGTAGAGCACAGCACTGTAGAGTAGAGCACAGCACTGTAGAGTAGAGTACAGCACTGTAGAGTATAGTACAGCACTGTAGAGTATAATACAGTAATGTAGAGTATAATACAGCATTGTAGAGTACAGCTGTACACTGTACAGTAGAATTCAGTGTAGTACACAGTAGAGCACACTAGAGTTGAGCACTCTAACTGTACTGTACAGTAGAATTCAGTGTAGTACACAGTAGAGCACACTAGAGTTGAGCACTCTTAACTGTACTGAACTGTTCTGTACTTTACTCGACTGTATTCTACTGAGCTCTACTAAGCTGTACCTTGATGTTTAAACTTGTGAAACATAGACATCTATGATTGGTTCAGATTTGGTCCAGACCAACCAAATTTGGTCTTGTTTCGGGGCAGAACTCATTAATATAATAGCCATAGTGTGTAGAATATACCCCGATATGCAAATTATACTATTGCATATATCTACCTTTTTTTGTGTATATATTTAAGATAACATCACCATGAACAGAATGACATTCCTATTCATTATGCTGCATTTCTGTGTGGTACAGATCAGGGACCCATGATGAAATCCATTACCACAATTCCATTTACCAGGTGTCCATCCACTTCACTCACTGGAGTTCACCATCCAAAATACATTTTCTCCTAAGTCAACGTCTCATGTTGACTTCCTGTTCCTTCTGCAGACATCGTTGAATCATAATTCAAAGCAGATTTTTTTTAACGTTTTCATTTGACACATAAAACTGAGGGGAGATTTAGCTAAAATTCTTTTAGCAAAAGTTGCATCTACACAGTTCTCCCACTAAATGTGTTTTTGCAAAATGTTCAGTGTAAGTTGTTAAAAATAGTCAGAGTTTGTATGGTCTGTTAAATTTAGAAAATCAATGCTTTATCTTTGGCATAGATTTAAATTTTAAAAAATCTGAATCTACTGCTAGAGGCGTCACTTACCGACCCTGGTTCGATTCCAGGCTGTATCACAACCGGCCGTAATTGGGAGTCCCGTAGGGCGGCGCACAATTGGCCCAGTGTCTTCCGGTGTAGGCCGTCATTGTAAATAAGATTTTGTTCTTAACTGACTTGCCTAGTTAAATAAAGGTAAAATAAAACGAAAGCCTACACTTGATACACTGATGATGTGCTATGTTTGACCCCCTCTGTCACTGTGAAATTGCTTCAGTCAAATATACATGTTCTTCACAAAAGCTTAATATGATAAAGTGCTAATACAAGATGTAAAAAGTACTTGTAGTTAACTGAAGTGTTTGTCAGTGGTTTGAAATAGAAAAAACTTGACACAACTGTGACACAACTGTGGGAAGCATTTGGAGTCAACATGGGCCAGCATACCTGTGAAACACTTTAGACACCTTGTAGAGTCAACATGAGCCAGCATACCTGTGGAACACTTTTGACACATTGTAGAGTTAACATGGGCCAGCATACCTGTGGAACACTTTCTACACCTTGTAGAGTTAACATGGGCCAGCATCCCTGTGGAACACTTTCTACACCTTGTAGAGTCAACATGGGCCAGCATACCTGTGGAACACTTTAGACACCTTGTAGAGTCAACATGGGCCAGCATACCTGTGGAACACTTTCTACACCTTGTAGAGTCAACATGGGCCAGCATACCTGTGGAACACTTTTGACACCTTGTAGAGTCAACATGGGCCAGCATACCTGTGGAACAACACCTTTAGAGTCAACATGGGCCAGCATACCTGTGGGACACTTTTGACACCTTGTAGAGTCAACATGGGCCAGCATACCTGTGGAACACTTTCTGCACCTTGTAGAGTCAACATGGGCCAGCATACCTGTGGAACACTTTGACACCTTGTAGAGTCAACATGGGCCAGCATACCTGTGGAACACTTTCTGCACCTTGTAGAGTCAACATGGGCCAGCATACCTGTGGAACACTTTTGACACCTTGTAGAGTCAACATGGGCCAGCATACCTGTGGAACACTTTCTGCACCTTGTAGAGTCAACATGGGCCAGCATACCTGTGGGACACTTTTGACACCTTGTAGAGTCAACATGGGCCAGCATACCTGTGGAACACTTTCTGCACCTTGTAGAGTCAACATGGGCCAGCATACCTGTGGAACACTTTTGACACCTTGTAGAGTCAACATGGGCCAGCATACCTGTGGAACACTTTCTGCACCTTGTAGAGTCAACATGGGCCAGCATACCTGTGGAACACTTTTGACACCTTGTAGAGTCAACATGGGCCAGCATACCTGTGGAACACTTTCTGCACCTTGTAGAGTCAACATGGGCCAGCATACCTGTGGAACACTTTAGACACCTTGTAGAGTCAACATGGGCCAGCATACCTGTGGAACACTTTCTGCACCTTGTAGAGTCAACATGGGCCAGCATACCTGTGGAACACTTTAGACACCTTGTAGAGTTAACATGGGCCAGCATACCTGTGGAACACTTTAGACACCTTGTAGAGTCAACATGGGCCAGCATACCTGTGGAACACTTTCTGCACCTTGTAGAGTCAACATGGGCCAGCATACCTGTGGAACAGTTTTGACACCTTGTAGAGTCAACATGGGCCAGCATACCTGTGGAACACTTTCTGCACCTTGTAGAGTCAACATGGGCCAGCATACCTGTGGAACACTTTCTGCACCTTGTAGAGTCAACATGGGCCAGCATACCTGTGGAACACTTTAGACACCTTGTAGAGTCAACATGGGCCAGCATACCTGTGGAACGCTTTTGACACCTTGTAGAGTCCATGCCCTGATGAATTGAGGCTGTTCTGAGGGCAAAAGGGGCAAATCAATATTAGGAAGGTGTTGCTAATGTTTTGTACACTCAGTGTATATCATTACATAACACTTTTTAAGTCGATTAATATTCAGTCATATGTTTAATGAGTTTTATGATCCATGCCAAATGAGGTAAATGCAGGTTAAGTTCTTTGGAAGATTCATTCCTGTTATCCACTCATAACATCTCACCTATTTTCCCTGTCTCTTCTCTCTTTCAGTACACATCTCTCTCTCTCTCTCTCTCTCTCTCTCTCGTCTTGTCTTAGCAGTCTGACTCGTTTTCTGTGTGACAGGCTTTTAGGGGAGAGGATTTGTCAGATTAACCAGGGCCACCCCATCATCGGCACCATCCCCAGTAAGGTGTCTGCCTGCCTGCCTGCCTGTCTGCCATTTGCCATTGCTGTGCTGGCTGGCACTCCCCTGCTGTGCTGTTCCTCAGTGTCACACATTCACCGGGCCGTTGAGCCATTGGTATACAGTCTTATCTCCCGCGGTAATAACAGCGCCCACTCAGGCGACTCCATCTCCAAGGCAATTTCCCAACTCACTGCCCTGGTTTAGGTGGTCCGAGGAAAGGCTACTCATGTATGTGTATTTAAATGTTTACTTGTTTATGTATTTATTCACTGTGTTCTTTGGCAAGTTTGTTCGTGCGGGAGCTCCGACGTGTTAGAGGCAAGTGCTCTGTCAGCCGAGAAACAATCAAAGGTGGATGACATTGAAAAACCTTCCCCATACACACACACACACACACACACACTCATGTACACACACACACACACACAGGGGTGGGTAGGATACTTTCTTAATGAAATCCATTACAACTACTAGTCACCTGTCTAAAATTGTAATCATTAATGTAACTTTTAGATTACCCAAACTCAGTAATGTAATCTGATTAGTTTCAGTACCCGTTTTAGATTACTTTCCCATTAGAAGAAGACAAACAAAAATATTACCAAATGAACAATATCTATTGCAGGATAAATCAATGTTAAAGTTTACATAGCTGGTAATATATGGATGTTGCATTTTACTGTATGGGTTGGTTATGTAGGCTTCTAACCCATTGCTTTCTCCTACAGATAATATGATTAGGCTATAACTTTACATTAAAAAAAAAATAATTTAATAGCCCTTGATCTTCAAGAATAGGACTTGGGAAATATGAAAATAAAACTGTGCCAAATTGATTTACCTGAGCATAACTCAAAACAGAGGGATTTATTGACCTTACCGTTGTCACGTTGGCATAAATGAGTCGGGAGACAGGCGCAGGAATCCGTAATAGGGTTTTTATTAAGCCCAAACTACGGCGTTCAGTGTAAAGGCATGGGGACGGATCAAAACACAGGGTAGAAACCCAAACAAAAGAGCGAGGAGTACCTCGAATAAATAACACAAGCGCACAATGATTATCACATGGGACGAGACCCGTATTCATCTGCGCAATCCACAATGGCACGAAAGCCCAAAACACACAGCACAGGTACTCACCCGCACCAACGGACATTGTAACAATAATCAACAGGACAATGGTGAACAAATGGCACACTTATACAAGTACTAATCAGTGGGAATAGGGGACAGGTGTGCGTAATGAATGTTCCGGTGGGAACCGTGACAACTCTGTTATTTAGGATGTTGTTGTCATGGAGAACTGATTGGGTTCACTGCTTAAAGTTGAAAAATAAATTCTACTCTCATGGTAGTGCAAATAGCACCACTGAAAAGTGCTATTTGCATGAGATAAATGTATGTAATATGCTACATTTGCTACAGGCCTATTGATAATGTTTTTGTTGGTGAGATTTTGATATCTTGATAATTTGCAGCTTTTTAAGTCTATGAAGTTTTGAGGCATGTGTCTTTTAAGACTATGAAAATAATAATAATAATCGGCCAAAAATTAGATTGAGCAATAAAAGCCCCACTCGTTGTCTTTTAAAAATAATCTTGTTTTTGACAGTATGTGGAGCACAACACCACGCAGGAGTTTAGAAGGGAGAAACTCCTCAACCTTTTATTCTATAGGCAGGGATCCACACAATGCAGCTGTTGCAAGAGCGCATTTTACACCTTCTTGTCCCCTGTCTTGTCCCCTGTCTTGTCCACTGTCTTGTCTCCTGTCTTGTCCACTGTCTTGTCCACTGTCTTGTCCCCTGTCTTGTCCACTGTCTTGTCTCATGTCTTGTCCACTGTCTTGTCCACTGTCTTGTCCCCTGTCTTGTCCACTGTCTTGTCTCCTGTCTTGTCCCCTGTCTTGTCCACTGTCTTGTCCACTGTCTTGTCCCCTGTCTTGTCCACTGTCTTGTCCACTGTCTTGTCCACTGTCTTGTCCCCTGTCTTGTCCACTGTCTTGTCCCCTGTCTTGTCCCCTGTCTTATCCCCTGTCTTATCCCCTGTCTTATCCCCTGTCTTGTCCGCTGTCTTGTCCCCTGTCTTGTCCACTGTCTTGTCCCCTGTCTTGTCCACTGTCTTGTCCACTGTCTTGTCCACTGTCTTGTCCCCTGGTCACAAAAACAATGAATGAAAGGCAGCTTAAATTTATTCAATTCAACCATTATTGAGTTAAAATAAACATACATTTGTAAACAGCCGTCCCCAACAACCACAATCCATAAAGCGTAAACAGCTAAATGAGAGAGCAGCAGTGTGATTCACATCAACCCGCTATGTAGATGTCAATAATAAGTGAAATCCATATCGCCCATCGGCTCAACCACTGCTGTCATTCTTACCCAAAGCGTTTATTCAAATTGGATAATCTCTGGATGTCGACAGCAGTTGTACTATTGGAAGACCTAGTTTGGACTGTAGCCTATAAAAGCCTATTCCTGCTCCTTTCCAGCGATCCATCAAACACATCATAGTGTGTCAGCATTGTGGTCTCTGATTGGTGGTCATCATTTAGTGTGTCATCATTGTGGTCTCTGATTGGTGGTCATCATTTGGTGTGTCATCATAGTGGTCTCTGATTGGTGGTCATCATTTGGTGTGTCATCATAGTGGTCTCTGATTGGTGGTCATCATTTGGTGTGTCATCATAGTGGTCTCTGATTGGTGGTCATCATTTGGTGTGTCATCATAGTGGTCTCTGATTGGTGGTCATCATTTGGTGTGTCATCATAGTGGTCTCTGATTGGTGGTCATCATTTGGTGTGTCATCATAGTGGTCTCTGATTGGTGGTCATCATTTGGTGTGTCATCATAGTGGTCTCTGATTGGTGGTCATCATTTGGTGTGTCATCATAGTGGTCTCTGATTGGTGGTCATCATTTGGTGTGTCATCATAGTGGTCTCTGATTGGTGGTCATCATTTGGTGTGTCATCATAGTGGTCTCTGATTGGTGGTCATCATTTGGTGTGTCATCATAGTGGTCTCTGATTGGTGGTCATCATTTGGTGTGTCATCATTGTGGTCTCTGATTGGTGGTCATCATTTAGTGTGTCATCATTGTGGTCTCTGATTGGTGGTCGTCATTTGGTGTGTCATCATTGTGGTCTCTGATTGGTGGTCGTCATTTGGTGTGTCATCATAGTGGTCTCTGATTGGTGGTCATCATTTGGTGTGTCATCATAGTGGTCTCTGATTGGTGGTCATCATTTGGTGTGTCATCATAGTGGTCTCTGATTGGTGGTCATAATTTGGTGTGTCATCATAGTGGTCTCTGATTGGTGGTCATCATTTGGTGTGTCATCATAGTGGTCTCTGATTGGTGGTCATCATTTGGTGTGTCATCATAGTGGTCTCTGATTGGTGGTCATCATTTGGTGTGTCATCATAGTGGTCTCTGATTGGTGGTCATCATTTGGTGTGTCATCATAGTGGTCTCTGATTGGTGGTCATCATTTGGTGTGTCATCATAGTGGTCTCTGATTGGTGGTCATCATTTGGTGTGTCATCATAGTGGTCTCTGATTGGTGGTCATCATTTGGTGTGTCATCATAGTGGTCTCTGATTGGTGGTCATCATTTGGTGTGTCATCATAGTGGTCTCTGATTGGTGGTCATCATTTGGTGTGTCATCATAGTGGTCTCTGATTGGTGGTCATCATTTGGTGTGTCATCATAGTGGTCTCTGATTGGTGGTCATCATTTGGTGTGTCATCATAGTGGTCTCTGATTGGTGGTCATCATTTGGTGTGTCATCATAGTGGTCTCTGATTGGTGGTCATCATTTGGTGTGTCATCATAGTGGTCTCTGATTGGTGGTCATCATTTGGTGTGTCATCATAGTGGTCTCTGATTGGTGGTCATCATTTGGTGTGTCATCATAGTGGTCTCTGATTGGTGGTCATCATTTGGTGTGTCATCATAGTGGTCTCTGATTGGTGGTCATCATTTGGTGTGTCATCATAGTGGTCTCTGATTGGTGGTCATCATTTGGTGTGTCATCATAGTGGTCTCTGATTGGTGGTCGTCATTTGGTGTGTCATCATAGTGGTCTCTGATTGGTGGTCATCATTTGGTGTGTCATCATAGTGGTCTCTGATTGGTGGTCATCATGCTGATTTGAAAGTCAGTGAGAAAACCGAAATGTGTCAAATACATCCTTTCTGAATGTAAAAGTAATCCTCGAAGTAATCATCTAGTTTTTCAAAAGTGTCTGTAATCTGATTACAGTATTTATGCTGGTAACGCAACATATTAGTTTTTTTACGTTACATGTAATCCTTTACAGACAGACAGACAGACAGACAGACAGACAGACAGACAGACAGACAGACAGACAGACAGACAGACAGACAGACAGACACGACAGACAGACACGCAGACAGACAGACAGACAGACAGACAGACAGACAGACAGACAGACAGACAGACACAGACAGACAGACAGACAGACAGACAGACAGACAGACAGACAGACAGACAGACACGCAGACAGACACGCAGACAGACACGCAGACAGACAGACAGACACGCAGACAGACAGACAGACACGCAGACAGACAGACAGACAGACACGCAGACAGACAGACAGACAGACAGACAGACAGACAGACAGACACGCAGACAGACACGCAGACAGACACGCAGACAGACAGACAGACAGACAGACAGACAGACAGACAGACAGACAGACAGACAGACAGACAGACAGACAGACAGACAGACAGACAGACAGACAGACAGACAGACAGACAGACACGCAGACAGACACGCAGACAGACACGCAGACAGACACAGACAGACAGACAGACAGACACGCAGACAGACACGCAGACAGACAGACAGACACGCAGACAGACAGACAGACACGCAGACAGACAGACAGACAGACAGACAGACAGACAGACAGACAGACAGACAGACAGACAGACAGACACGCAGACAGACAGACAGATACGCAGACAGATAGACAGACAGACAGACAGACAGACAGACAGACACTCAGACAGACAGACAGACAGACACGCAGACAGACAGACAGACAGACACGCAGACAGACAGACAGACAGACAGACAGACAGACAGACAGACAGACAGACAGACAGACAGACAGGCAGACAGACAGACAGACAGACAGAGACAGACAGACAGACAGACAGACAGACACGCAGACAGACACGCAGACAGACACGCAGACAGACACGCAGACAGACAGACACGCAGACAGACAGACAGACAGACAGACAGACAGACAGACACGCAGACAGACAGACAGACAGACAGACAGACACGCAGACAGACACGCAGACAGACAGACAGACAGACAGACAGACAGACAGACAGACAGACAGACAGACAGACAGACAGACAGACAGACAGACAGACAGACAGACAGACAGACAGACAGACAGACAGACAGACAGACAGACAGACAGACAGACAGGAACTCTGTGGAGCTGGTTAACATTATTACATAATTTCTGTTCCTCCTCTCTGAATGATAAAGCCTGGGCCTTGATTTGTTTCCCAAACAGCAGTAACCAAATAAGATTTGGACGCAGTGCTTACAGATGCTCTGTGTTAAAGGAGAGATTGTTGTGTTGAGTCATTATGTGTGCGGTGTGCTTTTGCTGGCTGTTGTACTTAGGGCAGTAATTCAGTTGTACTCGTGTGATTAGAAAGTAAAGGATCAGACACTAAGCTCTTGGGTTTAGATTTGGTATGGCAACTCACCGTGGCTGCTCTAGAGCATAAGACCTAAATCAGGAAAGTGAGAGTTATTTTGTGAAAGCTTTTTTTTTTTATCAACACCACTCAAATGTATGAGTAGAGATGGATGCGATAGTAGCTAACAGCCTACAGGCAGAGAGGAGAGACTGATCACAGGTGGAAATATTTCGCGGTTATATAGCTCTTGTTTACTTTGCATATGGGCCTTTGGATATTACTCTATTCTTCAGCATAACAGCTCAGCCAAAAGCTTAATGTTTGGAACGGGAGGATTTTACTGTGATTGGCTCCATTTGGTTTGTAAAACTGACTGTCAACATGAAACTAGTTCATCTGTAACAGAGAATTTATGAAAATTTTTGAATTTCAATGGGGTGTATCGTTACTGTCAGACTGTGTGTGTGTGTGTGTGTGTGTGCGTATGTGTGTGAGCCTCCCTGTGTCAGTCAATGTAGTAATTGTGCTAATCTGGCTCTACTATCTATAGAACACATCCTAAATGACCTCTAGATTAAGGGCACTTCAATACTTGATTGCCACATCCAACTATCACGCCTTGATCATTGTATTTTGTATTTTCGTTATATATTTGATCAGGCCAGGGTGTGACATGGGTTTATGTTATATTGTATGTTCGTATTGGGGTTTGTAGTATTTGGGATCGCGGCTGATTAGGGGTGTTATATAGGCTTGGCTGCCTGAGGCGGTTCTCAATCAGAGTCAGGTGATTCTCGTTGTCTCTGATTGGGAACCATATTTAGGTAGCCTGGTTTCGCTTTGTATTTCGTGGGTGATTGTTCCTGTCTCTGTGTAGTTTCACCAGATAGGCTATAATAGGTTTCACGTTCCGTTTGTTGTTTTTGTATATGTATAAGTTATTTCATGTATCACGATCTTTGTTCATTAAAGACATGAGTAACCACTACGCTGCATTTCGGTCCGACTCTCTTTCTACAAACGAAGAACAACGTTACAGAATCACCCACCACTCACGGACCGAGCAGCGTGTTAACAGGCAGCGACAGCTTGAACAGCGAAGGGAGGACGTTATGGACAGCAGAGGCATGGAGTATACGACGTGGGAAGAAATAGACAGGTGGGCGGCCGGCCCAGAGAGAGTGCAGGAGCCCGCCTGGGATTCGCTGGAACAGTGCTAAGAGGGCTATAGGCGAATGGAGTAAAAAAAAAAGACATGCTGGCTAAAGCGGAGAGGCGCTGGTATAAACAGGCAGCGACAGCTGGAGCAGCAAAAGGTGGATGAATTATTCGGAGAATGGACATGGGAAGACGTGTTGGATGGTAAAGGTTGTTACACTTGGGAGGAGATACTGACCGGAAGAGATCGCCTCCCATGGGAACAGGTGGAGGCACTAAGGAGAGCAGAGGCAGCCGGAGATAGGAGCCGACGATACGAGGGAACACGGTTGGCAAGGAAGCCCGAAAAGCAGCCCCAAAAAATGATTGGGGGAGGTTTAATGGGAGTATGGCTATGCCAGGTAAGAGACCTGCGCAAACTCCCTGTGCTTACCGGTGGGCTAGAGAGACCGGGCAGGCACCGTGTTATGCTATGGAGCGCACGGTGTTTCCAGTGCGGGTGCATAGCCTGGTGCGGTTCATACCAGCCCTTCGTATTGGCCGGGCTAGAGTGGGCATTGAGCCAGGTAAGCTTGGGCAGGCTCGGTGCTCAAGAGCTCCAGTGCGCCTGCACGGTCCGGTCTATCCAGAGCCACCTCCACACACCAGTCCTCCGGTAGCAGCTCCCCGCACCAGGCTTCCTGTGCGTGTCCTCAATCCTGTAGCACCAGTTCCAGCACCACGCACCAGGCCTTCTGTGCGCCTCGCCTGTTCAGCACAGCCAGAGCCTTCCTTCCCTCCTGCGCTGTCGGAGTCTCCCGCCTGTTCAGCACTATCAGAGCCTTCCTCCTCTACAGCGCTGCCGGAGCCTCCTGCCTGTTCGGAGCAGCCTGAACTGTCAGTCTGCATGAAGCAGCCAGAGCTGCCAGTCTGCAAGGAGCTGCTAGTCTGCAAGGTGCTGCCAGCCTGCATGGAGCAGTCAGAGCTGTCAGCCTGCATGGAGCAGTCAGAGCTGTCAGTCTGTATGAAGCAGCCAGAGCTGTCAGTCTGCATGAAGCAGCCAGAGCTGTCAGTCTGCAAGGTGCTGCTAGTCTGCAAGGAGCTGTCAGTCTGCAAGGTGCTGCCAGCCTGCATGGAGCAGTCAGAGCTGCCAGCCTGCATGGAGCAGTCAGAGCTGCCAGCCTGCATGGAGCAGTCAGAGCTGTCAGCCTGCATGAAGCAGCCAGAGCTGTCAGTCTGCATGAAGCAGCCAGAGCTGTCAGTCTGTAAGAAGCAGCCAGAGCTGTCAGTCTGCATAGAGCAGCTAGATCCGCCAGTCAGCCATGATCTTCTAGATCTGCCAGTCAGCCATGATCTTCCAGATTCTGCCAGTCAACCAGTCTCTTCCAGATCTGCCAGTCAACCAGTCTCTTCCAGATCTGCCAGTCAACCAGTCTCTTCCAGATCTGCTAGTCAACCAGAATCTTCCAGATCCGCCAGCCAGCCAGGATCTACCGGAGCCTACTACCTACCTGAGCTTCATCTCAGTACTGGGCTTCCTCTCAGTACCGGGCTTCTCCTCAGTTCCGGGCTGCCCCTCAGTCTCGAGCTGCCCCTCAGCCCGAGCTGCCCCTCAGTCCCGAGCTGCCTCAGTCCCGAGCTGCCCCTCAGTCCCGAGCTGTCCCTCAGTCCCGAGATGCCCCTCAGTCATGAGCTGCTCCTCAGTTCTGTGGGGTTCTGGGTGAGGACTATTAGGCCATGGTCGGCGGCAAGGGTGGATTATCCCAGGACGCGAAGGGGAGGAACTAGGACATTAATGGAGTGGGGTCCACATCCCGAGCCGGAACCGCCACCATGGACAGACGCCCACCCGGACCCTCCCTATGGTTTTGAGGTGCGTCCGGGAGTCCGCAACTTAGGGGGGGGGGGTTCTGTCACGCCTTGGTCATTGTATTTTGTATTTTCGTTATATATTTGATCAGGCCAGGGTGTTACATGGGTTTATGTTATATTGTATATTCGTATTGGGGTTTGTAGTGTTTGGGATCGCGGCTGATTAGGGGTGTTGTATAGGCTTGGCTGCCTGAGGCGGTTCTCAATCAGAGTCAGGTGATTCTCGTTGTCTCTGATTGGGAACCGTATTTAGGTAGCCTGGGTTTGGCTGTGTATTTCGTGGGTGATTGTTCCTGTCTCTGTGTATTATTATATTATTATTATTGTAGTTTCACCAGATAGGCTGTAATAGGTTTCATGTTCCGTTTGTTGTTTTTGTATATGTATAAGTTATTTCATGTATCACGATCTTTGTTCATTAAAGACATGAGTAACCACTACGCTGCATTTCGGTCCGACTCTCTTTCAACAAACGAAGAACGACGTTACACCAACATTTAATTTCAATCCGCTGTATTGGACTACAGAACAAAATTGACAAGGTAAATGAAAACTGAATTAGTAAACTGAAATAAAAATATAAATGAAAACATTTTTAATTTTTATTTTTTTAAACTATACAGACACTATCTTTGACTGAAAAATTAACTAACATAAAATGAAAATCATCATACAATATGTTTATTTTTTTTATTTTTTTTTATACTTTTGGCAAAGATCTAATGGGGTTTTCAAGCTTCTGAATTTTGCTGGTAAGTGCTGCCAGGAGATGCCGACATTTCAAAATAGGCCCAGCTTGTGCATCACTATCACTAGCTATCATTAGCTAACAGGGGAGAATTCTGAGGGCCTGCACAGAGCGTGACCGGGCCAAGCTAAAGCAGCTTGTGCATCACTATCACTAGCTATCATTAGCTAATGGGGAAGAATTCTGAGGGCCTGCACAGAGTGTGACTGGGCCAAGCTAAAGCAGCTTGTGAAGTTGCTGGAGCCGATGGCAATCCACACCGACTGACTTCCAGTCGCTATCTGATGTGGTGTCGTGCCTTCTCAACCCTGAGGCACACTTGCAGTCAACTACTGTTGAAAAGAAAGTTGGCACGGGTCCTCCTGAAGTCACTACGTGAGCACTTCACATGCATACCAAGTCCTCTGGCAGCCAACTTCGATTCAACCTCTGCAGCAGCTTGCCTGATGACCCAAGTGTGTCTCTGGCACTTCGCTCAAAAGAGATGGAGCCCCTGATGAGGGAAGCAGAGTCTTTTGTACTTCAGAAAATCCGAGAGTACAGCCCCGCAAGATGCCAGCATGTTGAATCCAGCAAGCATCTTCAGAAATATAGCTTCCTCACATCAAAGGTTGTGTCTGAGGTCACTGTCTAGCCGGAGGGTCAACCTGACAGGGCATTAAGTGGCCCATGTGAGCTGCGGAAATACCTGGAAGAGGTAAATGTTTAGAGTCCCTTTTCAAGCTCTGGCAGACAAGGATGTCAGATTATCCAAAGCTGTGGCACTGGGTCTGGTTTCTGCCCCTGCGTCCAAAGCGCCCGTAGAGAGAATATTCACTCTGTCATCAGGATTCAGAAACCGAACGACGACCTCTCTGGAACACACAGTCTCCTTGACGATGAACCAGAGTCTCTTGTTTGGTCGAACACGCGCACGCTGGCTGTGAACCGGTAGATTTGTGAAGAAGTCTTGTATTGCTTCTGTTTTTGCTGTTGCAGCTGTTTTTATGAACTCTATTTGAAGGGGTTAGATACATGTTTAATATTACATAAACACGTCAAATGTGCCATGACTTCATTTGTTTGTTTTTTAAATTTTCTGTCAGATAACGGTAAAGGAACTTGATTCTTCTTACATCTACTAGTAAAGTTAAAGCATTCGATTGGTATAAACATTGGCAAGAGTTTCCTTACACCATATTCCCTGCATAAAGACTGTGTTAGCATGGGCAGGGCCATTGAGGACTTTCACCATTTTAATTTAGTCAACTGGGCAGGACTTCCAACTTCATTGGCTGATCCCTCTCGATGACCAGTTGGCATGACCTGATGACCCGGTTGGAGTCGTGACATCGGGAGGGATCAGCCAATGAATTTGACTTGTGATGATGAAAATGTACTATTTCAAGATGGAGATGACCTCAATGGCGCTGCCCATGCTCTTACAGACGCCATCATAACACAGTTAAAGAGATGTTATGTCTATCCAAGTTTATAGTCCTGGCCCATCACCTTATGTATTACTGCCCCCTAGTGGCAAGAAGTGACATCTCAAAAAACAAAACTATAGGTACATTTACATTTACATTTAAGTCATTTAGCAGACGCTCTTATCCATGGCTCCTAGCCGCCCACCCATAGGCTACTTTCTGTCCTTTAACCTTTTGTGACTAGGGGTCAGTAAAACTGAAACTAAGGAAAATAAATGTTTTTTTGATCAAATAAACTAAATAAAAAATTGTAAATCATGTCTGAAAACTAACGGAAACTAAACTGAAGTTAAAAAAATATATTAAAAAACTATAATAACCTTGCTGCAGTCATTAATCTTCTGACAGGAAAAGCAATTTGTCTCTCTCAATTTGTTCAGTTTCCAAAAACTACTATAGTATTGTAATACTCTGTGTTTCTGTGTACGAATCTAATATCTGATTCCCATTTATTTATTTTTTTACTTGTGAAACACAGTTAGTGAGATAACAGGATATAATGTCTAAGGTATTTGTTAGTGATAGCATCATGAACAGGATATAATGTCTAAGGTATTTGTTAGCGATAGCATCATGAACAGGATATAATGTCTAAGGTATTTGTTAGCGATAGCATCATGAATGGGATATAATGTCTAAGGTATTTGTTAGCGATAGCATCATGAATGGGATATAATGTCTAAGGTATTTGTTAGCGATAGCGCCATGGCAGATGGGTTGTGGTGAGGGGAGTGTTGGGACTCATTTATACAACAGTCAAGTGCTGCATTTAATTGGCTATTTTCCCTCAGTAATGTCAAAAGCCCTAAAATGTCTTGACCGCTCCATAACTTAAGTGGAATCTGATCACACCAGAAGGACATATTGTTAGGTCTGCGGGGCAATCTTCTGCACAATGGAACGCAGGCCCAGCAATTATGAAAACTCTTATCAGTCTACTTGAGGCTTACATTATGCCTCCTCCTTCATTTCATTATTGTCCTATAGGAGTAATAAATTGATTTAAAATGATTATAGTAATTCCTGCATGGTTGACAGAATGAGATGATGTCACATTCTCTATTAGCAATGTTTAGGTTCACGTGTAGGCTGTCCCCCATTCGGTATGTGATAAATGTGATTACGTGGACATTTGACCTTTATTTAACTAGGCAAGTCAGTTAAGAACAAATTATTATTTACAATGACAGCCTAGGAACAGTGGGTTAACTGCCTGTTCAGGGGCAAAAGGACAGCTTTGTACCTTGTCAGTTCAGGGGTTTGAACTTGCAACCTTCGGTTACTAGTCCAACGCTCTAACCACTAGGCTACATGAACTAGTACTGTATACAAGCAACCTGTAGGACAAAGATAAATGTGATTATGTTGTTTTAATTGTATTTTTTATCCCAATTTTAACTGTAGTTTGAAAGGTTGTAGAAAATCTGCTGACCTTTCTCCTACCGGTTGCTTATATACAGTACTAGTTCATGTTCAACTCAAATCGGCATCTTGTCCTCTGGCATCTTGTCCTCTGGCATCTTGTCCTCTGGCATCTTGTCCTCTGGCATCTTGTCCTCTGGCATCTTGTCCTCTGGCATCTTGTCTTCTGGCATCTTGTCCTCTGGCATCTTGTCCTCTGGCATCTTGTCCTCTGGCATCTTGTCCTCTGGCATCTTGTCCTCTGGCATCTTGTCCTCTGGCACATCATCTTACACATAGTAATATCTTCATGTATGATCTTTGATGTCTGTACAAGACTAGCCTATATATTTCACATTGGGCACCAGAGCTAGAGATTTCCACATCTATGACATTTTTTTCCCCACTGTCACAGACTCTTGGCTTGACCCTGCAGGGTTAAATATCCAATTACCAGACTGGCAGATTTCCTAAAGTGCTTTAGATGGAGTCACATTCTCCCAGGTTGGACACAGAGCTCCTCATTGCAACCCATTTGCATGCTGGGAGGGTTTCAGGCCTGATAAAAAAAATGCGATTTACAGGATGGCTCTGACGTTAATCCCTGATTGCTCGGTAAATTGAGTTTTATAAATAACTTATTTCCTGGCCGTACATTGACTAGTTATTAAACAGTTCTTCACGAAATCCCTGTTTAATGTTTCTCTCTGTACTCGCACGTGTTCTCCTCACATTTGCCTGTGTTTAAATATTAAGGAGTGTACTAGGAAACGATATGTCTGTTAGGAAATGAGGTGACAACTTTGGCAAAGGAAGTTGAAGAAAAAAATGTCAATTTTGGAGCCAGACTATAACTCTGTGTGTCAGTGCTTTATTGGCAAGCAGAGAAGTTGGTGTCACCCTTTTTCATCTCCTGAAGTTGACCTATCACCTCTCTCTCTCTCTCTCTCTCTCTCTCTCTCTCTCTCTCTCTCTCTCTCTCTCTCTCTCTCTCTCTCTCTCTCTCTCTCAATCTGGCAGAATATTTCAGTTCAGTCATCTAGGTTTTGTTCCTGTTTTCAAGTCCCAACCTAGATGATTTTGAAGTGCTCGGTGGCTCTGCAGTCTGTTTCTGTCTCTCTCATCCCTTCCTTTCATCACTGACGTAGAGTTTGAAGCATTCGCCGACAGCTTAAAATAAGTGGATTACTCAGGGGCACGTTTTAATGAGCAAGGGAGAGAAGCACAATTGCATGGTGAGAGGAAGGCAATCATGTTGTACGCTGCACATTGAGCAAATTAATCAATAAACTCATTAGGCTAACGAAAGAAACACCTGTTGTAAACACGGGCGCAGATAAACAGCTGTTGTCTTTATCACAGACCACGAGAATAGGTTTAGTGTTGCATCTGTCCTCTTATACTTCAATTATTTCAATGTATTTCCATGTATAAAACACTCTGCTCTTTAAAAAAAAAACAACGTGTGCTTTTCTAACATCAAAGATGTTTTACAATTAGGGGACTATTGTTTGACATTTCTTAACTATTAGTACACTGCAGCAATATACACAATAGTATGTGGACACCCCTTCAAATCAGTGGATTTGGCTATTTCAGCCCCCACCTGTTGCTGACAGGTGTGTCAAATCGAGCACGCCGCCATGCAGTCTCCATAGACAAACATTGGCAGTAGAATGGACTTTCTGAAGAGCTCAGTTAACGTTGAATGTAGCAGTGTCATAGGATGCCACCATTCCAACATGTCAGTTTGTCAAATTTCTGCCCCGGTCAACTGTAAGTGCTGTAATTGTGGAGTGGAAACTTCTAGAAGCAAAAATGGCTCAGCCGCGAAGTGGTAGTCCACACAAGCTAACAGAATGGGACTGCCGAGTGCTGAAGTTTGTAGAGTGTAAAAATCGCCTGTCCTCGGTTGCAATACTCGCTACTGAGCTCCAAACTACGTCTGGAAGCAACGTCAACACAAGAACTGTTCGTCGGCAGCTTCGTGAAATGTGCTTCCATGGCCGAGCAGCCGTACACAAGCCTAAGATCACCATGCGCAATGCCAAGCGCCAGCTAGAGTGGTGTAAAGCTTGTCGCCATTGGACTTGTTTTCTGGAGTGATGAATCACGCTTCACCATCTGGCAGTCTGACGGACAAATCTGGTTTTGGCAGATGCCAGGAGAACGCTACCTGCCCCAATGCATAGTGCCAACTGTAAAGTTTGGTGGACGAGGAATAATGGTACGGGGCTGTTTTTCGTGGTTGGGGCTCCTTAGTTCCAGTGAAAGAAAATGTTAACGCTACAGCAAACAATGACATTTTAGACAATTCTGTGCTTCCATCTTTGCGGCAACAGTTTGGGGAAGGCCCTTTCCTGTTTCAGCAGGACAATGCCTCCTGTGCACAAAACAAGGTCCATACAGAAATGGTTTGTTGGTGTGGAAGAACTTGACTGGCCTGCACAGAGCCCTGACCTCAACTCCATCGAACACCTTTGGTATGAATTGGAACGCCGACTGCGAGCCAGGCCTAATCGCCCAACATCAGTGCCCAACCTCACTAACGCTCTTGTGGCTGAATGGAAGCAAGTCCCCGCAGCAATGTTCCAACATCTAGTGGAAAGCCTTCCCAGAAGAGTGGAGGCTGTTATAGCAGCAAAGGGGAGATCAACTCCATATTAATGCCTCTGATTTTGTAGTGAGATGTTTGACGATCACATACTTTTGATCATGTGGGGGCGGCAGGTAGCCTAGTGGTTAGAGGATTGGGCCAGTAACCGAAACGTTGCTTGATCGAATTCCTGAGCTGAAAAGGTACAAATCTGTCAGTCTGCCCCTGAACAAAGCAGTTAACCCACTGTTCCTAGGCCATCATTATAAACAAGAATTGAACTTGCCTAGTTAAATAAAGGATAAATATATATTTTTAATTATAGTGTACCTGAATACATACCTGACTGTTGTGGAATAAGGCACCTCTCATAGCCCACTTACAAAATCATTAACATGAACATTGACACCCAAGGTAGAAGTGAAAAGACACATAGTTTGGTGTATCTGGGCGTCGCGATACGATCGGTGGCTGGAAATCTTCCAGTCAATCATCAGAAGCCAAGCCTGGGGCTAGCAAGGAGAGCTGGAGACCATCCAACTGCTTTTCCTCTCATTACTGTGGGGCTCCATCAATATCACATTGGCCGAGACGGTGGTTTTCTGTAGCCTTAATTCACTTTCTGTTCCTCTCCTGTCTGTTCATTCACAGACACAGTACATCGGGCCAGGTCTGAAAATGATGCTGCATCTGTTCATGGGGACTCACGCTGGAGGTATAGGCGGAGAGGATTAGCCTGTCAATATTTTAGGCTAGGATTTTTCCATCTAGTGTGTGTGTGTGTGTGTGTGTGTGTGTGTGTGTGTGTGTGTGTGTGTGTGTGTGTGTGTGTGTGTGTGTGTGTGTGTGTGTGTGTGTGTGTGTGTGTGTGTGTGTGTGTGTGTGTGTGTGTGTGTGTGTGTGTGTGTGTGTGTGTGTGTGTGTGTGTGTGTGTGTGTGTGTGTGTGTGTGTGTGTGGATATCCCAGGCATGCCTCAGCAGTCTGTCTGTATGTGGGACTGGTTTTGGTTGAAGCCCTGGGAGTGTTTGTCAGCTGCTTTTCTGCTCAGGTGGCACTTGTGTGGAATCGACAGGCTCCTAAGGGGCGTATTCAGTCAAAGGAGTTGGAGTTGATGCAATTCCCTGTGGAAACCTGTCAGCCACCAGTGGAAAGATGTGCAGGAGGGAGGGAGGAAGAGGGAAGTGTATAGAGAAGTACTGGTGTTATGCTCAGGACATAAAGAGACTACCGGGTAGAACCAAAGGAGATGGACCTCCATAAAAACATTTCTCATTACTCACCTACAGTACCAGTGGATGCTCTTCAGAAGAGGAAACATTTAAGTTGTCCTTTTTTCAACTTTTTTTTAAACATAAAACTACTAAATATATTCACATATCACCAAATAATTGATTAAAACACGCTGTTTTGCAATGAAGGTCTACAGTAGCCTCAACAGCATTCTGTAGGGTATCACCATGGTGTAGCCGGAGGACAGCAAGTTTCCGCCATCTTCTCGGTACATTAGCTTCAATACAAAACCTGGGAGGTTCATGGTTCTGACCCCTTCCATAGACCATGTAACTTCTAAACTGCTTGCTGACTGTACTGCATGATTTTAGCGGGTTTACTAACGAGTTCGTTTTAGTAGCTATTATGGGCTGGGCGGTATACTATATTTTACTAGGTTGGATGGGGAATGTCATTGCACAGCTGTTTTCAGGTCTCTTCATAGATGTTAGATCGGATTCAAGGACATTCAGAGACTTGTCCCGAAGCCACTCCTGCGCTGTCTTGGCTGTGTGCTTAGGGTTGTTGTCCTGTTGGAAGGTGAACCTTCGCACCCAGTCTGAGGTCCTGAGTGCTCTGGAGCAGGTTTTCATCAAGGATCTCTCTGTACTTTGCTCCGTTCATCTTTCCCTTGATCCTGACTAGTCTCCCAGTCCCTGCCACTGAAAAACATCCCCACAGCACAATGCCTCCACCACCATGCTTCATCGTAGGGATGGTGCCAGGTTTACTCCAGATGTGACGCTTGGCATTGAGATGGTTGTCCTTCTGGAAGGTTCTCCCATCTCCACAGAGTAACTCTGGAGCTCTGTCAGAGTGACCATTGGGTTCTTGGTCACCTCCCTGACCAAGGCCCTTCTCTCCTGATAGCTCAGTTTGGCCAGGCGGCCAGCTCTAGGAAGAGTCTTGGTGGTTCCAAACTTCTTCCATTTAAGAATGATGGAGGTCTCTGTTCTTGGGGACCTTCAATGCTGCAGAATGTTTTTGGTACCCTTCCCCAGATCTGTGCATTGACACCATCCTGTCTTGGAGATCTACGGATAGTTCCTTTGACCTCATGGCTTGGTTTTTGCTCTGACATGCACTGTCAACTTTGGGACCTTATATAGACAGGTGTGTGCCTTTCCAAATCATGTCCGATCAATTGAATTTACTACAAGTGGACTCCAATGAAGTTGTAGAAACATCTCAAGGATGTTCAATGGAAACAGGATGCACCCAAACTCAATTTTGAGTCTCATAGCAAAGGGCCTGAATACTTTTGTAGATAAGGAACTTCTGCTTTTTATTTTTAGTACATTTGCTCAAATTTCTAAAAACCTGTTTTCCCTTTGTCATTATGAGGTATTGTGTGTGTGTAGATTGATGAGAATTTTATTTTTTGAATCCATTTTAGAATAAGGCTGTAACATAACAAAATGTGGAAAAGGGGAAGGGGTCTGAACACTTTCTGAATGCACAAGTCAATCGCAATTGCAACATTTGGTTATAAATAAGGCCTATAGTTTTTTTTGCCCATGTCTTGCAGCCAAAATTGATGTAAAAAATTTGAATTTATTTTTAGTTGAAGTTGAATTGAACAGTATAAAACAATCAGAATGGAGAAAGACCCATTTAAATCACTTAGAATATATGTTTTTCCACCCTAGGGCAGTGTTGTGGGTAACACGTTAGAGTATGACAGCTAAGGAGTATGACAGCTAAGGAGATGGAGAATACACCTGTCTCCGGATTACATCTTCAAACTTAGGGCAACCATGGCAGAGAAGCCGTCCATGTATACCGGTATACATGGACGTATACATTTTCACATATGACACGTTTCTAATTTTGTCAAAGTCGTTTTCACTTCAAATTAAAGTGTACTGTTAGCTATCTCGCTAACATTCGCTGGCTGGCTTGCTAGCTAACGTTACGTGTATGATCTGTGTAGTAATATTATTTGTCTCTCAGAGCCATTTGCATTGCTAGTTATAGCCTAATGTTAGCTAGCTAACATTGAACCTGGTTGGTTAGTTACCTGCAGCTTCATACAAGGTAGTAACGTTAGGATTATGGTTCATTGTTTAGCTAGCTAGCTACATGTCTTAACAAAAGACTCCACTATGCAAGTAACCATTTCAATAGAATGCGACAACTGTTGATAGACGTAGCTGATAAATTCACGTTGGCTTCTTCTTCTTCTCTACTTCGATTTCAGAGCACTCTCGTCTTTGTGTGCCAGAGCGCTCAACACCCATTGAATATGGCCGGTGTCAGTAATAAGTGGATAACATATATATATATATATATATATACTGTTTAACCAGCTCTGCTAGGACGGGTAAAATGGTCAGAGTGAGCGGTTCTCTCATTTGTGTCTGGAAGTAAATAGCAACCTAGCCAACGTTAGCCAGTTAGCTTGGGTGCTTGACTGCTGAGCGCTCGGATCGACTTTACTCCTCAGCCAGAGCGCACGAAGCCCTTTAAAAACGGACAATCTGACAACGCTCTGAGTTTACAGGACGGAGACCTCCTGGACGTTTAAGTGGGTGGGAACGATGCTGAATTTGAGTAGACAAAGAAGAGCTCTCCATGTTTTGGGTGTACCAAAACATTCAAAGACCATTTTGTGAGGTTACAAGTTTATCAACTTTCAAAGCAGAATTACTTTCCCATTGTTCCTCAACTGTAGTGTATGATATACAATTATATATGATATATGATATATTGTATGATATACAATTAGCTCTCTCTACTTTTATCCAATGTAAAAAATAAAAAATAAACATTTCAAAGTCTGCTACATAAGACCGAATTCAGCCGCACGGTGACATCAAGAAGCACATTCAGGCCAAGCACAGCTCCACCAGACTGGTAGGATCTGAGGATGACGGTGCTTATGCTCCAAAACAACAAAATCTTGATTTCTGTTTGTCTAAACCTGTCACCTCTAGAGAACTAAATAAACATGTATGCGTTTGATTGCATGCCATTTTAGTTCAATACATTATGTTTAGTATTTATTTATTTGCTTTCGTGGTCAGCAGTTTAATGCGCAAGTTATTTAAATTTTCATGCCGATATTTGTAATTGGGCTTGTTGTGACTGAATAACTTGTATGTAGTGGCTTTAATATGTATATTTAGTTTCATAAAGCTGCCTAAATCTTGGTTTGGATTTATGGACAAAGTTCCTTTTGATGCATTAGATTTATCAAGATATAATTTAGGTGAGATACAGCGCTTTTCTTTGCGTTCATCAGACATTTCGATAGTTTAAAATGGAATTTCCTTACAATACTTGGACATAGGCTATTATTTATACATCTTTCTTTACTATCAGAATCTGTATTAATTTGTCCTCCATGCATTTTTTTCGGGGGGGCGACAGTTCAATTATAATGCGATAAAAACATGTATTGTTTATTGCAAAATACACAGTTCATTCTACAAAAAACACTGGAACAACTATTAGGAAATCTGTCAGAGATCTCGGGCTTGAGCTCTCCCATGATGTCAGATGATATCAGTGCTGCTGACAGTAGGACGCATTGATAAGAATTTTAGGTGCTTGGCGGAACGTTCCAATTTAAAAATCCCGCGAGTACTAAGTATGTGCCCTCGACTGGGCAAAACAACAACAATGTATTTTCAGAGGGTTTTCTGTTTTAGGTCATGCAATAGGAATGTAATGACCGGCCTTAGTAGCTACAGTGTTGACTCTTTACGTTAGCTAATCCGGGGACAACTATGTAGGTTGTGTGGAGCGGTTATGCGATGAAGGCTTGGGTTGGAAAGTTTTTTTTCGCCTGGTCTCAGACATGAGAGCGCGTAGATGCGAGAAGGAATTATACAACAAGCAAAATAATCATGCGGTTTGTATGAAAAACGCTTCTTAAACGGAATCAGGGAAAAACATACCTGAATTTGTCCAATAGAAAATCTTGTTTCGAACTGTTAATGACTAATGATTACACACCGGATCATCGAGATGCAGGCAAGAGTAATCAAGGCGGTATTGAATTTGTCACTGTCTGTCACCTTGATTACTCAAATGTTCCTCTCGGCCTTTTCACCTATGTTCTAAACTTTCATTCATAGGTTGGTTTGAAGCAACCTCATGATGGGTACAGGGAACATTTGAGTATCATGTAGTAGCCTGAACCTATTGATGTTACATTGAACTGGGTTAATGGAATATGAATGACAGTCATCCAATATGCTGTAATAGAAATAAGGCCATGCTCATCATTTCTTTAATTGTCCTCCCTCATCTTAAACGTCACCAACCGCCACTGTACAGTACCTACTTACCTACCTACCTACCTACCCTATCTATCTATCTACCTACCTACCTACCTACCTACCTACCTACCTACCTACCTACCTACCTACAGTACCTACGTACAGTACCTACCAACCTACCTACCTACCTACCTACCTACCTACCTACCTACCTACCTACCTACCTACCTACCTACCTACAGTACCTACCTACCTGTGGTACCTACCTTCCCTACCTACCTACTTACCTACCTATCTACCTACCTACCTACCTACAGTACCTACCTACCTACAGTACCTACCTATCTACCTACAGTACCTACCTACCCGACCCTACCTACCTACCTACCTACCTACCTACCTACCTACCTACCTGTGGTACCTACCGTACCTACCTACTTACAGTACCTACCCACAGTACCTGCCTACCTACCTACCCACCTACCTACCTACCTACCTACCTACCTACAGTACCTACCTACCTACAGTACCTACCTACCTACAGTACCTACCTATCTACCTACAGTACCTACCTACCCGACCTACCTAACTACAGTACCTACCTACCTACAGTACCCCTACCTACCTACCTACCTGTGGTACCTACCTACCTACCGTACCTACCTACTTACAGTACCTACCCACAGTACCTGCCTACCTACCTACCTACCTACCTACCTACCTACCTACCTACCTACAGTACCTACCTACCTACAGTACCTACCTACCTACCTACAGTACCTACCTACCTACAGTACCTACCTACCTACCTACCTACCTACCTACCTACCTACCTACCTGTCCCACCTACCTACCCACCTACCTACCTACCTACCTACCTACCTACAGTACCTACCTACCCGTGGTACCTACCTTCACTATCTGCCTACCTACCTACCTACCTACCTACCTACCTACCTACCTACCTACAGTACCTACCTACCTGTGGTACCTACCTACCTACCGTACCTATATATAATAATATAATAATATATGCCATTTAGCAGACGCTTTTATCCAAAGCGACTTACAGTCATGTGTGCATACATTCTACGTATGGGTGGTCCCGGGAATCGAACCCACTACCCTGGCGTTACAGTACCTACCTACCTACCGTACCTACCTACCTACAGTACCTACCCACAGTACCTGACTACCTACAGTACCTACAGTACCTACCTACCTACCTACAGTACCTACCTACCTACCTACAGTACCTACCTACCTACCTACCTACAGTACCTACCTACCTACCTACCTACCTACCTACCTACCTACCTACCTACCTACAGTACCTACCTACATATCTACCTACCTACCTACAGTACCTACCTACCCTACCTACAGTACCTACCTACATACCTACCTAGCTAGCCACCCACCCACCCACCACCTAGCTGCCACCCACCCACCCACCTACCCACCCACCTGCCTACCTACCCACCCACCCACCACCCACCCACCCACCCACCCACCTGCGGCACCCACCCACCCACCTGCCCACCTGCGGCACCCACCACCCACAGCACCCACCTGCGGCACCTGCCTGCCTACCCACCCACCCACCCACCCACCCACCCACCCACCCACCCACCTCTCCACCCACCCACAGTACCCACCCACCCACAGTACCCACCCACCCCTACCCACAGTACCCACCACCCACCCACAGTACCCACCCACGTGCCACCCACCTGCGGCACCCACCTACAGCACCCACCACCCACCCACCCACCCACCACCCACCCACCCACAGTACCCACCCACCCACAGTGCCCACCCACATACAGTGCACCCACCCACAGCACCCACCCACCCACAGTACCCACAGCACCCACAGCACCCACAGCACCCACACCACCCACCCACCCACCCACCCACCCACCCACCCACCCACCTGTGGCACCCACCACCCACCCACAGCACCCACCACCCACCCACCCACCCACCCACCCACCCACCCACCCACCCACCTACCCACCCACCCACCCACCCACCCACCTACCCACCACCCACCCACCCACCCACCCACCCACCCACCCACCCACCACCTGCCCCACCCACCCACCCACCCACCCACCCACCCACCCACAGTACCCACCTACCCACCCACCCACCCACAGTACCCACCACCTGCGGCACCCACCTGCGGTACCACCCACCTGCGGTACCTACCTGCGGTACCTACCTACCTACAGTACCTACCTACCTACCTACCTACCTACCTACCTACCTACAGTACCTACCTACCTACCTACCTACCTACCTACCTACCTACCTACAGTACCTACCTACCTACAGTACCTACCTACCTACAGTACTTACCTACCTACAGTACCTACCTACCTACTACCTACCTACCTACCTACCTGCGGTACCTACCTAACTCAGTTGTCTTGCTTTGTTTGTACAACTACGTTTTTGAGACGTAGTAACGTTAGTGTAGATTTTATTTAAGTGTTTTATATGTTGCAGTTCTAACTGTGTGAATCCAGTAAACATGTGCCTCACAGTAACTTGTGTTGAAATTCAGGTCAGGCTCCAAACACCTGCATCCTTGTTTTATGTTGTGTTTCTGTGACACCACAAAATTGCTATTGGACTTGGCTCACAAAACAGTTATCCTGCTGGCTAGGCATTGTCATTGTGGAGCTATAGCACATAATTGGACCCTTTGTTGCTAGGTGTAAGCTACAAAGAGAATACCGCCAAAGCCTCACTGTATTATTCACATAGGGTTAGCACCTATATATCTCTACTGAATATACACACACACACACACACACACACACACACACACACACACACACACACACACACACACACACACACACACACACACACACACACACACACACACACACACACACACACACACACACACACACACACACACACACTCCGAGACGTGGTTTCATATTGATGAAATTCTAGTGCATATTTTATACTACATTTACATTTTCGTTTTGTTTGAATAATTTCGAGAAAGGTTTGAATATTATGATAGTTTTTTAAATTAAATATTAAGACCATTTTAAACTGAATTTTGAATAGTAATATAATGGCCATGCATATTTTCCATTAATTAAATGTTGGAACAAGATGGTGGGCATACAGAGAATGTTAATGTCTCTCTAAATCCTGTTCCCCAGTCCTGCACACAGAGGATAGCAGAGGAAAATGGCTGCCGTCTGAGACTGACATGTAATAACGACCCTCGGAAACAAAGCTACTGTTCGATTTAGTTCTGTAACTTACTCTTTTTTTTTTGTGATTGACATGGCATGCAAACTGTTGTCTCCGCGCTAGTGCTTAGCATTTGCATGCCTACTTTTTTTACCAGCCAATCAAATGTGCTCTCTCTGTGTAATACAACACAAAACCAGTCGCCCAGACAAAAACAAACTTTCACTGTTTTCACCATGGTTACTAATACTAATGTTATACAGCAGAGGTCGAAGGAGCACAGGATGGGATTCTATCATCTGTTTCTTACCAGGGTTGAGCGAACCTCGTGTTTTTATCTCTTGTGGTTGAAACAAGCTGTTATTTAACCCTCAGAGCATCGTTTAGAGCACAAAAAAAGACCCACATACTAATGGCATACAGTATGTAATTGTGTTCAGATTATCACTTAAAGGGATATTCCGCCACTTTTCAACCTCATATTCATAGTCTCCAGCACCAAACCAATGTTTACATATGTGAAAGCAGCACATTTCTATGATCTGTGGTTTAAAATATGAGAAGAAGGTCATAAAATAGTGCTTCTCTGAGACATCGCAGGGTATGATTTAAACCTTTTTTTTAAACTGTGATTTTCAAAACCTGCAATGAGTTTCTAGCCCAAAGGGAGGCCATTTTCTTACTCCCCACATCGTCGCTAATCTCATAGTGGTTGAAAATAAAATATATATTTAAAATGTTTTTACTTTTGATGTCATTGGGTAGAACTTTTTTTACTTTGTATATTTGTTTCTACAACATGTAGAAATGTGTCATTTTCACATACGTTGAGACTTGTATTGTGCTGGAGATAATGAAAATTAGGTTGAAAAGTGGTGGAGTTGCCCTTTTAAGAGTAGAGGAAGGAGCCCCCTATTCATTTGTCTGAGGAAACCATGTCATGAATTATTTAGCATGACCTATTTGATGGATTCCAGAGAGCAGTGTTCCTCCGGTACGATATGGGCGTCCGCACTCCCCTTCATTATTTATCGATATGGACCGAACAAAAATATAAACGCAAAGTGATGGTCCCATGTGTGATGGTCCCATGTGTGATGGTCCCATGTGTGATGGTCCCATGTGTGATGGTCCCATGTGTGATGGTCCCATGTGTGATGGTCAAATGTGTGATGGTCCAATGTGTGATGGTCCAATGTGTGATGGTCCCATGTGTGATGGTTCCATGTGTGATGGTCCCATGTGTGATGGTCCCATGTGTGATGGTCAAATGTGTGATGGTCAAATGTGTGATGGTCCAATGTGTGATGGTCCAATGTGTGATGGTCCAATGTGTGATGGTCCCATGTGTGATGGTCCCATGTGTGATGGTCCAATGTGTGATGGTCCAATGTGTGATGGTCCAATGTGTGATGGTCAAATGTGTGATGGTCCAATGTGTGATGGTCCAATGTGTGATGGTCCAATGTGTGATGGTCCCATGTGTGATGGTCCAATGTGTGATGGTCCAATGTGTGATGGTCCAATGTGTGATGGTCCCATGTGTGATGGTCCCATGTGTGATGGTCCCATATGTGATGGTCCAATGTGTGATGGTCCAATGTGTGATGGTCACATGTTTCATGAGCTGAAATAAAAGATCCCAGAAATGATCCATAATGCACACACAAAAAAACTTACATTTCGGTCATTTTGTGCACAATTTTGTTTACATCCCTGTTATTGAGCATTTCTCCTTTGCCAAGACGATCCATCCACCGGACAGGTGTGGCATATCAAGAAGCAGATTAAAGCATGATTCTTACACAGGTGCATTTTATTGATGGCAAGTTGAAAGCAAAGAGATACCGTCACGAGATCCTGAGTCACCCATTGAGCATGTTTGGGATGCTCTGGATCGACGTGTACGACAGCGCGTTCCTGTTCCTGACAATATCCAGCAACTTTACACAGCCATTGAAGAGGAGTGGGACAACATTTCACAGGCCACAATCAACAGCCTGATCAACTCTATGTGGTGGAGATGTGTCTCGCTGCATAATGCAAATGGTGGTCACACCAGATACTGACATGTTTTCTGATCAACTCAATGTGAAGGAGATGTGTCTCGCTGCATAATGCAAATGGTGGTCACACCAGATACTGACATGTTTTCTGATCAGCTCAATGTGAAGGAGATGTGTCTCGCTGCATGAGGCAAATGGTGGTCACACCAGATACTGACATGTTTTCTGATCAACTCAATGTGAAGGAGATGTGTCTCGCTGCATGAGGCAAATGGTGGTCACACCAGATACTGACATGTTTTCTGATCAACTCAATGTGAAGGAGATGTGTCTCGCTGCATGAGGCAAATGGTGGTCACACCAGATACTGACATGTTTTCTGATCAGCTCAATGTGAAGGAGATGTGTCTCGCTGCATGAGGCAAATGGTGGTCACACCAGATACCGACTGCTTTTCTGATCAGCTCAATGTGAAGGAGATGTGTCTCGCTGCATAATGCAAATGGTGGTCACACCAGATACCGACTGCTTTTCTGATCCATGCCCCTACTGTTTTTAAGGTTATCTGCATATCTGTATTCCCAGTCATGTGAAATCCACAGCTTAGAGCCTAATGAATGACTGATGTCCTTATATGAACTGTAACTCAGTAAAATCTTTGAAGTTGCAGAGAGAGAGAGAGAGAGAGAGAGAGAGAGAGAGAGAGAGAGAGAGAGAGAGAGAGAGAGAGAGAGAGAGAGAGAGAGAGAGAGAGAGAGAGAGAGAGAGAGAGAGAGAGAGAGAGAGAGAGAGAGAGAGAGAG
>NC_060174.1:103101325-103216325 GCF_021184085.1 Oncorhynchus gorbuscha | reverse complement strand
ACACCCCTGTGCTCACAGTTCAGATACATGCAATTTGTACTCATGTACCAACCTAGCAGTGTGCAAAGTCTCTTGTGCTAATACTGTGAAAGCAACATAAGCCAGGGACTTGCTACAGTGTAACTCTCAAGGGTTTAGGCCAGAAACATGATCTCTCTCTCTT
This sequence comes from Oncorhynchus gorbuscha, assembly GCF_021184085.1. Classification (NCBI taxonomy): domain Eukaryota; kingdom Metazoa; phylum Chordata; class Actinopteri; order Salmoniformes; family Salmonidae; genus Oncorhynchus; species Oncorhynchus gorbuscha. The sequence goes on along the minus strand of NC_060174.1, from coordinate 103,216,162 downwards.
CCTCAGATTGATCACCTACTCAACTCTCTGTCGTCCGGGCCCTGACTGGCCCCTGCCTGGCCCCTGACTGGCCCCTGCCTGGCCCCTGACTGGCCCATGACTGGCCCCTGCCTGGCCCCTGACTGGCCCATGACTCAACAGTATAATATATTGTCTGTAGTTCCTTCATACATCATGTAACACACTCATACTGCAGCTAGTCTAACACTGCTAATTGTGTCCCGATGCTTTTGCCTTCAGTACTTTAGCCTAAAGTTAAGTCAATGCAATCATTTCCTTGTTTCAGATATTAGAATGAAAATCATTGTGTCTATTGACTTTTTTTGGGCCCAATTATGTTTGACATTTTTTCCCTGTTATTGCTGTGGGTATATGTGTTGCTTTTTGTCTCCCTTTGGACGGATGTCAACACATTTACCCACAGCTAAATCCAGACTATAGGAGCTATAATTGCCATGTTTTAGTGTGGCAAAATAAAGGTACTTGAATCCCAGGGCTAAAATGAGGTGATTTTCCTTTTTATTGACCATCTTTTCACAGAAACGTTTTTAGTTGCTGACAGTAGAGGCTTTCATAATGGCAACCGTTTCCAGAGCTGTTGAACTTTTCTCTCCGGTTATTATCACACATACTCAGAATTCAATGTTACAGCAAAAAGTGGCCAATTGTCATACTTGAGTAAAAGTAATAGATCATGACTGAAGTAAAAATACTACTTGAGTAAAAGGAATAGATAATGACTGAAGTAAGTTAGTCACCCAGTAAAATACTACTTGTGTAAAAGTATTTGGTTTTAAACATCCTTCAGTATCAAAGGTAAATGTAATTGCTAAAGTATAAAGTAAGTATAAAGTATAGAGTATAAAGTATAGAGCCCAGATCTCAATTCCATTGAGCACGTCTGGGACCTGTTGGATAGGAGGGTGAGGGCCAGGTCCATTTCCCCCCAGAAATGTCCGGGAACTTGGTGGAAGAGTGTGGTAACATCTCACAGCAAGAACTGGCAAATCTGGTGCAGTCCATGAGAAGGAGATGCACTGCAGTACTTAACGCAGCTGGTCCGGGTACAAAAGTAACACCAGATACTGACTGTTACTTTTGATTTTGACCTCCCCCCTTGATCAAGGACACATTATTCAATTTATGTTATACACTGTACAAGTTCCACGGACATGTGACTATCTCAGCTGTTGAATGTTCATACAAATATTTACACACGTTAAGTTTGCTGAAAATAAACGCAGCTGACAGTGAGAGGATGTTTATTTTTTTGCCGAGTTTATTAAGGAAACCAGACTGCACAATTTTTGTGTTTTTTATTTATTTACGGATAGCCAGGAGCACTCTTCAACACGCAGACATAATTTACAAAATCATTATTTCTGTTTAGTGAGTCCTCCAGGTCAGAGGCAGTAGGGATGACCAGGGATGTTCTCTTGAGTGTGTGAACTTGACCATTTCCTGTCCTGCTAAACATTCTAAATGTAAGGAGTACTTTTGGGTGTCAGACAACATGTATGGAGTAAAAAGTACATTCTTTTCTTTATTTTCGTGAAGTGAAACTAAAAGTTGTCAAAAATATAAATGGTAAAGTCAACTCAGATACCCCCAGAAATGACTTAATGTTGTACTGCTATTTGATTTAAAGAATGCTTTTATTCACAGGATACGCACAATGGACACACCTGACGATGTAATATCAGTAAGCCTGGCGAGTGTCGTTCATCCCTAAGTGTTTTCAAGAGTTCTGAAAGAGTTCTGGAAGAAAGACTCAATTAGAACTCTGGAGAACACAACAAAGAAAGAGATGCCTGGAGAGAACAAGGCAAAGGAAAAGGCTTGAAGATCTGCTTGTTTGAAATGCTTGAAGATCCGTAAAAGAAATGTAACATGTTTCATTCAGTTTGGTTATGATTTCATAACTTTCCTCAAAAGAAATGTACATCTCATTTTCCGAGTCTTTCTTTGGCACTCAATGAAAGATGGAATGTTATGAACTGTTTTGGTTTCGTGACTGATGTTCGTGCCTGTTTGTTTCCTAGACATACGAAATGGGATTTTGCTAGTTGTTTGTCTCATATTAATCTGAACCAAGCTGTCGCATGCATGATTATGAGGCAGGAGGACCAGACATCCAAAACATTTTCGTCACTTAACAGTTGTTAATCTGTTTCTAACCCAATGACAACGGTTATTCACCTAGTCTGTAAGCATTGGAAGATTATGAATGGTCACCTTAACCTCGGCATAGTATACACTAATTGAGTTGGTTGAGTGTGCACACTACAGTAGATCTAATTTCATTGCGGCTGAACTGAGACTGTGTGATGGACCAAGACAACCTACTCCTGTTTTTAGAGCATTCAATTCATTCCGGAGGGATAGAAGGAAACATAATTCTAAAGGTTTGGTTTATCTATTTTATGGTAACGTGCTGTTCCACTGACTGCATATCAAGGTGATGCTTACTGGAACATCAAGCAGCACAACTGTAATGGACTGCTGGGTGGCTCTGATAGACGTGCTTATTCAAATGCTATCATTCACTGTGAAAAAAAAAACGATATAGATACTACGAGTCAAATATCTATATGTGCACTATATCGTCCCAAAATAATCATGCAATGTAACTATACACCTCCCACCCATCACTATTAAACACCACACTGTCGTCCATAGGACAGACTGTGGCTGCATTGGGCTTTGAGAGTACATGGCACACAGTGACTGCCTGCTTTTCTCTCTCATCAGTGTCTCCTCCCCTCTGCTGTTTGAAGCTCCACTAGGCTGAGACGCGTTTGATCATTAACGGCAGGTTGTGAAGTCAGACAGGCGGGGAGGAAGTCATGCGTTCCAATTTTCACGGGTGCTTTTCTGGGAGTGAAGTAGGCTTTGTTTTTTTACTCAGTACTCAAACTCCGTTAGTGAGTCCAGGACAGGCTGGACCAACTTGACCCAGTTTTGGGCTTGTGTGTGATGTTGTCACTTGGTTCTCCTGTGAAGGTGGCTGCAGGTGGCAGCATCACTACAACCCACAGGGATATCAAACCCCTCCACTCAGGGAGGGGAGTTTGTCATGTCAGCAGTGTTCCACCATCTCCCCTGACAGTCCCCCTGTTTTAGTGCTCCTCTCTCCCACCTCGTCTCATCGTCAAAGAACATTGAGCAATAAACTTAGAATATGCTCATGTACGTGATTTTTCTAGATTGTTATCATTGCTGTGCTGTTGCTGAATACATTCTGTACTGTTTGCCAAGTCTGGGCCAAGAACAATTTTCCCTCTGACAGAAATACCAAACGTATCTGATTTCACAGTAGCTCCGGAGTCCTGCTTGCAGACTGAATAGTGTCGGGTAAAATTAATAGAATGGAAAGACTGTAACAGAGGGATGTTTTAATTAGCCCTTTTGTCTTTTCCTCTGACCTCTACATGTTCTCTGAACAATGCTGAGACAGAAACCAGGACACACCAACGTAACTCCGCACACTCGGTTTTTGTGTTTGTCTCCGAGGCTTTGACAAATTCCCACTAATGGTTTCCTGATAATGAGTCCTCCTGGAGAATTGAGGTCTGAACTCAACTCAGCCCTGTGGAAAGGTCACAGCAGCTGCAGTGATGGCAGGTTGCGGACAGGCCGTGGGGCCACTGCCAGAGGACTGATCGGCGAGAGAGGGATGACGGAGAGAGAGGGATGACGGAGAGAGAGGGATGACGGAGAGAGAGGGATGACGGAGAGAGAGGACTGATCGGCGAGAGAGGGATGACGGAGAGAGAGGGATGACGGAGAGAGAGGGATGACGGAGAGAGAGGGATGACGGAGAGAGAGGGATGACGGAGAGAGAGAAGAAGAAACAAAGTCAGTGTTGTCAGATTACATTTACATTTAAGTCATTTAGCAGACGCTCTTATCCAGAGCGACTTACAAATTGGTGCATTCACCTTATGACATCGAGTGGAACAGTCACTTTACAATAGTGCATCTAAATCTTAAAGGGGGGGGGGGGTGAGAGGGATTAACAGAAGTTAAAAGTATTTTTTAGGTGCATAGTATATACAGTTGAAGTCGGAATTTTGCATACACTCAGGTTGGAGTCATTACAACTCGTTTTTCAACCACTCCACAATTGGACCAAATGGACCAACTATAGTTTTGGCAAGTCGGTTAGGACATGTACTTTGTGCATGACACAAGTAATTTTTCCAACAATTGTTTACAGACAGATTATTTCACTTATAATTCACTGTACCAAATCCAGTGGGTCAGAAGTGTACATGCACTAAGTTGACTGTGCCTTTAAACAGCTTGGAAAATTCCAGAAAAGGATATCATGGCTTTAGAAGCTTCTGATAAGCTAATTGACATCATTAAGTAAATTGGAGGTGTACCTGTGGATGTATTTCAAGGCCTACCTTCAAACTCAGTGCCTCTTTGCTTGACATCATGGGGAAATCAAAAGAAATCAGCCAAGACCTAGTTGTAGACCTCCACAAGTCTGGTTCAAGCAATTTCCAAACGCCTGAAGGTACCACGTTCATCTGTACAAACAATAGTAAGCAAGTATAAACACCATGGGACCACGCAGCCGTCATACCGCTCAGGAAGGAGATGAACGTACTTTGGTGCGAAAAGTACAACAGCAAAGGACCTTGTGAAGATGCTGGAGGAAACGGGTACAAAGTATCTATATCCAAGGTAAAACCTATATCGACATAACCTGGAAGGCCACTCAGCAAGGAAGAAGCCACTGCTCCAAAACCGCCACAAAAAAGCCAGACTGTGGTTTGCAACTGCACATGGGGACAAATATCGTACTTTTTGGAGAAATGTCCTCTGGCCTGATGAAACAAAAAAGAACTGTTTGGCCATAATGACCATCATTATGTTAAGGGGGAAAAGGGGGAGGTTTGCAAGCCGAAGAACACCATCCTGCTTTCCTGCAGGAGGAACTGGTGCACTTCACAAAATATATGGCATCATGAGGACAGAAAATTATGGACATAAATTGAAGCAACATCTCAAGACATCAGTCAGGAAGTTAAAGCTTGGTCGCAAATGGGTCTTCCAAATGGACAATGACCCCAAGCATACTTCCAAAGTTGTGGAGAAATGGCTTAAGGACATCAAAGTCAAGGTATTGGAGTAGCCATCACAAAGCCCTGACCTCAATCCTACAGAAAATGTGTGGACAGAACTGATAAAGTGTGTTCGAGCAAGGAGGCCTACAAACCTGACTCAGTTACACCAGCTTTGTCAGAAGGAATGGGCCAAAATTCACCCAATTTATTGTGGCAAGCTTGTGGTAGGCTACCCGAAAGGTTTAACCCAAGTTAAACAATTTAAAGGCAATGCTACCAAATACTAATTGAGTGTATGTAAACTTCTGACCCACTGGGAATGTGATGAAAGAAATACAATTAATCATTCTCTCTACTATTATTCTGACATTTCACATTCTTAAAATAAAGTGGTGATCCTATCTGACCTAAGACAGGGAATTTTTTAAATCAAATCACATTTTATTTGTATTATTATTAAATGTCAGGAATTGTGAAAAACTGAGTTTAAATGTGTTTGGCTGAGGTGTATGTAAACTTCTGACTTCAACTGTACATCTGTTGTCATTGAGGTGATGGAATATGCAGGATTCTGTAATACACATCGGTATGACCTGTATTGGCCTACATTTTCATCCTCCATTTTGTCAATTTATCCGGTGCTGTAAATAGATGACAGATGCTGAATAAGGACAGTATTGTTTGTGAATAGCTACACAATAATGATGTGAACCTGTCTTTCATAATGTTGACTCATACCTTGTATAATTTCCTCGTCTTTGAGTCTGGTGGGGATATTTTTATTTATTTATTTATTTAACATTTATTTAAAATCCCATTGAGACCAAGTCTTCTTTTTCAAGGGAGCCCTGCCTGTACACAAATCATACAAATTTACAACATTTACAAATACAAAGCAAAAAATATACACTATTTATATACTGTATCCAAACCCTTGCCAAGGCTGATCTGATTAATTACTACGCAGCCAACCAACAGTCCCAGTCACAATGTGCCCATAGGTTTGTTAATAGCACCAAATGGTTTTATGGTGAAAATGTTCAGTTGCAGAGAAAGAGAGAAGTGATTCTATTTCCATGCTCATGAACAAAAAATACCCAATTTTTCACATTGTGGAAAATCCTCAACGAAAATAGGGCAAATAATGAGATTGTGAAGGACACAGGCGCGGTGTAAATTGTATAGCCAGTGCCTTGACTAGTGTCTGCATTATAATTCTATGGCACTTGGGAGAGGAGCGTGCAGGCCACTCCAGCCACTTGTGAGGGCTGTCTCATGGGGAATCTAATGTGTTTGGAGAGGATCTCCATTATCTCCAGGGGGGTGGGAGGTTGAGGTGGCCTGTGGAGCAGTCCTCTGGATAGGGCTACCATCCTCTCAGTTCCCCCTCCACTCAGCACTACCTCATACATCATTACAGGTGCTCCTCACAAAAGCCTCTCATCCAGCCCTGAGTGGGAGCCAACCTGCACACTAAATGAAGATGGCTGGTTTAACACATCAAAGCAATTTGGGCCGAAATAGTTCCTCATCATTCAGATCAAATACAATTTTATTTGTTACATGCTTAGTAAACAACAGGTGTAGACTAACAGTTAAATGCTGACTTAGGGGCCCTTCCCAACAGTACAGAGAGAAAAATATAGGAACAATTATAACACAAGGAAAAATACACAATGAGTAATGATAACTTGGCTATATACACTGGGTACCAGTACTGAGTCGATGTAAAGGTGTATGAGGTAATTGAGGTAGATACAGTATGTACATATAGTGTCTAGGCAACAGGATAGATAATAAACATTTGCCGATATATATATATTTTTTAAGGGTCAATGCCGATTGGTTAACTATTTAACTAACTATTTATCAGTCTTTTGTATTGGGAGGAGGGGGTGGTAGAAGCTGTTCCGTGCTTTTACACCTGCATTGTTTGCTGTTTGGGGTTTTAGGCTGGGTTTCTGTACAGCACTTTGAGATATCAGCTGATGTACGAAGGGCTATATAAATAAATTTGATTTGATTTGATTTGATCCGGGTCCTGTTGATTCCAGGCATGGTGCATCGGTACCGCTTGCGGTGTGGTAGCAAAGAGAACAGTCCATGACTTGGTTGGCTGGAGTTTTTGATAATTATTTTGGGGCACCGCCTGGTATAGAGGTCCTGGTTGGCAGGGAGCTCGGCCCCAGTGACGTACTGGACCGTACACACTACCTTCTGTAGTGTCTTGCGGTCAGATGCCAAGCAGTTGCCATACCAGGCGGTGATGCAGACAGTCAAGATGCTCTCAATGGTGCAGCTGTCAAACTTTTTGGGATATGAAGGCCCGTGGTAAATATTTTCAGCCTCCTGAGGGGGAAGAGGAGTTGTCGTGCCTTCTTCACGACTGTGTTGGTGTGTGTGGACCATTCCTTAGTGACACTGAGGACCTTGAAGATTTCGACCTGCTCCATTACAGCCCGTCGATGAGGATGGGGGAATGCCCGGCCTTCCATTTCCTGTAGTCTACGATCAGCTCCTTTGTCTTGCTGACATTGAGGAAGAGGTTGTTGTCATGGCATCACACTGCCAGGTCACTTACCTCCTCCCTATACACTGTTTCATCATCACCGTCGTATCATCAGCAAACTTAATGATGGTGTTGGTCGTGTGCGGTCACACAGTCGTGGGTGAACGGAGAGTACAGTAGGGGACTAAGCACACACCCCTGATGGGCCCCCCATGTTGAGGGTCAGAGTGGCAGAGTGGCCACCTAGAAGTGGCCCGTCAGGAGGTCCAGGATCAAGTTGCAGACAGGTGTTCAGTACCAGGGTCCTGAGCTTAGTGATGAGCTTGGAGGGCACTATGGTGTTGAGAGAGCAGTGTGCAATGCAATAAAGCTTGTGTCATTTGAGGATCTGTTGAGGCCGTATATGAATTGGAGTGGGTCCAGGGTGTCTGGGATGATGGTGTTGATGTGAGCCTTTTAAAAGCATTTCATGGCTATAGATGTGAGTGCTACGGGGCGATAGTCATTTAGACAGGTTCCCTTGGTGTTCTTTGGCACAGGGACTATGGTGGTCTGCTTGAAACATGTAGATATTACAGGCTGGTTCAGGGAGAGGTTGATAATGTCAGTGTAGGCACTTGCCAGCTGGTCTGTGAATGCTCTGTGTACGCGTCCTGGTAATCTGGCTGGCCCTGCGGCCTTGTGAATGGTAACCCGTTTAAAGGTTTTACTCCCATCGGTTAGATCACACATTTGTCCGGAACAGCTGCTCTCATGCATGGGTCAGTGTTGTTTGCCTCGAAGTGAGCATAGAGGACATTTAGCTCGTCTGGTAGGCTTGTGTGACTGGGAGGTTTGTGGCAGGGTTACCCTTTTTAATCCTTGACTAGCGTCAGTGACGGCGTAGTGGGGTTTGATCTTAGTCCTGTTTTTTTTCACCTTTATTTAATTAACCAGGTAGGCCAGTTGAGAACAAGTTCTCATTTACAACTGCGACCTGGTCAAGATAAAGCAAAACAGTGCGAGGAAAAACAACAACGCACATAAACAAACATACAGTCAAGAACACAAAATTAAAAATAATAATATAATCTTAATCCTGTATTGACACATTGCCTGTTTGATGGCTCAGTGTATATATATAACTGTAATTGTCCTACGGTAGTAGGAGCTAGCGAAAACTACTGGAAACATAAGATTTCTTTCACTCAAATCAGGTCAGTTTTGTTTTGCATTTGATGTAGAGTAGACAGGGAAAACTAAAAGAGAGGGCTTAGTAATCACGCTGGTCCACCCAAGTTACCCCTGAGGCTGTGCTCAGGTCTGCCACAGCTGGGCTGCTTCCATCCTTCCAAACTCACGGCTCTCTGAAAGGTAAAAATACTCTATCCTATCTCCAAGAACCTTTGCAAAAGGTCAAATAGATAGAATTGCTTAAGGCACACCTGAGCATCTGTGGGGGGATTAGAGATATCTGAGCCTGAAGTTTAGTACAGAGAAAAACTGTCTTGAATCATCAAAAGGAATTATTGAAACACTGAAATGAAAATAACATGTAGTGAGAAGGGAGAGAAACTTTTACTGCCACTCAGTAATCAATCAGTGAAATGCCATACATGTTTATTGAGTTCTCACCTTGAAGTAGCAGCTTTAGCTCAATTAAATGCACTTTTACCAGTCTGTCAGTTACATGACTCACTAGGCTCCAACAAAGACACTCTCTGTTATTCTGGTTCCCTAGCCAGCCTGCTATGTGTCTCTCTGTCTGTCTAGCCAGGCTACCTCTGTTCTTCCAGAGACTACCGCCAGTTTGAGTGCCTGAGGGCACATCACAGCTCAGTTGATCCACAGCAAATCCTCAGGTACCCCTCTACCTCTACCCACTGGTCTCTTTCTATTTTGAGCTCTCTGCACCATAGCCTGTCTTCCTCTCCTCCCCCTCTTTCCTTCTCCTTCCTCACATCCACGTTCCTGCACTATCCCTTGTTTCCTGGCAGGCTGCCCACTTCCACATCTTCGTCCACATCCTCTTTCACATCATTTTCATCTTCCATATCCTCTCCCTCATATTCTTCCTTTTCCACATCCTCTTCCTCATTCTTCCTCTTCCACATCCTCTTCCTCTTCTACATAATTGTCCTCTTCCACTCCCTCTTCTACATCCTCTTCCACTCCCACAGAATTTTCCTATTCCACACCATCTTCTTCTTCCACATCCTCTTCCTCTTCCTCATCCTCTTTCTCCCTGGTGCATGTTCTCCCTTTTTTCCATCTCCCCTTTTCTCCAGTAATTTCCCTGTTGGACTAGCTCCTAACTCTCTTCACCCCTGTTGGACTAGCTCCTAACTCTCCCCACCCCTGTTGGGCTAGCTCCTAACTCTCCCCACCCCTGTTGGGCTAGCTCCTAACTCTCCCCACCCCTGTTGGGCTAGCTCCTAACTCTCCCCACCCCTGTTGGGCTAGCTCCTAACTCTCCCCACCCCTGTTGGGCTAGCTCCTAACTCTCCCCACCCCTGTTGGATTAGCTCCTAACTCTCCCCACCCCTGTTGGGCTAGCTCCTAACTCTCCCCACCCCTGTTGGGCTAGCTCCTAACTCTCCCCACCCCTGTTGGGCTAGCTCCTAACTCTCCCCACCCCTGTTGGGCTAGCTCCTAACTCTCCCCACCCCTGTTGGGCTAGCTCCTAACTCTCCCCACCCCTGTTGGGCTAGCTCCTAACTCTCCCCACCCCTGTTTGACTAGCTCCTAACTCTCCCCACCCCTGTTGGGCTAGCTCCTAACTCTCCCCACCATGGCTCCCCAACATGGCTCCCCACCCTCCAAGCAGCTACAATTAAACCATCAGGACCCACAGGTGTCTGTCCTCAGCCAGGCATGGTGTGTCTGAATCACTGCTGGTATCACAGCTCTGGTCACAGTCACAACACCCTTTCAAATCCCTTTGTTTACAGGCAGATTAGGGCAGTGAGAGGTTTGCCCAATGTGGATTTAGGGATTAGTTTAAATGGAGTATGTGGATTGCTGCTGCCATGGTGAGCTCACAAGATAGTTTTTTCTCTTCATCTGGCACTGACTGGGGCCCGTGCCCATTTATGATGTTCCCTTTCCCTTATTGAACTGTATCTTAAATCCCTCTGTTGGTTACGTGCCACTTTCTGTGGAGGTGTGAGCATCTCTCTCTCTCTCTCTCTCTCTCTCTCTCTCTCTCTCTCTCTCTCTCTCTCTCTCTCTCTCTCTCTCTCTCTCTCTCTCTCTCTCTCTCTCTCTCTCTCTCTCTCTGTCTGCAAAACAGACACATAGTCACACACAAGTTTTAAAAGGATTAATGAGTCAATTAAGTCTCCGCTTCTTATCCAGATGCATGAACTGTTTTCAAGTCCCCATGTTTACATTCATAATTATGTGCTGGTATGATGTGTGTTCTTGTAATTGAGAGTAGACTGGCTTGAGGATCAATTTGTTCTAGAATCGTTGTGTTTAACAGGGCTCAAGTAATTATTGTGGGTTATTCCATTCAGTCCTTGTCTCTTGCTTAGGTTCCCCGATAGCAACTGAACTTAGGTATAAATCAAATCAAATCAAATTGTATTTGTCACATACACACTCGCAGATGTTTAATGCGAGTGTAGCGAAATGCTTGTGCTTCTAGTTCCGACACCGCAGTAATAACCAACGAGTAATCTAACCTAACAATTTCACAACAACGACCTTATACACACAAGTGTAAAGGGATAAAGAATGGGTACATAAAGATATATGAATGAGTGATGGTAAAGAACGGCATAGGCAAGATACAATAGATGGTATCGAGTACAGTATATACATATGAGATGAGTAATGGTACAGAGCGGCATAGGCAAGATGCAGTAGATGGTATAGAGTACAGTATATACATATGAGATGAGTAATGTAGGGTATGTAAACATTATATTAAGTGGCATTGTTTAAAGTGGCTAGTGATACATTTCTTACATCAATTTTTCCATTATTAAAGTGGCTGGAGTTGAGTCAGTATGTTGGCAGCAGCCACTCAATGTTAGTGGTGGCTGTTTAACAGTCTGATGGCCTTGAGATAGAAGCTGTTTTTCAGTCTCTCAGTCCCTGCTTTGATGCACCTGTACTGACCTCGCCTTCTGGATGATAGCGGGGTGAACAGGCAGTGGCTCGGGTGGTTGTTGTCCTTGATGATCTTTATGGCCTTCCTGTGACATCGGGTGGTGTAGGTGTCCTGCAGGGCAGGTAGTTTGCCCCCAGTGAAGTGTTGTGCTAACCTCATTACCCTCTGGAGAGCCTTACGGTTGTGGGTGGAGCAGTTGCCGTACCAGGCGGTGATACAGCCCGACAGGATGCTCTCGATTGTGCATCTGTAAAAGTTTGAGAGTGCTTTTGGTGACAAGCCAAATTTCTTCAGCCTCCTGAGGTTGAAGAGGTGCTGCAGCGCCTTCTTCACCACGCTGTCTGTGTGGGTGGACCAATTCAGTTTGTCCGTGATGTGTACGCCGAGGAACCTAAAACTTACTACCTTCTCCACTACTGTCCCATCGGTGTGGATAGGGGGATGCTCCCTCTGCTGTTTCCTGAAGTCCACGATCATCTCCTTTGTTTTGTTGACGTTGAGTGTGAGGTTATTTTCCTGACACCACACTCCGAGGACCCTCACCTCCTCCCTGTAGGCCGTCTCGTCGTTGTTGGTAATCAAGCCTACCACTGTAGTGTCGTCTCGTCGTTGTTGGTAATCAAGCCTACCACTGTAGTGTCGTCTCGTCGTTGTTGGTAATCAAGCCTACCACTGTAGTGTCGTCTCGTCGTTGTTGGTAATCAAGCCTACCACTGTAGTGTCGTCTCGTCGTTGTTAGTAATCAAGCCTACCACTGTAGTGCCGTCTCGTCGTTGTTGGTAATCAAGCCTACCACTGTAGTGTCATCTCGTCGTTGTTGGTAATCAAGCCTACCACTGTAGTGTCGTCTCGTCGTTGTTGGTAATCAAGCCTACCACTGTAGTGTCGTCTCGTCGTTGTTGGTAATCAAGACTACCACTTAGGAGTATTTTTAGCATTGCGTCTTTCCTACAACAGCCGACAATATAACACACGTTTCCCAAAACACCACTCAGAGGGAACAGTCGCTAAGTGTGACGTTGGTACATGTGTCGATACTGATAGGATGGAAAGAAAGGCAGGGCTGCTCTCGGAATCAGCTTTCTCAATTCCAATCACCTTTAAAATTTGAATTATTTCATAATACTGATGACGTACCAGCTCCTAGAGATATATTACCACCTACGGCTGCAAATATCGAGGAGGCTTATTCTAATGCTTACAGTAGCGGTGTATGGGTAAAATCACTGGGGAAGCCAAGCCAGGAAGAAAATAGCCGTAATAGCCGTAACCAATGTGTTGTGATAATTGCGTTGTTTGCTCTATAACTTGCTAGTTCATATCCCTTCCCACCGTGATATATACCTCTAAGTCCGAGACAGTAAGAAGACACAATGGCAGAATAAATTCAACACCTGTGTTTCATCACAAAACCGGAGAGAAACATCTCCGATGAATTCCACAAAACATATCGCATGTGACAAACAGGTACATGACCCACAGCATGGTCAAGAAAGTTAATGTTTTAGACATTTTTGTACTACTAAACTATTGATTTAGAACCATGGAGCGATAGGCAAGTCGCCAGTGATGAAGAAAACAGGAGGTGACTTAAATATTCCAGCACCATTTCAACTTTAACATTTCAACATCATCAACTCACCTATGCTTCTAATACAGTGACAACTAAAAGATACCCAAAAACGCTCTGGATAAGAGCGTCTGCTAAATGACTTAAATGTATGTAAATGTAAAAACTATTTAGTCCAATCAACGTAAGCTAACTACGTAGAATGTATGCACACATGACTGTAAGTCGCTTTGGATAAAAGCGTCTGCTAAATGGCATATATTATTATTATTATTATTATATTATGGCTGTTCATGGTACTGATTTCTGTGTGTGTGTGTGTGTGTGTGTGTGTGTGTGTGTGTGTGTGTGTGTGTGTGTGTGTGTGTGTGTGTGTGTGTGTGTGTGTGTGTGTGTGTGTGTGTGTGTGTGTGTGTGTGTGTGTGTGTGTGTGTGTGTGTGTGTGTGTGTTCTCCCAAGAATAAAAAAACATGTTGACTCACCTCACCTCACCTCACTCACTTAGAAAGAAACACCAATGCCATCCTCTCTTTCATGTTGCCGAGGCTAACTGTCTAAAGTGCCTGCTCGCTAACCTAACTTCCTTTCATGGGCAATAATGAACCAGCTAGTTAACATTTGCCTACTACATCTAGCTACATATTGAACTTCCATCCTCTTAGGCAAGAATTGCCATCAGTCCAAATCCCTATCTCAATTCATGTCTAATTTAACAAAGGGACAATTTTAGCTAGCTACCTGGCCACTGGAGGAAAGCACCACAGCAAGATGCAACAATTCCTGTTTTTTTCTGTCAATCATGTTTGGTTTTTGATGTGATGTGATTGGTGTGAAGCCAAATCCAAACTGGCTTCCCTTTTTTCTTCTTCTTCTTTTTTTTAAATTTGGTGCGCCAGAACCATTCACGGTTGAGCTCGTTCAGATTAGCGCAACACTGATTGGCTATTATTTTATATATGTTTTATGAAGAAAGGACAAATCCTGGCTGGCTTCCCTTTGCATTCAATGTCATGTGCGGCAACAACGTCATACTTTTTTTTTGCCCAGACAGCATCAGATATATGGGCTACACATATAGAGACAGAGGGGAGCTGTTTCGTTCGCTCGGGTGCTTTCTCCGGTGAAATACATTCAGCATCTTGCGAATTGAAGGAGAATTATAAAAACAAAGAGACATAAGATATATTTTTTAATTATTGTTTTCTTTGTACATTTTTTTTGGGGGGGGGGGGCTGGCTTCCCTTGGCCCCTATGAATACACGCCACTGAATGCTTACCCAATAAAAATGAACATGATTTGCCCGTCATTACGCACATTAGGCTACACATCATAACATATATTGAGGCAAATTACAGATGGTAGCCTACAGGTTGCAAAAATATAACCCAATTTATAGAACATTACATTTTTTTCAATAAGAATGAAATAGGCATATTGTAGTCTATTTACACTGAGTGCAAGAAACATAAAGAACACCTGCTCTTTCCATGACATAGACTGACCAGGTGAAAGCTATGCTCCCTTATTTATGTCACTTATTAAATCCACTTCCATCAGTGTAGATGAAGGCGAGGATACAGGTTAAAGAAGGATTTTTATGTCTCAAGGCATATGTATGTGTGCCAATCAGAGGGTGAATGGGAAACACATTGTATGGTAGTAGGTGTCAGGCACAACGCTTTGAAACTGCAACACTGCTGGGTTATTTCAGGCTCAACAGTTTCCTGTGTGTATCAAGAACGGTCCACCACCCAAAGGACATCCAGCCAGCTTCACACAACTGTGGAAAGCATTTGGAGTCAACATGGGCCAGCATCCCAGTGGAACGTTTTCGACACCTTGTAGAGTCCCTGCCCTGATGAATTGAGGCTCCTCTGAGGGGAAAAGGGGGGTGCCACTCAACATTAGAACGGTGTTCCTAATGTTTTGCCCACTCAAATGTATATTTTAATGCAGTCATCTCAGGTTTCATTTGAAGCACTTGTTTGTATCAATTGCAAAGACATTGACAACTTTGTATTTTTGGTAGTCAACTTTGTTCTAAAATGATGGGCAGTCACAGAGAGACGGATAGACCATGTGATTCTATGTTCTATTCTGCGTGTAATGTGATGCGGGCGGGGGGGGGGGGCATCTAATGACGCATTTACCTGTTAGCCGTTGGATTACGAGTGTTTTGAAGTGCAACGTTAATAACGATGGTTTTGGGGAAAAACTCTGAGATTTAACGATGTTCCTACGAAGGTTCTTACGATGAACTTAGCCTTAAGATGCTTTTGGTAAACCGGGTCCAGGTTGAAAGCTCTTTAATGAGAACCCTTAGTGCACTTCATCTTGATAATTGCTACAATACCTCATATAGCTTCACGTATCCCTGCCTTTGATGCTTTTCATTCGGCTCTAACCTCTCCTCCATAATGCTGTTTCATCACTCTCTCTCTACCCCGAGGCTCCACCATGAGTCTCTCCTGGCTCTCAAACTGATCTTTGACAATCCAACATGGATCCTTTTGTCCTATTGAACACACTCCCACCCCTCCTTAATCTGTGACCACAAAAGCAAGGTTGGCTGGAGTCATAGTACATGAGAGAGACCTACATAAAATAAACTGGCTTTTATTTGTCATCATGACTCTCTCCTTGTCTATTGTTAAGTGGGTTATTATTGTCAGTCCAGATGAGCGCCAGTGTTTACCACTTCACACGATGAGGCCTTTGTGAGTGTAAGTACTGCTGGTAATCAATGCCCGGAGCGGAGATTCCTCTTGATTATGTAAACACTTCAAAATAAAACCTTATTAACTGTATGGATCTGCCCATAGCAACAAGCACAATCAGTGGAATTAAAGACATGCTCCGGAACTTTCGTGACTTCTAAATATTTTGAAACCTCCCCGCTTTAGGCTGGATGTGTCAATGCATAGTACATACAGTGGGGCAAAAAAAGTATTTAGTCAGCCACAAATTGTGCAAGTTCTCCCACTTAAAAAGACAGTTGTCTTTTATACTGATAACAAATTCAAACAGGTGCCATTAATACAGGTAACAAGTGGAGGACAGAGGAGCCTCTTAAAGAAGAAGTTACAGGTCTGTGAGAGCCAGACATCTTGCTTGTTTGTAGGTGACCAAATACTTATTTTCCAGCATAATTTGCAAATAAATTCATTAAAAATCCTACAATGTGATTTTCTGGATTTTTTTTCTAATTTTGTCTGTCACAGTTGAAGTGTACCTATGATGAAAATTACAGGCCTCTCTCATCTTTTTAAGTGGGAGAACTTGCACAATTGTTGGCTGACTAAATACTTTTTTTGCCCCACTGTACATGCATAATCTATTAACAGAATTACTGTTTTACCTCAATTGACCACAAAATCCCATTTTTCTCTGGAAGCTGTGCTGCGCCATTTTCCCCTGAACTTTCCCCCACGTGGGCCAGCCCCGTAGCAATTTAAGTTCTAGCCAATGAGCTTCAGCCCCTCTCCATTTGATTTACAGCTAGCAAGATGCATACACAGCAGAGCGAGAGAGTGAGCAATGCCGTGGTGCACATATCTGCACAGGTAGTGAAATGTTCGGGGACCACTTTTGGCTCGTGAGCGCTTCTTTCAGAGTTACTGGCTAAAAAGAGTACACAAGTACCGGAGAATCTCTTTAAGGGCTTCCACAATTTTAAAGTACCAACTCACTCCGAGGGTCTTTAGTTGTAAAAGTACCGGAGAATCTCTTTAAGACGAAATGTTCAAAAGCTTCCTATGCAAAGCTGTTATCAATAGATTTGTCCTTGTTTCCTGGAAACATTTGTAACTACAAAAAAGGTTGAGAGAAAATACGTGTTTTTTTCATACACTGCTTATCGGTTGTTAAAGTGTAACAAGGACAACTTAATAACAATCCTTCCAACGTATGTCTGTGAGCTTCAAACAAACGTGCTTTTGTTCTATTATTTTGTGCAATTCACTTGAACCTGTTGCTGTGTGAACAATTTAAGATGGATCAAAAAAAGGAATCTTACTGTTTTGTTCTAACAGAAGTCTACTATTTACAAAAGAGATGCATTATGTACTACCTGCTCTTTGAGGCCCTAATTTCCTGCAGCTCAGTAGCTGGTGGTGATTGAGGCCCTGGCTGGTTTCTGGCTGGGGTAGCACAGCCTCAGCCTAACAGACAGATGCAGAGTGGGCTGGTGTCAATGTGGAGCGTCTGGAAGGATGCCTCCTCCCTCCAGCAGAGCCTTCTAGCTATGATTCTCTCTCTCTCTCTCTTCACTATGTTAGTCAGAAAATAACTTACTCACCAAGTGATAATGAGCCTGAGACATGGTGAGGATCCCCAGTCCATGTCCCTCCTGTTGAGACTGCCTGCTCGCTGTGTGTGTGGGGGGTAGAGTGTGTTCTGACTGTGTTTTGACAGTGTAGTCAGTCAGGTGTTGATAAGTGTCTGTATATATCTTTAACCTCAGCAGGAGATGTGGAATGAGACAACTAAATCAATCCCCATGGGGCTCATTCTGTCGACATGACTTCTCCAAAATAGACGTGCACTGTTAAATGCTTGTATGGTATATTTCTTTCCATTTCTTCAGAAACAGTTTGACTCTCACAGGCAGAATAAAGGATTATATCTCATTGTGTAGGAGGATAGGTACTGAAGTTAAGAACCTTACCTAAGACAACACAGTTCAGTGCAGCATGATCTTAGTATTTTAGAAAGTGAACACTTTACTTTGGTGTGTCTGTTTTCATGCTCTCTCTCTCTCTCTCTCTCTCTCTCTCTCTCTCTCTCTCTCTCTCTCTCTCTCTCCACCCCCCCACCCCTCCCTCGCTGTCACCCCTAACAGGTGAGAGCTTTGACCTGAGCCAATCCCCTAAGAGCAGCATCGCCAGTCACCGTGGAGATGGACATGAATGAGCGTCCGCACCGCTCCCTGACCCGGGGCCGCTGCAGGAAGGACCTCCACCACGCCACCGCGTCCCTGCAGCCGGAGGAGTGCCGCGTGGCCACCCAGAAGTCCTACAGCTCCAGTGAGACGCTCAAGGCCTATGACCGCGACACGCACCTGCACTACGGGGGCTGTGTGGCTGAGCTGGTGCGCCACGAACACCAGGAGTACGTCCGACAAGGTGAGCTCCACGTCTCTGTTTCTGTGTCTGTCTCCCACTGACCTGGGATCGTTTCTCATACATTCACAGGGTCTTCCTATTAGCCGCTTGTACGGACTACTTTCCCTTCCGCAGAGTGTCTTTGATGATGGTTCACTAAAGGGAACCTCCCACGGTCTGAGTAATGATACTGGTCTCTCTTTTAAATCACCTACACTTCCACAAACTCCAAACACCAGACTTACCTGGTCATCTGTAGCACTGTAGGTTTTCACTCTACACAAGATAATAATAATAATAACAAGACTTACCTGGTCATCTGTAGTACTGTAGGATTTCACTCTACACAAGAATTACCTGGTCATCTGTAGTATTGTAGGATTTCACTCTACACAAGAATTACCTGGTCATCTGTAGCACTGTAGGATTTCACTCTACACAAGACTTACCTGGTCATCTGTAGCACTGTAGGATTTCACTCTACACAAGAATTACCTGGTCATCTGTAGTATTGTAGGTTTTCACTCTACACAAGAATTACCTGGTCATCTGTAGCACTGTAGGTTTTCACTCTACACAAGAATTACCTGGTCATCTGTGGTATTGTAGGATTTCACTCTACACAAGAATTACCTGGTCATCTGTAGTATTGTAGGTTTTCACTCTACACAAGAATTACCTGGTCATCTGTAGCACTGTAGGTTTTCACTCTACACAAGAATTACCTGGTCATCTGTAGCACTGTAGGTTTTCACTCTACACTAGGATGAGCTGTTTTTTGTGGGGGAAAGGGAAGTGATAGTGTGGAGGTTTATGTTATTTCCAGTTAACAGCGCCAGTCCAACATTGCTTTGGGTGTCCACAGGTTATGGATTATTCATTCTTCCTTCACGGGGCTGGACAAGCAATGACCCTTAACTCAGAATATTCACTAGCTAACTGCACCCTTTTCTTATTCAATTCCACAGGATACTGAACCCACGTGAAAACAACAACCAAGGGCTTTTAACATTCCCGGCAGTCTGTCAATTAAAAACTGGGTGACAGATGCTGCTTAGATCGGATCCATAGTAAAGCCCATCAATATTCATTTGAGCATGAAACCGAAATGACAGGTTGAGCTGCTACGTTGTAAAACGGGTTGTTTTTGTATGCCAGTGGTCACCAAGGCTTTCCTTGTCAATCACCAAACATTTCTTTAAAAAAGCTCAACGTTAAAGCCTTCCATTACTATTTTTATTATTATGTTAACACAGTTTGTGGTAGGTTGATTTAGCTGCCCTGCGGGACGGTTAGTCGGAGTGTTCCCAATTGAAACCGTTTCATGAGGTACAAACTCCGCCTACCCGGTGGGCCCAGAGAGGAAGTTAAGTGCACCTATAGCCCGTCCGCTGGCCAATCAGGTAGCTCAGATCACATGGTCTGCAGCTTCCACAAGCCCACAGCGAAGTTGACAGTTGATAGTCGACTCTACGGTGTGAGATTTCAAAACTTTAAAAACCATGACTGGAGAGAGAATGCCAAAGAATACAGCAAAGAGATGCTGTTTTTAGGAGTGACTTCACGTTTAAGATTTTTATTTGAAAATAAAAGGGGGAGCCGCACACTCTATGTCATATCCAACCTTTCGACAGGGTTTTCTTCTAAGTTTTTATTTATTGTCAACACTTTATTCAACACTTTTAGAAGCCATAAAACGCGCTCCCCCTATCCACTCGCACTACCAAGTGTATCGATAGACTTGCGTTGGTATTAGCGGTTTTGTCTTTCAAATATATCATGTTCTCTCGTCATACGTGGTTATAGAATATATAGGAACGATAGAAATGCAAATGGAGGAGGTGTTGCCATGTAGCCTAGTGGTTAGAGCTTTGGACTAGTAACCGGAAGGTTGCAAGTTCAAACCCCTGAGCTGACAAGGTACAAAACTGTTGTTCTGCCCCTGAACAAGGCAGTTAACCCACTGTTTCTAGGCTGTCATTGAAAATAAGAATTTGTTCTTAACTGACTTGCCTAGTTAAATAAAGGTAAAATAAATAAATGTATGTCCAGAGTCATATTCCTGTCAGTCTGAGAGAGGACCTCATGTCAGATGACATAGAAGTAATATGGCTACAGGTTCATCTGCCCCAACTAAAGATTATTCTCCTAGGAAGTTGCTATACACCACCAAGTGCTAACAGTCACTATTTGGACACGTTGGATAATGTATGTGATGTCAATAGAGAGGTATATTTTCTTGGTGACCAAAAAATATAGACTGGTTGTCATCAAGGTGCCCTTTCAAAAATAATCTCTGAGCTGTAACCAGGGTCTGTAATCTGGTTCAAGTCATCAGTCAACCTACCCTGGTATTTGCAAAAACAACGGGAACGAAATCATCCACTTGTATTGATCACAATCTGCTCTAAAGCAGTATCCACACCCATCGGATGTAGCGGTCATTATACAGTACAATAGACATTATCTAAAAATAATACATAAAAAAGAATAATAATTCCAAAGATCATACAAGAGGTTTTGCAATGATTCCTATGTTGAATATGTAAAACTATGTGTTGGTCTGATGTGTGTAATGAGGAACATCCGGACGCTGCACATATCAGTAACTGCTTCTTCCAGATCTGCATGCGCCCATCAAATCAAATCCAATTTTATTTGTCACATGTACATGGTTAGCAGATGTTAATGCGAGTGTTTACGAAATGTTTGTGCTTCTAGTTCCGACGGTGCAGTAATATCTAAGGAGTAATCTAAGAATTACCCAACAACTACCTAATACACACAAATCTAAAGAGGTGAATGAGAATATGTTCATGTAAGTATATGGATGAGTGCAACGTGCAATAGATGGTATAAAATACAGTATGTACATGTGATATGAGTAATGTAAGATACAGTATGTAAACATTATTAAACTGGCATTATTTTTAGTGGCATTGGATAAAGTGACTAGTGAATCATTTATTAAAGTGGCCAGTGATTGGGTCTCAATGTAGGCAGCAGCCTCTCTGAGTTAGTGATGGCTGTTTAGCAGTCTGATGGCCTTGAGATAGAAGCTGTTATTCAGTCTCTCGGTCCCAGCTTTGATGCACCTGTACTGACCTCGCCTTCTGGATGATAGCGGGGTGAACAGGCAGTGGCTCGGTGGTTGTTGTCCTTGATCTTTTGGCCTTTCTGTGACATCGGGTGCTGTAGGTGTCATGGAGGGCAGGTTATGCGTTGTGCAGACCGCAACACCCTCTGGAGAGCCTTGCAGTTGAGGGCGGTGCAGTTGCCGTACCAGGCTGTACCGACAGGATACTCTCGATTGTTCATCTGTAAATGTTTGTCAGGGTTCTGGGTGACAAGACACATTTCTTCAGCCTCCTGAAGCTGAAGAGGCGCTGTTGCGCCTTCTTCACCACACTGTCTGTGTGGGTGGACCAGTTTGTCAGTGATGGGTACGCAGAGGAACTGAAAACTTTCCAATTTCTACGCTGCTGTCCTTTCGATGTGGATAGGGGGGTACTCCCTCTGATGTTTCCTGAAGTCCATGATCATCTCCTTTGTTTTGTTGTCGTTGAGTGAGAGGTTGTTTTTCTGACACCACACTCCCCTCCTCCCTGCTGTCTCGTTGTTGTTGGTAATGAGGCCTACTACTGTTGTGTCGTCTGCAAACTTGATGATTGAGTTGGAGGCGTGCATGGTCACGCAATCGTGGGTGAACAGGGAGTACAGGAGAGGGCTGAGAACACACCCTTGTGGGGCCCCCGTGTTGAGGGTCAGCGAAGTGGAGATGTTGTTTCCTGTCTTCACCACCTGGGGGGCGGCCCAACAGAAAGTCCAGGACCCAATTGCACAGGGCGGGGTTGAAACCCAGTGCCTCCAGCTTGATGATGAGCTTGGAGGGTACTATGATGTTACATTCTGAGTTGTAGTCCAGGAAACAGCATTCTTACATAGGTATTCCATCTGGGCCATCAGCCTTGCGAGGATTAACACATTTAAATGTTTTACTCACGTCAGCCATGGAGAAGGTGGGGGTACATGTCCTTGTTAAGCGGGCCGCGACGGTGCCACTGTATTTTGTTCAAAGCAGGCAAAGAAAGTGTTTAGTTTGTCTGAAAGCTTGACGTCAGTGTCTGTGACATGGATGGTTTTCTTTTTGTAATCCGTGATTTCCTGTAGACCCTGCCACATACATCTCGTGACTGAGCCGTTGAATTGCGACTCCACCTTGTCCCTGTACTGGCATTTCGCTTGTTTAATTGCCTTTCAGAGGGAATAACTACACTGTTTATATTCAGTTTTGCGCAAATTCCACCATCCATCCACGGTTTCTGGTTAGGGTAGGTTTTAATAGTCACAGTGGGTACAACATCTCCAATGCACTTCTTTATAAATGCACTCACAGAGTCAGCATATAGGTTTATGTTCTTCTGAGGTTGACCGGAACATATTCCAGTCCGCGTGATCAAAACAATCTTGAAGCGTGGATTCCGATTGGTCGGACCAGCGTTGAATGTTTCTCGTCACTGGTACATCCTGTTTGAGTTTCTACCTATAAGATGGTAGGAGCAAGATGGCGTCGTGGTCGGATTTGCCGAAGGGAGGGCGGGGGAGGTTTTTGTATGCATCACATAAGTTAGAGTAGTAGTGGTTGAGGTTATTGCACATGCGCCTAGCGCAATCAATATGCTGGTAGAATTTCGGTTGCCTTGTTCTCAAATTTGCTTTGTTATAATCCCCAGCTACAATAACTGTATCCTCAGGATGTATGGTTTCCAGTTTGCATAGAGTCCAGTGAAGATCCTTGATGACCGTCTTGGTGTCTGCTTGAGGGGGAATGTACACAGCTGTGACTATAACTGACGAGAATTCTCTTGGTAGGTAAAATTGCCGGCATTTGAATGTAAGGAATTGTAGATCGGGTGAGCAGAAGGACTTGAGTTCCTGTATGTTGTTAAGACTACACCATGAGTCGTTAATCATGAAGCATACCGCCCCGCCCTTCTTCTTCCCAGAGAGGTTTATCTCTGTCGCCATGATGCATGGAGAAGCCCGGTAGCAGAACCAATTCCGACAACATATCCCGAGTGAGCCATGTTTCCGTGAAACAAATAATGTTACAATCTCTGATGTCTCTCTGGAAGACAATCCTTGCACAAATTTCTTCTACCTTGTGGTCAAGAGACTGGACATTTGCTAGTAGTATACTCGGGAGCGGTGAGCAATGTGCACATCTACGTAGCCTGACCAGGTGGCCGCTTCGTCTGCCCCTTCTATGGCGCCATTGTTTTGTTTTGTTACTGGAATTAGATCCAATGTCCTGGTTGTAATGTTGGTAAATTGACGTTGCTCTTATATCCAATAGTTCTTCCCGGCTGTATGTAATACAACTTAAGATTTCCGCCGGTAAAAATGTAAGAAATAATACATAAAAAAACACAATACTGCGTAGTTTCCTTAAGAACTCCAAGCGAGGCGACCATCTCCGTCGGTGGTAGTAAGGCACCGAAACTGACTGGTAGAACTGCCAAATCCCTTGATGATGAGTTGAAAAACTGTATAGCTGAGAGGGATGAGGCAAAGGGAATAGCAAATAAGTCTGACAACACAGCAGACTGTCAAACATACAGTAAATTGAGAAATCACGTAACTAAACAAAGAGAAGAAGAAAACATACTATGGAACAAAGATGAATGAGAGTTAAAAGCTCTGTAATACTTTAAATTAAATTCTAGGCAACAAAAAAAAACTTTTTCTCCCATCCTTCATTGAGGCAGATGGCTTGTTCAATAGAAAACCCTTTGATATTGTCAACCATTTTACAAACTTTTTTGTTGACAAGATTAGCAAACTTAGGTATGACACGCAAACAACAAATGCTGAGCCTTTGTATTCATGCATAATGGACCAAATAATGAAATACAAGCACTGTAGTGGAGAGTGGAAGAGGTGAAAGGATTGTTGCTATTTACCTGGATGGTAAATTGCTGAGCTTGGTAGCGGAATACAAATCCATTTTGCCTCATCTTCAATTTAACCCTAGAAGATGGTGTGTGCCCTCAGACATGGAGGGAGGAAAAGGTCATTCAGCTACACAATAATTGTAATTAATCTCTTTGTCGT
The DNA here is from genome assembly GCF_021184085.1 of Oncorhynchus gorbuscha. Classification (NCBI taxonomy): domain Eukaryota; kingdom Metazoa; phylum Chordata; class Actinopteri; order Salmoniformes; family Salmonidae; genus Oncorhynchus; species Oncorhynchus gorbuscha. The sequence continues at coordinate 103,191,692 of NC_060174.1, read as the reverse complement.
CTGAGGAGGAGTAGGAAGGATTGGACCAATATGCAGCGTGGTAAGTGTCCATGTTAATTTATTAGACTGAACACACGAAACAAAATAACAAAGTGAAAGGAAGAAACGAAACAGTTCTGTCAGGTGACATACACAAAACAGAAAACAACTACCCACAAATTACAGTGGGAACACAGGCTACCTAAGTATGGTTCTGAATCAGAGACAACGAACGACAGCTGCCTCTGATTGGGAACCATACCAGGCCAAACACATAGAAATACCAAACAGAACAAAAACATAGAATGCCCACCCCAACTCACGCCTTGACCAAACTAAAACAGAGACATAAATCAGGAACTAAGGTCAGTACGTGACAATAATAGTGGCAGCAGGTTGCCTAGTGGTTAGATCAGTGGGACAATAGCCGAAAGGTTGCTGGTTCGAATCCCCAAGCTGACAAGGTGAAAATCTGTCGTTCTGCCCCTGAACAAGGCAGCTAACCCACTGTTCCCTGGTTGCCTGTCAATGTAAATAAGAATTTGTTCTTAACTGACTTGCCTAGTTAAATAAAGGTTAAATAAAATTACAGAGCACCCTGTTAATGATTCAAACAACCAATCAGCCTGCTACAAGTTCTTAGCAAACTTTTAGAAAAAAAATGTGTTTGATAAAATACAACGTTTTTTTTACAAAGAAGAAATGAACAACATACTTTCAGCACGCCAATAGGGAAGGGCTCTCCACATGCCTGGCACTGACACAAATGAAGATGATTGGCTGAAAGAAATTGATAGTAAGAAGATTGTGGGAGCTGTTTTGTTAGACTACAGTGCAGCTTTCGATGTCATTGATCATAACCTATTGCTAAAAAACAAACATATGTGTTTTGGATTTGTATCCTCTACCTTAATGATGATTGAGAGTTACCTAATCTAATAGAAAACAGAGGGTTGTCGTTAATGGAAGCCTCTCTCATGCAAATTCAGTTGAGTGTGGTGTACCGCAGGGCATCCAGCTAGAGCCGTTAATGTTTTCTGTTTTTACAAATGACCTCCCACTGACCTTGAATAAAGCCTGTGTGTATATGTACGTTGACGGCTCAACAGATTTTAAATAGAAGAAGTTTGGAACCACCAAGACTCTTCCTAGAGCTGGCCGCCTGGCCAAACTGTGCAGCACGCATCGCAATTATATGTTTTTTTTTATGTTTAAATGTAACCTTAATTTAACTAGGCAATGGAGGGAAATGTTCAGTAACATGCATGTACATCTATTCTGGCTCAAAGTTAAGGAGAATTTGACTGCATCACTCTTGGTCTTTGCGTGAGGTGTTGAAGATTTCAAACTGTCTGTTCAAGTAGTTGGCACACAGTTCGGACACTCATTGGTACAACACAAGACATGCAACCAGAGTGTCTCTTCACAGTCCCCAGGTTCAGAACAGAGGCTGGGAAACGCACAGTATTAAATACAGTGCCTTGCGAAAGTATTCGGCCCCCTTGAACTTTGCGACCTTTTGCCACATTTCAGGCTTCAAACATAAAGATATCAAACTGTATTTTTTGTGAAGAATCAACAAGTGGGACACAATCATGAAGTGGAATGACATTTATTGGATATTTCAAACTTTTTTAACAGTTCAAAAACTGAAAAATTGGGCGTGCAAAATTATTCAGCCCTCTTAAGTTAATACTTTGTAGCGCCACCTTTTGCTGCGATTACAGCTGTAAGTCGCTTGGGGTATGTCTCTATCAGTTTTGCACATCGAGAGACTGAAATTTTTTCCCATTCCTCCTTGCAAAATGGATAGACATTACCATGGATAGACTTTACCATGGATAGACATTACCATGGATAGACTTTACCATGGATAGACTTTACCATGGATAGACTTTACCATGGATAGACTTTACCATGGATAGACTTTACCATGGATAGACTTTACCATGGATACCATGGATAGACTTTACCATGGATAGACTTTACCATGGATAGACTTCACCATGGATAGACTTTACCATGGATAGACTTCACCATGGATAGACTTTACCATGGATAGACTTTACCATGGATAGACTTTACCATGGATAGACTTTACCATGGATAGACATCACCGTGGATAGACATCACCATGGATAGCTAGTTGAGGTGTCGCGTTATGAATATGATCTTATGAGACCCAATTGAGGGCAAAAGAGAGTAGGGCTGAGTGATTAATTGACATTTTGGTTATTTTACTGTTTTTATACAACTAATTGATTTTAAAAAAAATGGGGGTGAACTCAGTGTGCAGTTTCTCTAGCGATATATTGGATCAAGCCTGAACTGTGTGACGTAGTAAGGAGTTGTAGTTTCCAACAGGCCAATATTCCACATAGTTTAGCGCAGAAAACGTGGTAATTAAGTACAATGACAATAATCCATTGTTCGCCTACTTGTCCCATTTATTTTATTTTATGAGTGCTCCATAAGAAACCGAATCAAATCAAATCAAATCAAATGTATTTATATAGCCCTTCATACATCAGCTGATATCTCAAAGTGCTGTACAGAAACCCAGCCTAAAACATAAGAAACAGAAGAATGCTCAATTGAGAGAGTGAGCAGTTGCTTTGGGAGGTATCTCTATTCCCTCCACCCTCTATTCCCACTCCCCTCCAACCTCTATTCCCTCTATTCCCTCCACCCTCTATTCCCTCTATTGCCTAGACCCTCTATTCCCTCTATTCAGTCCACCCTCTATTCCCTCTATTCCCTACACCCTCTATTCCCTCTATTCCCTCCACCCTCTATTCCCTCCACCCTCTATTTCCTCTATTCCCTCCACCCTCTATTCCCTCCACCCTCTATTCCTTCTATTCCCTCCACCCTCTATTCCACTAAGCCACCCCCCCCAACAAAAAAATAAATAATAATAATAATAATCATTTATAGATTAATTTTTTTGGGTGTGGCGTGCTAAGCTGTAGCTTGATGTTTTTTATCTCACTTATTTTTGCCAGTTTATTGATTTGTTTATAAACTGGAGAAAATAATTGAAATTGCATGCATTGGTTTTCGAAATTTCATTGGAATTCACTGCAATGTTGTCATTCCCAAGGTATGTGAAGCCTGATTAGTCAATTTGCAGTATGTTTGCCAATCGGTTGTACTTGCATGATTTTGCAGGAGTTTCATATTATTATAGTTCAGTGGAAGACTCTACCTGCCTGTCCCGCCAAAATGAAAACCAAGGCAGCGTTGAAAATGAGAGATTCCTTTTCACATGGCTATCAGGTAGCAAGCATTTTTTTAGATTTAAAAAAGTTCAGGATGCAAAATGTCATCAGCCAAGAAAAATAAGGCAGATGTCCGCTCACTTATTGCCTCTTGGACAAAAGGAATATGGATTCGTTTTTACTGAAGGACCGATCTGTTTGCTCTCTCTGTTGTAAAACTGTTGTTTTGGCGTCAATTTTGAAACGAGACATGTAAAAAAAACTTAAAGGATGAGGAGGACAAGGCTGAAGGAATCAACAAGGCCGTGTCCAGGTATGAAAAGCAAAGGAGTGTGTTAAAAGCAAAAGAGTGTGTTTACAAATCTATATGCAGTCAAAAAAATCAAGCTACAGAGGGAAGCTACAAAGTTGCTCAGTGCATTGCTAAACATGGAAAACCATTTACTAATGTGGAATATGACAAGGAGGCTTTCCTCAGAATTATTTAATGGATTTAATGGAGACACATTTAATGGAGACACATTTAATGGAGACATATTTAATGGAGACACATTTAATGGAGACACATTTAATGGATACACATTTAATGGAGACACATTTAATGGAGACACATTAAATGGAGACATATTTAATGGAGACACATTTAATGGAGACATATTTAATGGAGACATATTTAATGGAGACACATTTAATGGAGACACATTTAATGGAGACACATTTAATGGAGACATATTTAATGGAGACACATTTAATGGAGACACATTTAATGGAGACATATTTAATGGAGACACATTTAATGGAGACACATTTAACGGAGACACATTTAACGGAGACACATTTAACGGAGACACATTTAACGGAGACATTTTTAATGGAGACACATTTAATGGAGACATATTTAATGGAGACACATTTAATGGAGACACATTTAATGGAGACACATTTAATGGAGACACATTTAATGGAGACACATTTAATGGAGACACATTTAATGGAGACACAATCATCTGAAAGATCAAATACATGTCTGTCTGACAGAACTGTTGAAAGACGTGTTACCAAGATGGTTGAAAATGTAAAGGAGCAAACTGTAGCGTTAAAAGATGCACCTGTGCAGAGATACGATTGGCCACCCTGTAGTTAAATGCAGTGGTAGAAAAAGTACCCAATTGTCATACTTGAGTAAAAGTAAAGATACCTTAATAGAGAATAACTCAGGTAAAAGTGAAAGTCGCACAGTAAAATACTATTTGAGTTAAAGTCTAAAAGTATTTGGTTTTAAATATCATTAAGTATCAAAAGTAAATGTAATTACTAAAATGTACTTAAGTATCAAAAGTAAGAGTATAAATCATTTCAAATTCCTTATATTAAGCAAATCAAGTGGCACGATTTTCTTGTTTTTTAAATGTATGGGTAGCCAGGGGAATACTCCAACACTCAGACATAATTTACAAAAAAAAGCATTTGAGTTAAAGGAAATGTGCCAGATCAGGTATTAGGGATGACCACGGATGTTCTCTTGATAAGTGTGTGAATTGGACCATTTTCTTGTCTTGCTAAGCATTCAAAATGTAACGAGTACTTTTGGGTGTCAGGGAAATGTCGGGATTAAAAGGTTTTCTTTAGGAATGTAGTGAAGTAAAAGTTGTCAAACTAATCGCGATCCATAACAAACCCCAGGAAGAGTAGCTGCTGTCTTGGCAGGAACTAATCGGGATCCATAACAAACCCCAGGAAGAGTAGCTGCTGTCTTGGCAGGAACTAATCGCGATCCATAACAAACCCCAGGAAGAGAAGCTGCTGTCTTGGCAGGAACTAATCGCGATCCATAACAAACCCCAGGAAGAGAAGCTGCTGTCTTGGCAGGAACTAATCGGGATCCATAACAAACCCCAGGAAGAGTAGCTGCTGTCTTGGCAGGAACTAATCGCGATCCATAACAAACCCCAGGAAGAGAAGCTGCTGTCTTGGCAGGAACTAATCGCGATCCATAACAAACCCCAGGAAGAGAAGCTGCTGTCTTGGCAGGAACTAATCGCGATCCATAACAAACCCCAGGAAGAGAAGCTGCTGTCTTGGCAGGAACTAATCGGGATCCATAACAAACCCCAGGAAGAGAAGCTGCTGTCTTGGCAGGAACTAATTGGGATTCATAATAAGTACAAAAACAAATACACAGTGGGTGCAGGTTTTATTGTGAAGTTTTCATTTGACTTTTTCACTTTGTAGGTATGGTGACACGACCTAAGCTTTTGCCTGTGGTTCTGAGATGGGTTTGATGTGGAATTAAGGCTGCACACAGAACTGCATCTCTCGCTCTCAGCATTATTCAGTGTGCCCTGTGAGAGGAACTCTGTTAGCGATCAAAGGAAGACAGGCATCATGCAGGATGGACTCTCTGGGTTGAATATGCAGCTCTGCTCTGTAGAAACCCACTGAGGATACTAAACAGTCTTGTCTCCCACACCTGAAGCCATGGTTCACCTTGTCCTCACCTCACTCAAACACCACACAGCACTTTACCATGGATAGACTTTACCATGGATAGACTTTACCATGGATAGACTTTACCATGGATACAATTACCATGGATAGACTTTACCATGGATAGACTTTACCATGGATAGACTTTACCATGGATAGACATCACCATGGATAGACATCACCATGGATAGACATCACCATGGATAGACTTTACCATTGATAGACATCACCATGGATATACTTTACCATGGATAGACTTTACCATGGATAGACTTTACCATGGATAGACTTTACCATGGATACAATTACCATGGATAGACTTTACCATGGATAGACTTTACCATGGATAGACATCACCATGGATAGACTTTACCGTGGATAGACTTTACCATGGCTAGACTTCACCATGGATAGACTTTACCGTGGATAGACTTTACCATGGATAGACTTCACCATGGATAGACTTCCCCTCCACCCTTTATTCCCTCCACCCTCTATTCCCTCCACCCCCTATTCCCTCTATTCCCTTCACCCTCTATTCCCTTTATTCCCTCCACCCTCTATTCTCCTCCACCCTCTATTCCCTCCACCCTCCACCCACTCCCCTAACCCCTCTATTCTCCTCCACCCTCTATTCTCCTCCACCCTCTATTCCCTCCACCCTCCACCCACTCCCCTCCACCCTCTATTCCCTCCACCCTCTATTCCCTCCACTCTCTATTCTCCTCCACCCTCTATTCCCTCCACCCACTCCCCTCCACTGTCTATTCCCTCCACCCTTTATTCCCTCCACCCACTCCCCTCCACCCTCTATTCCCTCCATCCTCTATTCCCTACACCCTCTATTCTCCTCCACCCTCTATTCTCCTCCACCCTCTATTCTCCTCCACCCTCTTTTCTCCTCTACCCTCTACTCCCTCTATTCTCCCCCACCCTCTATTCTCCTCCACCCTATATTTCCTCCACCCTCTATTCTCCCCCACCCTCTATTATCCTCCTCCCTCTATTCTCCTCCACCCTCTATTCTCCTCCACCCTCTATTATCCTCCACCCTCTATTATCCTCCACCCTCTATGATCCTCCACCCTCTATTTACCTCCACCCTCTATTTACCTCCACCCTCTATTAGCCTCCACCCTCTATTATCCTCCACCCTCTATTCCGTCCACCCTCTATTCCGTCCACCCTCTATTATCCTCCACCCTCTATTATCCTCCACCCTCTATTCCCTCCACCCTCTATTCCCTCCACCCACTCCTCTCCACCCTCTATTCCCTCCACCTTCTATTCTCCTCCACCCTCTACCCCCTATATTCCCTCCACCCTCTATTCCCTCCACCCACCCCTCTCCACCCTCTATTCCCTCCACCTTCTATTCTCCTCCACCCTCTACCCCCTATATTCCCTCCACCCTCTATTCTCCTCCACCCTCTATTCACTCTATTCTCCTCCACCCTCTACTCCCTCCACCCTCTATTCTCCTCCACCCTCTATTCTCTCCACCCTCTATTCCCTCCACCCACTCTCCTCCACCCTCTATTCACTCGATTCCCTCTACCCTCTATTCCCTCCATCCTCTATTCTCCTCCACCCTCTATTCCCTCCACCCACTCCCCTCCACCCTCTATTCCCTCCACCCTCTATTCCCTCCACTCTCTATTCTCCTCCACCCTCTATTCCCTCCACCCACTCCCCTCCACTGTCTATTCCCTCCACCCTTTATTCCCTCCACCCACTCCCCTCCACCCTCTATTCCCTCCATCCTCTATTCCCTACACCCTCTATTCTCCTCCACCCTCTATTCTCCTCCACCCTCTATTCTCCTCCACCCTCTTTTCTCCTCTACCCTCTACTCCCTCTATTTCCTCCACCCTCTATTCTCCCCCACCCTCTATTCTCCTCCACCCTATATTTCCTCCACCCTCTATTTCTCCCCACCCTCTATTCTCCTCCACCCTCTATTCTCCCCCACCCTCTATTATCCTCCTCCCTCTATTATCCTCCACCCTCTATTCTCCTCCACCCTCTATTCTCCTCCACCCTCTATTATCCTCCACCCTCTATTATCCTCCACCCTCTATTTACCTCCACCCTCTATTAGCCTCCACCCTCTATTATCCTCCACCCTCTATTATCCTCCACCCTCTATTCCGTCCACCCTCTATTCCGTCCACCCTCTATTATCCTCCACCCTCTATTCCCTCCACCCTCTATTCCCTCCACCCACTCCTCTCCACCCTCTATTCCCTCCACCTTCTATTCTCCTCCACCCTCTACCCCCTATATTCCCTCCACCCTCTATTCCCTCCACCCACCCCTCTCCACCCTCTATTCCCTCCACCTTCTATTCTCCTCCACCCTCTACCCCCTATATTCCCTCCACCCTCTATTCTCCGCCACCCTCTATTCACTCTATTCTCCTCCACCCTCTACTCCCTCCACCCTCTATTCTCCTCCACCCTCTATTCTCTCCACCCTCTATTCCCTCCACCCACTCTCCTCCACCCTCTATTCACTCGATTCCCTCCACCCTCTATTCTCCTCCACCCTCTATTCTCCTCCACCCACTCCCCTCCACCCTTTATTCCCTCCACCCTCTATTCCCTCCACCCTTTATTCTCCCTCACCCTCTATTCACTCGATTCCCTCCACCCTCTATTCCCTCCACCCTCTATTCTCCTCCACCCTCTTCTCCCTCTATTCCCTCCACCCTCTATTCTCCTCCACCCTCTTCTCCCTCTATTCCCTCCACCCTCTATTCTCCTCCACCCTCTTCTCCCTCTATTCCCTCCACCCTCTTTTCCCTCCACCCTCTATTCCCTCCACCCTCTTTTCCCTCCACCCTCTATTCCCTCCACCCTCTATTCTCCCCACCCTCTTCTCCCTCTATTCTCCTCCACCCTCTATTCCCTCCACCCTCTATTCACTCTATTCTCCCCCACCCTCTTCTCCCTCTATTCCCTCCACCTTCTATTCTCCTCCACCCTCTTCTCCCTCTATTCTCCCTCCACCCTCTTCTCCCTCTATTCTCCTCCACCCTCTATTCCCTCCACCCTCTATTCACTCTATTCTCCCCCACCCTCTTCTCCCTCTATTCCCTCCACCTTCTATTCTCCTCCACCCTCTTCTCCCTCTATTCCCTCCACCCTCTTTTCCCTCCACCCTCTATTCCCTCCACCCTCTTTTCCCTCCACCCTCTATTCCCTCCACCCTCTGTTCACTCTATTCTCCCCCACCCTCTTCTCCCTCTATTCTCCTCCACCCTCTATTCCCTCCACCCTCTATTCACTCTATTCTCCCCCACCCTCTTCTCCCTCTATTCCCTCCACCTTCTATTCCCTCCACCCTCTTATTCCCTCTATTCTCCCCCACCCTCTTCTCCCTCTATTCTCCTCCACCCTCTATTCCCTCCACCCTCTATTCACTCTATTCTCCCCCACCCTCTTCTCCCTCTATTCCCTCCACCTTCTATTCTCCTCCACCCTCTTCTCCCTCTATTCCCTCCACCCTCTTTTCCCTCCACCCTCTATTCCCTCCACCCTCTTTTCCCTCCACCCTCTATTCCCTCCACCCTCTATTCACTCTATTCTCCCCCACCCTCTTCTCCCTCTATTCCCTCCACCTTCTATTCCCTCCACCCTCTTCTCCCTCTATTCCCTCCACCCTCTTTTCCCTCCACCCTCTATTCCCTCCACCCTCTTTTCACTTTTCCCTATTATTCCTCCACCCTCTTTTCCCTCCCTCTATTCCCTCCACCTTCTATTCCCTCCACCCTCTTCTCCCTCTATTCTCCTCCACCCTCTTTCCCTCTCCACCCTCTTTTCCCTCCACCCCTATTCCCTCCACCCTCTTTTCCCTCCACCCTCTATTCCCTCCACCCTCTATTCTCTATTCTCCCCCACCCTCTTCTCCCTCTATTCTCCTCCACCCTCTATTCCCTCCACCCTATTCACTCTATTCTCCACCCTCTATTCCCTCCCCTCTATTCCCTCCACCCTCTATTCTCCTCCACCCTCTTCTCCCTCTATTCCCTCCACCCTCTATTCCCTCCACCCTCTATTCTCCTCCACTCTCTATTCACTCTATTCTCCCCCACTCTCTATTCACTCTATTCTCCCCCCATTCCCTCCACCCTCTTCTCCCTCTTTTCCCTCCACCCTCTATTCCCTCCACCCTCTATTCCCTCCACCCTCTATTCTCCTCCACTCTCTATTCACTCGATTCCCTCCACCCACCCACCCACCCACTCTTCTCCACCCTCGATTTCCTCCACCTTCTATTCACCTATTTCCTGGCAGGTGATGTGGGTCATCAGTCACCGTGGAGAAAACGAGGACATATAAGTGTCTGCGTGTACAGCTTGAACTCTGCAGTCAGTGTTCAGGGGTGTGTGTGGGCCCTGTGTCAACCACAGCCATATGGCGGAGGATTTCAGGTAGAGCAGGAGAGCCTCATAATGAACCAGGGCTGATGCACGCCTTACCAGCCGCAGAAAGCCGAGCCAACCACTCCCTTAAGAGCAGTTTGGCTCCACACAACATCTGCTGTCATGTACTTCTGCTCCCTGGTTCAACCATTACCAAACACAGCTCTACCCCGGACACAGCGCCAATGTCGTTTAGCCTATTCTCATTTGGCCGCATTGTTTGTTCTTGGTGTGTGTGTGTGTGTGTGTGTGTGTGTGTGTGTGTGTGTGTGTGTGTGTGTGTGTGTGTGTGTGTGTGTGTGTGTGTGTGTGTGTGTGTGTGTGTGTGTGTGTGTGTGTGTGTGTGTGTGTGTGTGTGTGTGTGTGTGTGTGTGTGTGTGTGTGTGCGCCCGCCCTATACATGTTCCAATCAAAATCCAGAACATCACAAAAACATGTCTAGAATACAATATTGAGGGATATACAAACAACAAGATATGATCTAGATAGCGAAATAGAGCTGGGACAGACTGAGAGAGGAGTGGCGGAAGACACAGACATTAAACATGGTGAGAATCCAGAGTGACTTCATTAGATGATTTGTCACCGAGATGGTCATTTTCATAGTCAAGAAGAGCATTTGTGCTCTTTGGCTTAAGGAGCTGTGTGCGGGCTGTGCAGACTAAGATGGGATGCAGTATTGATGGTGTTGTGGCTGCTGGTGTGCTCTGTGTCTGGAAGAGACTGCTGGAATATAAATTAGCCTTCAGGGGGGAAGAGAGAGCGGGGGGGGGGCTAAACAGCATGAGTGTGAGGAAATGGCGAACGGAGCAGTACACTAGGACAGATTTCCCAGAAATCCCAGGTCTTGGCCGTGCCATTGTGATCTGAAGACATGGCAGAGAGCAGGAGACCTGCAGTCCAGTGTATTTGTTTCCTGCCATATCCACCTCAAAGCCTGTTCTGTACATTATGCACCGGGTAGGTTCAGTAGGCCATTGATTCATTTCAATGCTCACGGGTAATAGTAGCATACAGCAATAACAGGGGATTGGATGGCGAGATGACATTTTGTAGGTCAGCGCGAGGGCTTTAGTGTGAGAGGGCTTCGGTGTGGTTTTAATACTGTAGCCCTTAGAGGCTGTGCACTGTGCAGCGCTAGCTTGATAATTCCATTAGTGACGTCACAATGCATTCTCAGCTCTCGTGCACAGATCGTGATCTTTCCTCCTTCTCTCTCCCCATGTACAGTCTGTATATGTCACCTTAACCATTTAGTAACACCATTTATGCTCACTTGTCATTTCTAGCTCCCTTATCCTGCTTTTCCCCCGTTTCCCTGAGAGGGCAGAGTACGAGACAGACAGAGGAAGGGTTTCTTTCACTTTGAGGATGGGTGTGATGTGAATGTTGGGTTAAGGGTGGAAAGGTCAGTCGTTCGTTATGGTTATAGGGGAGGTTGGCTGCACCGTGTTCTGTTTCCATGGTAGACGCTAGGTCCGATTGACCGGAGACGTTATCTTGGTTTTCACACTGACATTTTACATGGAGACATACACTACCATTCAAAAGTTTGGAAAAACTTAGAAATTTCATTTTTTTTGTATGTCAAAATACCATAAAATTGATCAGAAGTACAGTATAGACATGGTTAATATTGTAAATGACTATTGTAGATGCCGGCCTTCTAGACAGAGTTCCTCTGTCCAGTGTCTGTGTTCTTTTGCCCATCTTAATCTTTTTCTTTCTTTTGGCCAGTCTGAGTTACAAGGACATTTCCAAGTGACCCCAAACGTTTGAACGGTAGGATACACATGTACAGGTAACTGCCAAAATAAAGGAAACACCAACATAAAGTGTGTTAATAGGGCGGTGGTCCAGAACAAGACAGAACTAGTGTCTGGACTAGGCTTGCAAAATTCCTGGAACTTTCAATAAAATTCACTGTTTTTCCCAAAATCCCGGTTGGAGTATCATGAGGGAATAAGCAGGAAATCTGGGAGACTCCAACCAGGATTTCTGGAAATATCCCTGAATGTTGAAATATCTAGAACTGTATTGGAGGGACGCGACACCATTCTTCCATAATTTGGTGTTTGGTTGATTGTGGTGGAACAATCAGTCTCAGGCACCGTTCCAGAATCTCCCATAAGTATTCAATTGGGTTGAGATCTGGTGACTGAGACTGCCATGGCATATGGTTTACATAGTTTCCATGCTCATCAAACCATTTTAATCACTTGTTCCCTGTGGATTAGGGCATTGTCTTCCTATGGGGCATAGCCAAAATAATCACCATTTTCTTTTGCCTGCCCAGCATTTTTTATAGATGACGGGATGTTAATGCTAATTGACTCATTCATCCCACCTCCTCTACCCTGTAACTATTCCCCAGGTCGTTGCTGTAAATGAGAATGTGTTCTAATGTTCTAATGTTCTAATGTGTTCTAATGTTCTAATGTGTTCTAATGTTCTAATGTGTTCTAATGTTCTAATGTGTTCTAAATTACCATGTAAAATAAGGGTTAAATAAAACAGTTTTTTTCCTTCATTTTTTATTGCTTCATTAAGTCAGGAACCACCTATGTGGAAGCAATTGCTTTCAGTTTACTTTGTATCCCTAATTTACTCAAGTGTTTACGTTATTTTGTAAGTTACCTGTGCATTCTCCATTACAAAGAACCATGAATAGCATCATGTGTTTGTTTCAATGTACTTTGCCACAATTGCGCTAATGAGCAGTTGACACAAGGCATTCAACGTGTCTTCACAGATGGGTTAAATGAAGACATGTCTTCACAGATGGGTTAAAGGAAGCCATGTCTTCACAGATGGGTTAAATGAAGACATGTCTTCACAGATGGGTTAAAGGAAGCCATGTCTTCACAGATGGGTTAAAGGAAGACATGTCTTCACAGATGGGTTAAAGGAAGACATGTCTTCACAGATGGGTTAAAGGAAGACATGTCTTCACAGATGGGTTAAATGAAGACATGTCTTCACAGATGGGTTAAATGAAGACATGTCTTCACAGATGGGTTAAATGAAGACATGTCTTCACAGATGGGTTAAATGAAGACATGTCTTCACAGATGGGTTAAAGGAAGACATGTCTTCACAGATGGGTTAAAGGAAGACATGTCTTCACAGATGGGTTAAAGGAAGACATGTCTTCACAGATGGGTTAAAGGAAGACATGTCTTCACAGATGGGTTAAAGGAAGACATGTCTTCACAGATGGGTTAAAGGAAGACATGTCTTCACAGATGGGTTAAAGGAAGACATGTCTTCACAGATGGGTTAAAGGAAGCACATGTCTCCACAGATGAGTTAAATGAAGACATGTCTTCACAGATGGGTTAAAGGAAGACATGTCTTCACAGATGGGTTAAAGGAAGACATGTCTTCACAGATGGGTTAAAGGAAGACATGTCTTCACAGATGGGTTAAAGGAAGACATGTCTTCACAGATGGGTTAAAGGAAGCACATGTCTCCACAGATGAGTTAAATGAAGACATGTCTTCACAGATGGGTTAAAGGAAGACATGTCTTCACAGATGGGTTAAAGGAAGACATGTCTTCACAGATGGGTTAAAGGAAGACATGTCTTCACAGATGGGTTAAAGGAAGCACATGTCTCCACAGATGAGTTAAATGAAGACATGTCTTCACAGATGGGTTAAAGGAAGACATGTCTTCACAGATGGGTTAAAGGAAGCACACGTCCTCACATTTTGATTAGCTCAATACTTTAAACTTGTTATCTTTTCTGAACCATACGACATGTGAATAATTCACTATGCGAAGAACAATAGTGTAAGGCAGTGCTGCGAACTTCATTGGTGGTATAGTGACCTCAACTTTTAGAACATTGAAAGAAGTAGTTTGAGTACATTCAAGTTTAACCTTGAACTAGCTTCCTCATGTCGAGTGAATACAAAACTTGGAAGTGTGGTGGTGTGAGATTCAGTAGAGGAGACTCACAATAATTGCTATGGAGAATGCCCCTCAATGCTGATGTTACCCATAAGCCATTAGTACACCATTCAAATAATATCAAATGGCATTTGTCACATGCTTCGTAAAACAACAGAAATAGTGACATAAGGAATACATACAGAGTGAGTAGCAATGACAAGTAAAATAAATAACATGGCTATGTACAGGGAGTACCTGGACTGATGTGCAGGGGAACGAGGTAATAACATGGCTATGTACAGGGAGTACCTGGACTGATGTGCAGGGGAACGAGGTAATAACATGGCTAAATAGAGGGAGTACCTGGACTGATGTGCAGGGGAACAAGGTAATAACATGGCTATGTACAGGGAGTACCTGGACTGATGTGCAGGGGAACGAGGTAATAACATGGCTAAATAGAGGGAGTACCTGGACTGATGTGCAGGGGAACGAGGTAATAACATGGCTAAATAGAGGGAGTACCTGGACTGATGTGCAGGGGAACGAGGTAATAACATGGCTAAATAGAGGGAGTACATGGACTGATGTGCAGGGGAAAGAGGTAATAACATGGCTAAATAGAGGGAGTACCTGGACTGATGTGCAGGGGAACGAGGTAATAACATGTCTAAATAGAGGGAGTACATGGACTGATGTGTAGGGGAACGAGGTAATAACATGGCTAAATAGAGGGAGTACCTGGACTGATGTGCAGGGGAACGAGGTAATAACATGGCTAAATAGAGGGAGTACCTGGACTGATGTGCAGGGGAACGAGGTAATAACATGGCTAAATAGAGGGAGTACATGGACTGATGTGCAGGGGAACGAGGTAATAACATGGCTAAATAGAGGGAGTACCTGGACTGATGTGCAGGGGAACGAGGTAATAACATGGCTAAATAGAGGGAGTACCTGGACTGATGTGCAGGGGAACGAGGTAATAACATGGCTAAATAGAGGGAGTACCTGGACTGATGTGCAGGGGAACGAGGTAATAACATGGCTAAATAGAGGGAGTACCTGGACTGATGTGCAGGGGAACGAGGTAATAACATAGCTAAATAGAGGGAGTACCTGGACTGATGTACAGGGGAACGAGGTAATAACATGGCTAAATAGAGGGAGTACCTGGACTGATGTGCAGGGGAACGAGGTAATAACATGGCTAAATAGAGGGAGTACCTGGACTGATGGCAGGGGAACGAGGTAATAACATGGCTAAATAGAGGGAGTACCTGGACTGATGTGCAGGGGAACGAGGTAATAACATGGCTAAATAGAGGGAGTACCTGGACTGATGTGCAGGGGAACGAGGTAATAACATGGCTAAATAGAGGGAGTACATGGACTGATGTGCAGGGGAACGAGGTAATAACATGGCTAAATAGAGGGAGTACATGGACCGAGTCAAGAGAATTCATGCAAAAAAGGGTCAATGCAGGTAGTCTGGGTAGTCAAATGATTAGCTGTTTATCAGTCTTATGGCTTGGTGGTAGAAGCTGTTCAGGGTCCTGTTGGTTTCTGCCGTGCGGGTGACAGAGTAAACAGTCTGTGGCTTGGGTGGCTCTTTCAAATAAAATTGAGACTTCCTCTGACACCCTCTGGTATAGAGGTCCTGGATGTCAGGGAGCTTGGCCCCAGTGACATACTGGGCCATACTCACGACCATCTGTAGCCCCTTGTGGTTGGTGCCTTGTAGTTCCCATACCAAGCGGTGATGCAACCGGTCAAGATGTGCTCATTGGTGCAGCTGTAGAACATTTTTGAGGATCTTAGGGCCCATGACAAATCTTTTCAGCCTCCCAAAGGGGAAGAGGCGCTGGCATGCCCTCTTCAAAACTGTGTGGGTGTGTGTGTGTACCATGTTAATTCCTTAGTGATGTGGACACAGAGGAATTGAAGCTCTCGACCCGTCATCTGGGGCTCTGTTGGGGTATGAGAATTGAAGTGGCTCCAGGGTGTCAGTCTTTCAAAACATTTGGAGCGATAATCATTTAGGCACATTTAGGCACTATGCATACTTTTCTGGAGCACTATGGTGGTCTGCTTGAAACAATTTGGTATTACAGACCAGGTCAGGAATAGATTGAAAATGTCAGTGAAGACACTTGCCAGCTGGTCAGCACAAGCCCTGAGTACGTATCCTGGTATTCAGTCTGGCCACACGGCCTTGTGAATGTTAACCTGTTTATAGTTCTTACTTACATCGGCAACGGAGAGCGAGATCACACAGTCGTCCGGAACAGCTGGTGCTTTCATACATGGTTCAGTGTTGCTTACCTCGAAGTGAGCATAGAAGGCATTTAGCTCAGATGGTAGGCTTGCGTAGCTGGGCAGATCGCGGCTGTGTTTCTCCATGATAGTTTGCAAGCCCTGCCACATCAGTTGAGCGTCAGAACCAGCGTAGTAGGATTCAATCTTAGTCCTGTATTGACACTTTGCCTGTTTGATGGCTCGTCTTGGTATAAGCGTCTGGAGTAGTGTTAAATCAAATCAAATGTTTGTCACGTGCTTCGTAAACAACAGGTGTAGACTAACAGTGAAATGCTTACTTACCTTCCCTACAATGCAGAGAGAAATGGGAAAAAAATATAACTACAATTTTGAGAATAACATGAATAATAATGACACAATGCATAACGATCTCTTGGCCATATACATGGGGGACCAGTACCGAGTCCATGTGCAGAGGTACAAGGGAATTGACGTAGATATGTACATAGAGGTAGGGGAAAAAGGACTAGACAACAGGATAAGAAAACAAGAAAATGCTCATCTAGAAGTGGCGCTCCTAGTGGCCACTTGGCAAACTTAAATCTGTTTTACCTCATTTCTATCAGCATGTCACATGTGCAACCACAGGAAAAAAACTCTAGACCACCTTTACTCCACACACAGAGATGCATACAAAGCTCTCCCCCTCACCCTCCATTTGGCAAATCTGACCATTATTATATCCTCCTGATTCCTGCTTACAAGCAAAAACTAAAGCAGGAAGTACTAGTTACGCGCTCAATACGGAATTGGTCAGATGATGCGGATGCTTTACCCCTACCTACATGTACAAATTACCTCGACTAACCTGTACCCCAGCACATTGACTCGGTATCGGTACCCCTGTATATAGCCTCGTTACTAACCTGTACCCCAGCACATTGACTCGGTATCGGTACCCCTGTATATAGCCTCATTACTAACCTGTACCCCAGCACATTAAGCCTCTAACCTGGCACATTGATCGGTACCCCTGTATATAGCCTCATTACTAACCTGTACCCCAGCACATTGACTCGGTCATTATTAATCGGTACCCCTGTATATAGCCTCATTACTAACCTGTACCCCAGCACATTGACTCGGTATCGGTACCCCTGTATATAGCCTCATTAACCTGTAACCTGTACCCCAGCACACCCCTTGTACCCCACATTGACTCGGTATCGGTACCCCTGTATATAGCCTCATTACTAACCTGTACCCCAGCACATTGACTCGGTATCGGTACCCCTGTATATAGCCTCGTTACTAACCTGTACCCCAGCACATTGACTCGGTATCGGTACCCCTGTATATAGCCTCGTTACTAACCTGTACCCCAGCACATTGACTCGGTATCGGTACCCCTGTATATAGCCTCGTTACTAACCTGTACCCCAGCACATTGACTCTGTACCCCAGCACATTGGTATCGGTACCCCTGTATATAGCCTGTTATAGCCTGTACCCCCCAGCACCCCATTGACTAACCTGTACCCCAGCACATTGACTCGGTATCGGTACCCCTGTATATAGCCTCGTTACTAACCTGTACCCCAGCACATTGACTCGGTATCGGTACCCCTGTATATAGCCTCGTTACTAACCTGTAACCCAGCACATTGACTCGGTATCGGTACCCCTGTATATAGCCTCGTTACTAACCTGTACCTGTAACGTAGTTCGTCTGTTGTTTGAAGAGAGTCAGACCGAAATGCAGCGTGTAGGTTACTCATGACTTTTAATGAAGATAATGCGGTACATGAAATAACTGAAGAAGAAAACAACAAACGAGTGAAACTAATTACAGCCTATCTGGTGACTAACACAGAGACAGGTACAATCACCCACGAAATACAACGCGCACTCAGGCTACCTAAATACGGTTCCCAATCCGATACAACGAGAATCAGCTGACTCCAATTAGGAATCGCCTCAGGCAGCCAAGCCTAACTAGACACACCCCTAATAATACACTCTCCCAATTAATACAAACCCCAATACGAAATACAACATATAAACCCATGTCACACCCTGGCCTACCCAAACATATAACAAAAACACAAGATACAATGACCAAGGCGTGACAGAACCCCCCCCCCTCCTAAGGTGCGGACTCCGGGACGCACCTCAAGAGCATAGGGAGGGTCCGGGTGGGCGTCTGTCCATGGTGGCGGTTCTGGCTCGGGACGTGGACCCCACTCCATAAATGTCCTAGTTCCTCCCCTTCGCGTCCTAGGATAATCCACCTTCCCCGCCGACCATGGCCTAATAGTCCTCACCCTGATCCCCACATAACTGAGGGGCAGCTCGGGACCGAGGGGCAGCTCGGGACCGAGGGGCAGCTCGGGACAGAGGGGCAGCTCGGGACAGAGGGGCAGCTCGGGACAGAGGGGCAGCTCGGGACAGAGGGGCAGCTCGGGACAGAGGGGCATCTCAGGATAGAGGGGCATCTCAGGATAGAGGGGCATCTCAGGACAGCAGGGCAGCTCAGGACAGAGGGGCATCTCGGGACAGAGGGGCAGCCCGGGACAGAGGGGCAGCCCGGGACCGAAGCAGCCCGGTACTGAGGGGAAGCCCGGTACTGAGAGGGAGCCCAGTACAGAGAGGAAGCCTAGTACTGAGAGGAAACTCAGGCAGGTAGTAGGCTCCGGTAAATCCTGGCTGGCTGGTGGACCTGGATGATTCAGGTTGTCTGGCCGATCTAGAAGATCTTGGCAGACTGGCACTTCTGGCGGATCCTGGCAGACTGGCACTTCTGGTGGATCCTGGCAGACTGGTGACGCTGGGCTGACTGGCGGCGCTGGGCAGACAGGAGACTCCGGCAGCGCAGGAGAGTAGAAAGGCTCTGGCTGCGCTGAACAGGCGGGAGACTCCAACAGTGCAGGAGAGGAGAAAAGCTCTGGCTGCGCTGAACAGGCGAGGCGCACTGGACGCGCTGGGCCAACTGGTAGCACTGGTGGCGCTGGACAGACAGGAGACTCCGGCAGCGCAGGAGAGGAGAAAGGCTCTGGCTGCGCTAAACAGGCTGGAGACTCCGATAGCACAGGAGGGGAGAAAAGCACTGGCTGTGCTGAACAGGCGAGGCGCACTGGAGGCCTGGTGCGTGGTGCTGGAACTGGTGGTACTGGCGCGAGGACACGCACAGGAAGCCTGGTGCGGGGAGCTGCTACCGGAGGACTGGTGTGTAGAGGTGGCTCTGGATAGACCGGACCGTGCAGGCGCACTGGAGCTCTTGAGCACCGAGCCTGCCCAAGCTTACCTGGCTCGATGCCCACTCTAGCCCGGCCAATAGGAAGGGCTGGTATGTGTCGCAGCTGGCTCTGCACCCGCACTGGAAACACCGTGCACTCCATAGCATAACACGGTGCCTGCCCGGTCTCTCTAGCCCAACGGTGAGCACAGGGAGTATGCGCAGGTTTCCTACCTGGCATAACTATTGTCCCTTTTAGCCCCCCCCCCAATATTTTGTTTGGGGTGACTTTCCGGTTTCCAACCGCGTCGCCGTGCTGCCTCCTCATACATGCGCCTCTCCACTTTAGCTGCTTCTATTTCCTCCTTGGGACGGCGATATTATCCCGGCTGCGCCCATGGTCCTTTACCGTCTAATTCCTCCTCCCATGTCCAAATCTCCAAATGATGCAGTCTCTCCCATTGCAACTGCTCTTCACGATTAACAGGGAGAGTAGGCTCAGGTCTGTTTCTTGACTCAGCCACTCTCTCTCTGCGCTTTCCCCCGTTACCTTCGGTTTTCGCTCTGTATAGCAATGCTTTCCTTCTCGATTCCATACGTGTATAGCCCTCTTCGCATTGCTGTAGAGAATCCCAGGCGGGCTCCTGCACTCGCTCTGGGTCGGCCGCCCACCTGTCGATTTCTTCCCACGTCGTATAATCCCTGCTTCTGCCGTCCATAACGTCCTCCTTTAGATCCTGCCAGTTCACACGCTGCTCGGTCTGTGAATGGTGGTGGGTGATTCTGTAACGTAGTTTGTCTGTTGTTTGAAGAGAGTCAGACCGAAATGCAGCGTGTAGGTTACTCATGACTTTTAATGAAGATAATGCGGTACATGAAATAACTGAAGAAGAAAACAACAAACAAGTGAAACTAATTACAGCCTATCTGGTGACTAACACAGAGACAGGTACAATCACCCACGAAATACAACGCGCACTCAGGCTACCTAAATACGGTTCCCAATCCGAGACAACGGGAATCAGCTGACTCCAATTAGGAATCGCCTCAGGCAGCCAAGCCTAACTAGACACACCCCTAATAATACACACTCCCAATTAATACAAACCCCAATACGAAATACAACATATAAACCCATGTCACACCCTGGCCTACCCAAACATATAACAAAAACACAAGATACAATGACCAAGGCGTGACAGTACCCCAGCACATTGACTCGGTATCGGTACCCCTGTATATAGCCTCATTACTAACCTGTACCCCAGCACATTGACTCGGTATCGGTACCCCTGTATATAGCCTCATTACTAACCTGTACCCCAGCACATTGACTCGGTATCGGTACCCCTGTATATAGCCTCATTACTAACCTGTACCCCAGCACATTGACTCGGTACCGGTACCCCTGTATATAGCCTCATTACTAACCTGTACCCCAGCACATTGACTCGGTACCGGTACCCCTGTATATAGCCTCGTTATTGTTATTTTATTGTGTTGCTTTTTATTATTTTTTACTTTAGTTTATTTGGTAAATATTTTCTTAACTCTTTCTTGAACTGCATTGTTGGTTGTATTTTACGGTAATGTTGTAATACCTGTTGTATTCGGGGCATGTGACAAATAAAGTTTGATTTGATAGATAATATACAGTATCAGTAGCGTATGTGATGAGTCTAAAGGGTTAGTGCAAAACGGGTCAATGCCGATATTCGGTGTAGCTATTTGGTTGACTACACTGAACAAAAATATAAACACACTGTGTAACAATTTAATAGATTTTACTGAGTTACAGTTCATATGAGGAAATCAGTCAATGTAAATAAATTCATTAGATCCTAATCTGTGGATTTCACATGACTGGGAATACAGATATGCAGATAACCTTAAAAACAGTAGGGGCATGGATCAGAAAAGCAGTTAGTATCTGGTGTGACCACCATTTGCCTCATGCAGCGAGACACATCTCCTTCACATTGAGTTGATCAGAAAACATGTCAGTATCTGGTGTGACCACCATTTGCCTCATGCAGCGAGACACATCTCCTTCACATTGAGTTGATCAGAAAACATGTCAGTATCTGGTGGGACCACCATTTGCCTCATGCAGCGAGACACATCTCCTTCACATTGAGTTGATCAGAAAACATGTCAGTATCTGGTGGGACCACCATTTGCCTCATGCAGCGAGACACATCTCCTTCACATTGAGTTGATCAGAAAACATGTCAGTATTTGGTGTGACCACCATTTGCCTCATGCAGCGAGACACATCTCCTTCACATTGAGTTGATCGGGCTGTTGATTGTGGAATGTTGTCCCACTCCTCTTCAATGGCTGTGCGAAGTTGCAGGATATTGTCGGGAACTGGAACACGCTGTCGTACACGTCGGTCCGGAGCTTGCTGAATGGGTGACATCTGGTTTGTATGCAGACAAAGGAAGAACTTGTCACGACTTCCGCCGAAGTTGGCTCCCCTGCCTGTTGGGGCGGTGCTCGGCGGTCGTCGTCACCGTCCTACTAGAAGTTGGCTCCCCTGCCTGTTGGGGCGGTGCTCGGCGGTCGTCGTCACCGTCCTACTAGAAGTTGGCTCCCCTGCCTGTTGGGGCGGTGCTCGGCGGTCGTCGTCACCGTCCTACTAGAAGTTGGCTCCCCTGCCTGTTGGGGCGGTGCTCGGCGGTCGTCGTCACCGTCCTACTAGCCACTACTGATCCATTTTTCGTTTGTCTGTTGGTTTTGTCTTATTAGTTTCACCTGTGTGTATTTTAGTTTAATTAACGTCCTTAAATATAGTAGGTTGTCCCGACCTTGTTTTGTGCGGGATTGTTTTTGTTACTCTGTTGTATGGTGGTTTTTTCGTGTGGTTATTCTCCGGTCTATTTTGGTCCTGTGTTTGGGCTGGTCAATTGTATGCGCCCTGTGTGTTGGCGTGACCGTTTTTGTGCGCCGGAGAATAAATTGACAATCTACTGAACTCTGCTCTCTGCGCCTGATTCCACCCACCACTCCTAGTAAATCGTGACAGAACTGGGACATTTTCAGTTTTCAGGAATTGTTTACAGGTCCTTGTGACAATGCATTGTCATTCTGAAACATGAGTTGATGGCGGTGGATGAATGGCATGACAATCGGCCTCAGGATCTAGTCACGTTATCTCTGTGGATTCAAGTTGCCATCGATAAAATGCAATTGTGTTCATTGTCAGTAGCTTATGCCTGCTCCTATCATAACCCCACCGCCACCATTGTGCACTCTGTTCACAACGTTGACATCAGCAAACTACTCACCCACACAACACCATACATGCTGAGGACGACAAGCACGCTGATGAGCTTCCCTGAGACTGTTTCTGACAGTTTTTGCAGAAATTCTTATGTAGTCCAAACCCACGGTTTCATCAGCTATCCGGGTGGGTCATCGCACACCACCTCGCAGCTGAAGAAGCCAGATGTGGAGGTCCTGGGCTGGCATGGTTACACGTGGTCTGTCTGCATTGTGATGCCTGTTGGACTTACTGACAAATTCTCTAAAACAACGTTGCAGGCGGTTTATGGTAGAGAAATAAACAATGAATTCTCTGGCAGCAGCTCTGGTGGACATTCCTGCAGTCAGCATGCCGATTGCACGCTCCCTCAAAACTTGAGACATCTGTGGCATTGTGTTGTGTGACAAAACTGCACATTTTAGAGTTGCCTTTGGGTAATGATCATGCTTCTAGTAATGATTAGCTTGTCATTGTGAGGAGGGGTGTGTCTCTTCGTTCAATTTGTTTTCTTACAAACTAATTATAAATTAGAAGCTAAAATGTCTTGAGTCAATAAGTATTCTACCACTTTTATGGCAAGCCTATGTAAGTTCAGGAGTAAAGATTTGCTTAAAAAGTCACAAAATTTGCATGTGCTCACTCTATTTGCAATAAAAGTGTTTAACATGATTTTTGAATGACTACCTCATCTTTGTACCACACATATACAATTAAATGTAAGTCGATCAGTGAATTTCAAACACAGATTAAACCACAAAGACCAGGGAGGTTTTCTAATGCCTCGCAAAGAGGGGCACCTATTGGTAGATGGTTAAAAGTTAAAAAGCACATATTGAATATCCTTTTGAGCTTGGTGAAGTTATTAATTACACTTTGGATGGTGTATGACTACACCTAGTCACTACAAAGATACAAGTGTCCTTCCTAACTCAGTTGCCGGAGAGGAAGGAAACCGCTCAGGGATTTCACCATGAAGCCATTTGTGACTTTAAAACAGTTTCAGAGTTGAATGGCTGTGAAAGGAGAAAACTGAGGATGGATTGACAACATTGTAGTTACTCCACAATTGTAAGGATTGACACAGGAGATGAGAAGCAGGTACAGGGAGTGAAGGTTTAATAGCTGACAGACATGAAACGGAACAGGAACAGCTTCTGGACAGGAACACATAACAACAATTAATGCGGACACAGGGAACATCACCGAGGAACAGACAGATATACAGGGGTTTAATCAACAAAGTGAAGGAGTCCAGGTGAGTCCAATGAGCGCTGCTGCACATAATGATGGTGACAGGTGCATGTTAAGAAGGGTAGCCTGTTGCCCTCGAGCGCAAGGGAGGGGAAGTGGGAGCAGGTGTGACACCAATACTAATCTAATTGACAGACTGAAAAGAAGGAGGCCTCTACAGAATGAAAATATTCCGAAACATGCATCCTATTTGGAGCAAGGCACTAAAGTAATATTTAAAAACATTTGGCAAAGGAATTCACTTTTTGTCCTGAATACAAAACGTTATGTTTGGGGCAAATCCAATACAATACATTACTGAGTACCACTCTCCATATTTTCAAGCATAGTAGTGGCTGTATCATGTTATGGGTATGCTTGTAATCGTTAAGAACTGGGGAGTTTAAGAACACAAAAACGGAATGAAGCTAAGCACAAGCAAAATCCTAGAGGAAAACTTGGTTCAGTCTGTTTTCCACCAGACACTGCGAGATTAATTTATCTATAAGCAGGACAATAACCTAAAACACAAGGCCAAGTCAACACTGGAGTTGCTTACCAAGAAGAGAGTGAATGTTCCTGTCACACCTTGGTCTTAGTATTTTGTGTTTTCTTTATTTATTTGGTCAGGCCAGGGTGTGACATGGGTTATTGTGGTGTGTTTTTTGTCTTGGGGTTTTGTGGGGTGTCTAATTAGTCTATGGCTGCCTGAGGCGGTTCTCAATCAGAGTCAGGTGATTATTGTTGTCTCTGATTGGGAGCCATATTTAGGCAGCCATATTCTGTGAGTGTTTGGTGGGTGATTGTTCCTGTCTTTGTGTTTGCACCAGATGGGGCTGTTTCGTGGGTGATTGTTCCTGTCTTAGTGTTTGCACCAGATGGGGCTGTTTCGTGGGTGATTGTTCCTGTCTTTGTGTTTGCACCAGATGGGGTGATTGTTCCTGTCTTTGTGTTTGCACCAGATGGGGCTGTTTGGTGGGTGATTGTTCCTGTCTTTGTGTTTGCACCAGATGGGGCTGTTTGGTGGGTGATTGTTCCTGTCTTTGTGTTTGCACCAGATGGGGCTGTTTGGTGGGTGATTGTTCCTGTCTTTGTGTTTGCACCAGATGGGGCTGTTTGGTGGGTGATTGTTCCTGTCTTTGTGTTTGCACTGTTTCGGTTTTCACTATTTAATTTCGTTATTTTTGTAGTTCCTGTATGTATAGTTTTCCTTCATTAAAATATCATGAATCATCATCACGCTGCATTTTGGTCCGATCGTTGTTCTACCTCATCATCATCAGAGGTAGAGTTACAGTTCCTGAGTGGCCGATTTACAGTTTTGATTTAAATCTACTTGAGAATCTATGGCAAGGCCTGAAAATTGTTATTTAGCAATGATCAACAACCAATTTGACACAACCTGAATAATGGGAAAAGGTTGCACAATCCAGGTGTTTAAAGCTCTTAGAGACTTACCCAGAAAGACTTGCAGCTTTAATCACTGCCAAAGGTGTTTCTACAAATGACTGAATAAGGGTTGTGAATACTTATTGCCTTGCTTGCTTCTCTTTCTCAGCTTCCTCTTTTGAGTTAACTTTGATTTGGATGAAAATGCCCTTATTTATTGCTGTTCTGATGTCCAGCAGCTGTTTTTGGTCTTAGGAAATGACCGAAAACAGCTATGGAGAAACAGCTATGGAGAAACAAAGTTAAGATCAGCGTAAAACAAAATATATTTTTATATAGGGGCCTCCCGAGTGGTGCAGTGGTCTAAGCCACTGCAATCACAGTGCTAGCTGTGCCACTAGAGATCCTGGTTCGGGAGACCCATGGGGCAGTGCACAATTGGCCAAGCGTCGTCCAGGTTATGGGAGGGTTTTGTCGGCAGGGATGTTCTTGTCCCATTGCGCTCTAGCGACTCCTGTGGCGGGCCGGGCACAATGCATACTGACACAGTCGCCAGGTGTACAGGGTGTTTCTTCTGACACATTGATGCGGCTGGCTTCCGGGTTAAGCGGGCATTGTGTCAAGAAGCAGTGCGGCTTGGCTGGGCTGTGTTTTGGAGGACGCACGGCTCTCGACCTTTGCCTCTCCCGAGTCCGTACGGGAGTTGCAGCAATGAGACAAGACTGTAACTACCAATTAGATACCGTGAAAAAGGGGTAAAAATAAACAAATATCAGAATTCCTGCTGGGGAACACTTGTTGGCACCATGAGTCTCCATCATTGCCTTTCTGAGGAGAGGGCAAGCAGTGCATTTATGTTTCCATGTAGTTTTGTGAGCAGGCCGGTCCTGTATCTCCTCAGGACTACAGAGACCTCTTCCTCTGAGAAATGCTCTCTGGCTGCTTCTGCCTCATGTATGGCCATGCGGCATTGATATGGTTATCTGTTGAAGTACAGCATAGAAAAAGGACTTGGCCTCAGAACACTGCAGCCGTGGGTCCTAATCCCATCTTGGCCCAATGGCCTTCCTGCCTCTACTGGCCCTGTAGTGCAGTATTGTCTCCAGCACAATCCAGGATATAGAACAAGAATAGGAGTTGTTCTGTCCTCCTCCAGATCTCTGCTATGAGCTAGCCTTAGTGGTACTCCAGTGGTATAGTGGTTTACAGTTTGTCATTAAGACTGGCTGCATTTCATATATATTGACAATGGTTTACTAATGGAGGCTCAGATCTTAGTCAGTGGTGCTTTTAGGGGAGATCTGCGTTGATTTAGAAATGAGCTATTGTTCATGCCAAGGGGAGGGAGCCAGTGTAATTCCAGCTCCACAGTGCGTTTCCTTGCATTTCCAGAGGTGCTATTAGCTTCCTGGGTCCCAGTCAGACCCCACAGCAGTGGTTCCCTCATTACTTGTATAAGATGAATGATAATACACTGGAATGGGTGCAAATTAGCTTGGATTGGAAAATGAGCATGGTAGGGTACAGTAGCCCTTAATGTCTTCGCCACAACTAAGCCCCTGTTGCTAAGATAATTAGCTTCGAGCCAGTAAAAGGTATGACTGGCTTTGTTCTTCCTCAACCTTTTCATATCTTTTCAGCCATTTCCTTCTGTCTGAACCCAGATTTTTCTGAACAGTGTAGCAACTTCAACTCCAACAAAAGTTATTTAAATGAATGTTTTTTTTATTAAGACCTTGTCGATGTTCAACTCCTCTCCTTCTCCCAGTCCTCCTACAGCCTACGCTCTACTAACTACATCTCCCTTTCTGCTCCCCCATCCTGCTCCAACTCTGGCTTCAAAACATTTCAACACTCTGCTGCTACTGACTGGAATAAACTCTAACAGGATTTAAAACTCAACCAATTAATCTCCAACCCTAGTTTCATTATCAGTTTACATGACCTGGTTATCCACTCTGTGACTGCTTTTTAGAGTCAGTAGCTATTATTTGTGTCCCCTGTTTTATTTTTACGCTATGTGTTGCAAATATGTTTGTTTTTTTACGCTATGTTTTTTTTAGGCTTTCTGTTATTGCATGGGATTTTTTTTTTTTTTGCCGCACAGTTATTACCCTATTTTAGTAAGTCGTTATTGTAAAAGAGAATGTATTGTCAATGACTTACCTGGTTAAATAAAGTTCAAATAAAACAAATAAAAGCCAGAGAGCAATGCATCTTGTTAACCATGAACCTCCAAGCTATTGTTGTCCAAATCAGGCGTACATGAAATACTGAGTAATACTCATCCACTTGTTCTCTAAGCAAAAGTGCTGCTGGGAGCTCCTCATCATGAGACATGACAAAGGGAACACAGCAATATGTGACCCAATTTCAAATTGTGTTTATTTTTTATTTTTTTACATTGGGTAAAAGTAGAGACTCAAAGCTACAAAATGGTATATCATACACTACAGTTGAGGAACAATGGGGAAAGTATTTCTCAAAAGTGTAACCTGAACTATGGAGAAAATGGCCCTTGAATAATTTGGTGCACCTGCTGGAGAGCTCTTGTTTGTCTAGACTTATTCAGCATAGTTCACAACCTCTTAGCAACCACATATTTCAAGACTAAAAGTGGTGAAAGTAGTAGCCTACAATAAGGAAAACTCAAACCTCCTTGGCCTATATCCTAATCTGACTTTGAAAGTGTCCAGATCAAAATATTGAATAAATAGTTGTATTATTATGAGATGATGTTTACCCAGACACTTGTCTAAATTGATGGGTCATGGGAAAGAAATACTATAATCATCCCCAGACACACCTGGCTAACTTGATGGGTCATGTACTCATTTTCTTTCAAAGTGAAGTATTTTGTTTAGACATATAGCTAGCTAGCTAGTTAACCATAATCCCAACCCATAGCTACAGTACAAAGGGATTGGCATACCATCCATGAAGTATGGAGTATGAATCTGCAGGTAGCTTAAGCTAGCCAACTAGGTTCAATGTTATCTAGCTAGCTAACATTAGGTAATAACTAGGAATGCAAATGACTTCCTGAGACATTGATAATATTACTACTGTCACTCCCTGACCTTAGAGACGTTTTATTTCTCTATTTGGTTAGGTCAGGGTGTGATGTCTCGCACCAGAGCCGCCACCGCAGATAGAGGCCCACCCAGACCCTCCCCTATAGGTTCAGGTTTTGCGGCCAGAGTCCGCACCTTTGGTGTTTGTGGCACCAATGTCCTGTAAGCTTAACGGTTGTTTCTTTCGTTTGTTTTGTTGGCGACATTTTAAATAAAAAGGAAGATCTACGCTCACAACGCTGCGCTTTGGTCTTCCTTCAACGACGGCCGTGACAACTACACAGATCATACACGTAATGTTCGCTAGCTAGCTAAGCTAACAGTACACATAAGCTTGTATTGAAACTATTCCTGACAAAATTCTAAACTTATATCTGAAAATGTAGTTAGACTCTTACCTGTAGCTACAGCTTGTTTAGCCTGTTGTTGTGCTTAGTTACTCCAGTCAACCATGTGTATAAAGTAACTTAGTCCATGACAACTTTTTCTCACTTTGTCGATAGAGGCTGCTAAATTCTGGGAAGCAAATGTTGTTGAGAGCAGTAGCAACACTTTTGCAGTTCTCTATGGCTAATGTTATATATTTTTAAAACAGCCGCAGTAGCAAGGATTATCTACTACACATACTGAGCAGCTCATGTGATAGACAGAAGCGTGCTACATGGCAGACCAATCCAAACTCCTCTCTCGGCATGTTCAGCCCATCCATTATCTCAGCCAATCATGGCTAGTGGGATGGTTCCTGACTTTTTCTGTGGCTAAACCAACTAGTCTCGTAGTTTAACAAGTGTATTTGTATTTACAGATGACATACACATTTGTTATTAAGGCACATGAAAGTTCACATGTTGCAGAAGGCATTTCTGCAACGAAAAAATGTAATACGTTAAAATGCCTCTCCTGTGAAGTAGTGACGTGCGACATACACATAGTTTCCTGAAACGAGTCACATATGACAGTGATGGTGGGAGCTGCTTCCTCGTCTGAGAAGATAAGGGAACACAGCAGTATGACGGTGGGAGCTGCTTCCTCGTCTGAGAAGATAAGGGAACACAGCAGTATGACGGTGGGAGCTGCTTCCTCGTCTGAGAAGATAAGGGAACACAGCAGTATGACGGTGGGAGCTGCTTCCTCGTCTGAGAAGATAAGGGAACACAGCAGTATGACGGTGGGAGCTGCTTCCTCGTCTGAGAAGATAAGGGAACACAGCAGTATGACGGTGGGAGCTGCTTCCTCGTCTGAGAAGATAAGGGAACACAGCAGTATGACGGTGGGAGCTGCTTCCTCGTCTGAGAAGATAAGGGAACACAGCAGTATGACGGTGGGAGCTGCTTCCTCGTCTGAGAAGATAAGGGAACACAGCAGTATGACGGTGGGAGCTGCTTCCTCGTCTGAGAAGATAAGGGAACACAGCAGTATGACGGTGGGAGTGGAACCCCGATACGGTGATGGAGAACTCTGAGTTCTCCATGGGCTGGAGAATACACTTAAGGAAACATACTCGAAGGGCAATCTCATGGATAAAAGAGACAATCTGCTCAACAAATAGGCGACGAGCAGAAGACACTCTGGCATGACCTTAATGGGCACATCCATAAGGTTGAAACTCCGTCCCACAGACTCTGATCTGACTGAAAAGCAATGTGCCAACACGCTCTATGTGAAGTGACTGAGGATCAGAGAGCATGTTAAATGCAGCAACAAGGACATGATGAGGATGATCATTGTCACTGTGTGAACACGAATGAGAGAGATTAGACACTGTACAGCTGATAGATATCAAATATGTGCCATGATCACAGTTTAATAAGAAAGTTTTTGCTCTTTTTGCCTAGGAAATGCAGATAAATGACATTGATTAGAACCAGGCATGCCAAGCCTGAATCCCGCTTGATATTCAGACTTAAGTGAAACCCCTACGTCATTTATGCCTCCAAAACATCTCTCCCCTTCTGCGCCTTGTTTTTTTCTCAACTCAAATCAGGGAAAATGCAGTGAAGCATGAAAGGAGTTCTGGGACAGAAAATGAAAGAAACATATTCAATTTCATTACAGTTATGAGCTTTCATTAAGGTCTGTTCTCCTGTGTACCTGAGAACGGAAGAAGTTTCAGAGAAAGCGACTGGGAGTCCACCATTTCAGCTCAGCAGGGATTTTTCTTTGGAACAAAATCTCTGGCATTATTACTTATATGAACAACCCAGACTTGCCTAGGGCTCTCCAGAATTTAGATTTGTGCTATGAGGCTCAGGTTGTTCTTTGTATCATTCTGAGAATAAATTGATTTTGTCACAGGAAATATTGGGTGTCTTTTTCAATCAGCGCTACTCAGCTCAGCCAGCGTTACTGGCTCCAAGCTCCAAGCTCCAAGCTCCAAGCTCCAACACAAATGTTTTTCATCATGTTTGTCACTGGACACGGCCCGTATCGCTGTAGTTTCAGTCATGTGCAGTTAGATCTGACAGACCTGGTCACCTCAGCTAACCCACTCATGCTATCTCTCTTTCAGACCACAAACACTCTGCCTATCCTGGTCACCTCAGCTAACCCACTCATGCTATCTCTCTTTCAGACCACAAACACTCTGCCTATCCTGGTCACCTCAGCTAACCCACTCATGTTATCTCTCTTTCAGACCACAAACACTCTGCCTATCCTGGTCACCTCAGCTAACCCACTCATGCTATCTCTCTTTCAGACCACAAACACTCTGCCTATCCTGGTCACCTCAGCTAACCCACTCATGTTATCTCTCTTTCAGACCATAAACACTCTGCCTATCCTGGTCACCTCAGCTAACCCACTCATGTTATCTCTCTTTCAGACCACAAACACTCAGTCTGTCCTGGTCACCTCAGCTAACCCACTCATGTTATCTCTCTTTCAGACCGCAAACACTCTGCTTGTCCTGGACATGCAGCTCATTTGCATATGCATAAGGCCATCAATCAGGACGTTTGAGAGCCCTGAAAGGAGACGAGTGAAGTAATGTCGTACCTGCTGGCATGCGAACAATGCTGTGTTGCCATAGAAACAGATCTCTCTACAAATGACCTTGCCTCCTCCTCTCTCCTATTTCAGAACCTCGTTGAAAGGGGCTGTTGGCTCGCAGGGCCTGGGTGTTTGTGGATATGTAAAGTGTGTGCACCGACACTGGGACTGAGGGAGATTCTGGGCCGTGACTAAAATTTGTTTGTCAGAGAAATGACCTTGTCTTTCTCCCTCATTAATCAATGGAAGCTTGGTGTCAAGCATCTGGTCTGTATCATCAGTTTTGCACACCTGTGTTTGCTATTCTGGTTAAACAAAAGTCCAGATAGGTGCTCTGGTTTGGTGGCTTCGTAAAGGCCACCATGGCTTTTTTGTTGTTGTTGCCTTTACCTCCCTTATCTCACCTCATATGCTCACATCGTATATAGACTTGTTTCTACTGTATTATTGACTGTATGTTTGTTTTACTCCATGTGTAACTCTTGTGTTGTTGAATGTGTCTAACTGCTTTGCTTTATCTTGGCCAGGTCGCAATTGCAAATGAGAACTTGTTCTCAACTTGCTTACCTGGTTAAATAAAGGTGAAATAAATTCAATTTTAAGAGCTCAGTTGTTTTCAGTTGAGAAATAGAGTGAAAGGGCTTCTGTGACATCACCATTATGATTCTAATTTTATAGTTTTTTTCCCAACACATCTTAGCATGTGTGAATAAGAATGCCGTAGTTTTACAAATTACAACCATACCAGACAAAATATCCAGTTCGGTACAGTACACAGAATCATTTGTGACTGATGGTAGAGTTGTGCCGTCTTCTTGCTTTACCCACCCAGCCTACGTGGAGCTGGGCCCCAATCGCCATCAGTTATTTCCTGTCAGGTGTGCACTGCACAGGTCTGTGCCACAGTCACGCGGGACCAGTATCCCCTGCATCTGCCCTTCCTGCTCTGCCAAATCTTTCTTACTGTTGAACACCAGTAAAGAGCACTCCAGTGTCCCGTCCCAAGTGACCAAACCAACTCCCCTTACCCCTTCTATGGGTGGATCCAGATACTCTTCCCACATTTTGTTGTTTTGTTGTTTTAGTAGCGATAGTGTTTACATTAATTGTGTTAAAATTTGTATCATGCTCGTGTTAGACGCTGTAATATTTCATACACAACCATTCTAATCTAATATTCACAAGTGTACAAGGTGTCTTGTCTGGAAATCCCAGAGCTTTTGATCTGAGATTATGAGCTGTGTACAATCATCTCATTACACACATACGTCCACATTGATCCTGATGACTTGTCTGTACAGTACACACATACGTCCACATTGATCCTGATGACTTGTCTGTACAGTACACACATACGTCCACATTGATCCTGATGACTTGTCTGTACAGTACACACATACGTCCACATTGATCCTGATGACTTGTCTGTACAGTACACCACATACGTCCACATTGATCCTGATGACTTTTCCTTTATGATTGATATATCCCATAATATTCCTGATATCTTAAAGGTACAGTACAGTACACAACCCGTTGTCCTTTCTCAGACTGTTCCTTTATGATTGATATATCCCATAATATTCCTGATATCTTAAAGGTACAGTACAGTACAGTACACAACCCGTTGTCCTTTCTCAGACTGTTCCTTTAATGTTGTTTATCATTCATTCACTGCGGTTATCTATAACGAGCTCATTTTATTCATTTTTATTCCTACTTTTCAGCTGATTGTAAGAGATTGCATTCACAGCATTGTTTTAATTAGTGCAGCAAAAAAACTTATCGGTTGATCCTTTTTGTTTCTTATCCTGAAGCTGAATCCATTGCTGTTGTTCTTCTAATTTCCAGTAATTTGTTTTGTCCTGGCACCCATGTCCACTCTACACATGACATTTTATTCACTTAGTCAGACACTCTTATCCAGAGCGACATACAGGAGCAATTAGGGTTAAGTACTTTGCTCAAGGGCATATTGACAAACTTTTCACCTTTCGTTACTGGCCCAAGTCTCTTGACCGCAAGGCTACCAGCCACCTTGCGTAAACTAATATAGATTTACCCACAGGTCTTCCTCGGACTGGCTGTCTCGACACATAGTTTAAGTACCTTACTAAGGGATTGTTTCTGAGATGTGGGAGGTTGTAGTTTTCACATTGACATGCAGCAGTGCAGCAACTATTACTTCTTTGTCCATGACTCAGAACTGCCACCTTCTCCCTTCTCCCACCAACACATACACCTGGTGGTTGATCCTGTGTGTTTGTGATTGTTGTTAAGAGCAGAGTCATGTTCCATGTTATTGCTGACAAGCATTCCTCTTTCCAGAAAGCAGGGCTGTTACGTTGACCGTATTTATGCCACACCAGCAGTCAGTCGTCGTCGTCACGGTAACTAGGCTTCTCCAAAACGGTGTTTGATTCTGATGATGGTCATTAGTAGCCTGCCGAACTTGCTAATGGCCAGTTGCTAATGGCCGGTACTCAGCGCTCTATTGTGTCTCTAATCACTCTGACATCAATGCAAACGCAATTAAAAATCAAATCAAACACTTCATGAGAGCCCTGGCGTTCAGAGTTTGAGCAGAATAGGATCACCTGTTGCGAAGCAAGAACCAGCTCCTCATAGCTGGTTGATTCATGGAGTTAAATACATGTTCCTGTTGTGCAACATTTCTACAGGCTCTGCTATGCAATTGTGTGAGAAAAGAGTTGTGATGGCTTCTGTTAAAAAGAGGAGGATTCCATCAACTTTCTATAGGCTATGCCTACTATATTTATTTATCACTTTACCTAATATTAAGTACATTGCTGTTCTTTACAGCCCACTTGGCTGGCATGAAAATGAACCGCGGGAAAAGTGTCCTCCATTTGCTATTCAAATGACGTCTTTTCATCCCTCTGCCCCGTGTTCCGACACGTGCATGATAACGGCCCATTCTAAATCAAGACTCATTTCACACTATTTATTTAGTATATGTAAAGACCCGTGCTTAATTCGTAAATCGCGAGGGGGTGGGGGGGGGGTGACCTGGAGAACTCTGAGGTACCGGAACACATGAGAAAAAAAAGTCACCTTTTATGATAAGGCAATTGCATGCATATCATCACATTAGTGGCATAGAGCTGTAGAGTAGAGGCACTTACAGAAGTTGCACACACAGGGAACATTTTTAGCAGCCGAGGATCCTGTAAAAAAGTGTCCTTTTTTATAAACACCTTTCATGCAATTCTAAGTCATTTTTTTTACATCAAATCAAATGAAATTTTATTGGTCACATACACATGGTTAGCAGATGTTATTGGTCACCTACACATGGTTAGCAGATGTTATTGGTCACATACACATGGTTAGCAGATGTTATTGGTCACATACACATGGTTAGCAGATGTTATTGGTCACATACACATGGTTAGCAGATGTTATTGGTCACCTACACATGGTTAGCAGATGTTATTGGTCACATACACATGGTTAGCAGATGTTATTGGTCACATACACATGGTTAGCAGATTTTATTGGTCACCTACACATGGTTAGCAGATGTTATTGGTCACATACACATGGTTAGCAGATGTTATTGGTCACATACACATGGTTAGCAGATTTTATTGGTCACATACACATGGTTAGCAGATGTTATTGGTCACATACACATGATTAGCAGATGTTATCGGTCACATACACACGGTTAGCAGATGTTATTGATCACATACACATGATTAGCAGATGTTATTGGTCACATACACACGGTTAGCAGATGTTATTGGTCACATACACATGATTAGCAGATGTTATTGGTCACATACACATGGTTAGCAGATG
Source organism: Oncorhynchus gorbuscha (assembly GCF_021184085.1). Lineage (NCBI taxonomy): Eukaryota > Metazoa > Chordata > Actinopteri > Salmoniformes > Salmonidae > Oncorhynchus > Oncorhynchus gorbuscha. Next base: position 103,156,410 of record NC_060174.1, on the reverse strand, counting down.
TTATTGGTCACATACACATGATTAGCAGATGTTATTGGTCACATACACATGGTTAGCAGATGTTAATGCGAGTGTAGAGAAATGCTTGTAGTGTCGCAAAATGTTTGTTCTTTTAGTTCTGACAGTGCGGTGATATCTAACGCGTAATCTAACAATTCCCCAACAACTACCTAATACACACAAATCTAAAGGAGTGAATGAGAATATGTACAAGTAAGTATATGGATGAGCGATAGCCGAGTGGCATAGGCAAGGTGCAGTAGATGGTATAAAATACAGTATATACATATATACATGTAATATGAATAATGTAAGATATGTAAACATGATTAAAGTGCCATTGTTTAAAGTGACTCGTGATCCATTTATTAAAGTGGCCAGTGATTGGGTCTCAATGTAGGTAGCAGCCTCTCTGAGTTAGTGATTGCTGTTTAGCAGTCTGATGGCCTTGAGATTGAAAAACAGCTTCTATCTCTCGGTCCCAGCTTTGATGCGCCTGTACTGAGCTCACCTTCTGGGTGATAGCAGTGTGAACAGGCAGGGGCGAAGTGAAGTGGAGATGTTGTTTCCCACCTTCACCACCTGGGGGCGGCCCGTCAAAGTCCAGGGCACAGTTGCACAGGGCGGGGTTGAGACCCAGGGCCTCCAGTTTGATGATGAGCTTGGAGGGTACTATGGTGTTGAATGCTGAGCTGTAGTCAATGAACAGCATTCTTACATAGGTATTCCTCTTGTCCAGATGGGATAGGGCAGTGTGCTGTGTGATGGCGATTGCATCGTCTATGGACCTGTTGGGACGGTATACGAACTGAAGTGGGTCTTGGGAGCCGGTAAGGGGGAGGTGATATGATCCTTGACTATCCTCTCAAAGCACTTTATGATGACAGAAGTGAGTGCTACGGGGCGGTAATCATTTTGTTCAGTTGTCTTTGCCTTCTTGGGTACAGCAACAATGGTGGCCATTAAAGCATGTGGGGACAACAGACTGGGATAGGGAGCGATTAAATATGTCCGTAAACACACCAGCTAGCTGATCTTGCGCATGCTCTGAGGACGTGGCTAGGGATGCCGTCTGGGACAGCAGCCTTGCGAGGGTTAACACGTTTAAATGTTTTACTCACAACAGTCACGGAGAAGGAGGGGGACCCACCATGACAGGAGACTGGCAGAATCTTTTTTAATATCGCACAAATTACCGAAATACTTTAACAAACTAAGAATCTGAGATCAATAAAAACAACCTTGTCTTGAATCCGCCAATAGCCAATAATCAATAGCCCAGGTGTGTGGAGACACACATTTTGTAGGCTACAATATGAGGAGGAAATGATAGTCCTAAAAAATGCTTTCTCTCTCTCTCTCTCTCTCTCTCTCTCTCTCTCTCCTCTCTTTCTCTCTCTCTCTCCCTCTCTTTCTAACTCTCTCTCTCTCCTTCTAACTCTCTCTCTCTCTCTCTCCCTCTCTCTCTCTCTCTCTCCCTCTCTCTCTCTCCCTCTCTTTCTCACTCTCTCTCTCCCTCTCTTTCTCACTCTCTCTCTCTCATTTTACTTTGTCAAACAATATCTGAAAGTCAGTGGAAGCTGCCGAGGGAAAGACGGCTCATAATAATGACCAGGATGGAGTCAATGGAATGGTATCAAACACATGGTTTTCATGTTTGAGACCATTCATTCCGTTCCAGACATTATTATGAGCTGTCCTCCCCTCAGCAGCATCCACTGTTGAAAGTTGATAAAAAATATTTTGGTAGCCTTCAGACAGATTAGTCTTCTCTTTTCAGCAAGAGCCATTTTCTTTCCACCCTGTGTTTTCACACGATTGTATTTGAAATATTGCTAAAGGCCTGTTTTTGTCTGCATGCTGTTCGCTGACAGATTTGCCACGCATTCCCGACTCTAGGCATGCCTTGTTATTGGGTTACATACCATTCACAGATAGGCTATATTTAAAGAAGTTGGCTATATGTACAGACCAGATTAAATTGAGAATACTGGGCGAGAATATTATCAAGTGCTCATCAAATTGTGAATGAGAGACTGATGAAGTGTGTACAGCCTGCGAGAGAAACAGAGCAGAGCGCTTCTCTTTCAAGCAACTTTATTCAAATCATAATTTGTTGCATCATTTAGCCTTAGAATGTATTAGAAAACAGAACAAATAGCCAAACATTTATCACATCTAAAGTTGCATAAATAACCCAGAATGAAGCATATAAGGAGGACCTGTTTATTTATTAAACACTCAACACAGAATAGCCGCATGTGCAACACTCCCTCAAATCGTTTGGGGAAAAATATGAGTATTTTTCAAATGTAGATCCGAATCCGAAGGTCCATATCAGTGGCTTGTAGGCTATGCAGAGCTGCCGGAGATGCGAAACACATTTACAGACTTGCTCAAATGCGTTGGTACCCTGGCAGCTCATTGAAATAATGCTTCATTCCTCCTGAAAAGTGATGGAATTAAAAGCTATTTTATCATGTATACTTGCATGCCTTTGGTTTGTCATAGAATAAAGAAGCTGTGAAAGGATATGAATTATTGCTTATTCTACAAAGATATTCTAAAAGACCTGGACACGTTTGTTAGTACCCCTTAGAAAAGATAATAAATAATTGAATTATAGTGATATTTCAAACTAATTAGTTTCTTTAATTAGTATCACACGTCTCCAATCTTGTAATGAAGTCAGTCAGCCTATTTAAATGGAGTAAAGTAGTTACTGAGCTGTTTGGTATCATTGTGTGCCACACTGAACATGGACCAGAGAAAGCTAAGGAGAGATTTGTCTGAGGAGGAAATAATAGACATTGCATTGTAAAGGTAGAAGGATTGTGGCTTGTCAATATGCATTTTAGCATAAAAATTACAGTCTGTATTTTTTAAATGTTTATCTTTCAAAAGTGTAGCACTTCTGGTGTCTTCTTCTGCTCAAAAAGCAATGTATCAGAAACTGACGATGGATTTTCCTCATGCGGCCGCGCCCAGGGAGGCTGTAGGCTACAAGACCATCTCCAAGCAGCTTGATGTTCCTGTGACAAGAGTTGCAAATATTATCATGAAGTTTCAGGTTCATGGAACTGTAGCTAACCTCCCTGGGCGCGGCCGCATGAGGAAAATCCATCGCAGACTCAACAGACGAATGGTATGAATGACTGTCAAAGAGATACAAGCTGAACTCCAAGGTGAAGGGACGTCAGTTTCTGATACATTGCTTTTTGAGCAGAAGAAGACACCAGAAGTGCTACACTTTTGAAAGATAAACATTAAAAAAATACAGACTGTAATTTTTATGCTAAAATGCATATTGACAAGCCACAATCCTTCTGGTAGAATGTCCTTTGGACAGATGAGTTAAAACTGGAGTTCTATGTTCACAGCCGGAAATAAATGAAGCTTTCAAAGTAAAGAATACCATACCTACCTACAGTGAAACATGGAGGCTCGTTTATGTTTTGGGGCTGCTTTGCTGCGCCTGGCACAGGGTGCCTTGATTCTGTGCAGGGCACAATGAAATCTCAAGACTATCAAGGCATTCTGGCGCGAAACGTACTGCCCGGTGTCAGAAAGCTCTTTCTCAGTCGCAGGTCATGGGTCCTCCAACAGGATAATGAGCCAAAACACAGCTAAAAGTACCCAGGAATGGACAAGAACAAAACATTGACTATTCTGAAGTGATCTTCTATGAGTCCTGATCTGAATCCTGTCGAACATCTATGGAAAGAGCTGAAACTTGCAGTCTGGAGAAGGCAACCATCAAACTTGAGACAGCTGGAGCAGATTGCTCAGGAAGAGTGGGCCAAAACTACCTGTTAACAGGTGCAGAAGTCTCATTGAGAGATACAGAAAACATTTGATTGCAGTGATTGCCTCTAAAGGTTGTGCAACAAAATATTAGGTTAAGGTTCCCATCATTTCTGTCCATGCCATTTTCATTTGTTTTATTATTTACAATAATATAATTATTTACAATAATAATATCTACAGTGGGGCAAAAAGGTATTTAGTCAGCCACCAATTATAGAAGTTCTCCCACTTACAAAGATGAGAGAGGCCTGTAATTTTCATCATAGGTCCACGTCAACTATGACAGACAAAATGAGAAGGAAAAAAATCCAGAAAATCACATTGTAGGATTTTTAATGAATTTATTTGCAAATTATGGTAGAAAATAAGTATTTGGTCACCTACAAACAAGCAAGATTTCTGGCTCTCGCAGACCTGTAACTTCTTTAAGAGGCTCCTCTGTCCTCCACTCGTTACCTGTATTAATGGAACCTGTTTGAACTTGTTATCAGTATAAAAGACACCTGTCCACAACCTCAAACAGTCACACTCCAAACTACACTATGGCCAAGACCAAAGAGCTGTCAAAGGACACCAGAAACAAAATTGTAGGGCCGCACCAGGCTGGGAAGACTGAATCTGCAATAGGTAAGCAGCTTGGTTTGAAGAAATCAACTGTGGGAGCAATTATTAGGAAATGGAAGACATACAAAACCATTGATAATCTCCCTCGATCTGGGGCTCCACGCAAGATCTCACCCCGTGGGGTCAAAATGATCACAAGAACAGTGAGCAAAAATCCCAGAACCACACGGGGTGACCTAGTGAATGACCTGCAGAGAGCTGGGGCCAAAGTAACAAAGCCTGCCATCAGTAACACACTACACCGCCAGGGACTCAAATTCTGCAGTGCCAGACGTGTCCCCCTGCTTAAGCCAGTACATGTCCAGGCCCGTCTGAAGTTTGCTAGAGAGCATTTGGATGATCCAGAAGAAGATTGGGAGAATGTCATATGGTCAGATGAAACCAAAATACAACTTTTTGGTAAAAACTCAACTCGTCGTATTTGGAGGACAAAGAATGCTGAGTTTCATCCAAAGAACACCATACCTACTGTGAAGCATGGGGGTGGAAACATCATGCTTTGGGGCTGTTTTTCTGCAAAGGGACCAGGACGACTGATCCGTGTAAAGGAAAGAATGGGGCCATGGATCGTGAGATTGAGTGAAAACCTCCTTCTATCAGCAAGGGCATTGAACATGAAACATGGCTGGGTCTTTCAGCACGACAATGATCCCAAACACACCACCCGGGCAACGAAGGAGTGGCTTCGTAAGAAGCATTTCAAGGTCCTGGAGTGGCCTAGCCAGTCTCCAGATCTCAACCCCATAGAAAATCTTTGGAGGGAATTGAAAGTCCGTGTTGCCCAGCAACAGCCCCACAACATCACTGCTCTAGAGGAGATCTGCATGGAGGAATGGGCCAAAAGACTTACAGAAAATGTTTGACCTCTGTCATTGCCAACAAAGGGTATATAACAAAGTATTGTAACGGTTCTCTTGTAGTGAAGGAGAGTCAGACCAAAATGCAGCGTGTAGATTGCGATCCATGTTTAATAAACAAATGTAAAACACGAATCAATTATAAACACTACAAAACAAAGAACGTAATGAACGTAACGAAAACTGAAACAGCCTATACTTGATTAAAACTAACACAGAGACAGGAACAAGGACACTAAGGACAATCACCCACAAAACACACAAAGAATATGGCTGCCTAAATATGGTTCCAATCAGAGACAACGATAAACACCTGCCTCTGATTGAGAACCACTTCAGACAGCCATAGACTTAACTAGAACACCCCACTAAGCTACAATCCCAATACCAACACACCACATACAAAAAACCCATGCCACACCCTGGCCTGACCACATAAATGAAGATAAACACAAAATACCTCGACCAGGGTGTGACAGAACCTCCCCCCTAAGGTGCGGACTCCCGGACGCACCTCAAAACAATAGGGAGGGTCCGGGTGGGCGTCTGTCCATGGTGGCGGCTCCGGCGCGGGACGTGGACCCCACTCAATCACCGTCTTAGTCCCTCCTCCTCGCGTCCTTGGATAGTCCACCCTCGCCGCCGACCATGGCCTAGTAGTCCTCACCCAGAACCCCACTGGACTGAGGAGCAGCTCGGGACTGAGGGGCAGCTCGGGACTGAGGGGCAGCTCGGGACTGAGAGGAAGCTCAGGCAGGTAGTTGGCTCCGGCAGATCCTGGCTGGCTGGCGGATCTGGAAGAGTCTGGTTGACTGGCGGATCTGGAAGAGTCTGGTTGACTGGCGGATCAGGAAGAGTCTGGTTGACTGGCGGATCAGGAAGAGTCTGGTTGACTGGCGGATCAGGAAGAGTCTGGTTGACTGGCGGATCAGGAAGAGTCTGGCTGACTGGCGGATCTGGAAGAGTCTGGCGGATCTGGAAGTGTCTGGCTGACTGGCGGATCTGGAAGAGTCTGGCTGACTGGCGGATCTGGAAGAGTCTGGCTGACTGGCGGATCTGGAAGAGTCTGGCTGACTGGCGGATCTGGAAGAGTCTGGCTGACTGGCGGATCTGGAAGAGTCTGGCTGACTGGCGGATCCTGGCAGACTGACGGATCTGGCTGCTCCATGCTGACTGGCGGCTCTGGCTGCTCCATGTAGGCTGACAGCTCTGGCGGTTTCTTACAGACTGACAGCTCTGGCAGCTCCGTGCAGACTGGCAGCTCCGTGCAGACTGGCAGCTCCGTTCAGACTGGCAGCTCCTTGCAGACTGGCAGCTCCTTGCAGACTGGCAGCTCCTTGCAGACTGGCAGCTCCTTGCAGACTGACAGCTCCATGCAGACTGACAGCTCCATGCAGACTGACAGCTCTGGCTGCTCCATGCAAACTGGCAGCTCTGGCTGCTTCATGCAGGCTGGCAGCTCTGGCTGCTCCATGCAGGCTGGCAGCTCTGGCTGCTTCATATAGGCTGGCAGCTCTGGCTGCGCTGAACAGGCAGGATACTCCGGCAGCGCTGTAGAGGAGGAAGGCTCTGGCAGCGCTGGAGAGGCGAAAGGCTCTGGCAGCGTTGGGGCGCTGGGCAGACTGGCGGCGCTGGGCAGACTGCAAGCTCCGGCAACGCTGGAGAGGAAGGCTCTGGCAGCGCTGAACAGTCGGGAGACTCCAGCTGCGCTGGAGAGGAGGAAGGCTCCGGCAGTGCTGGACAGGCGGGACGCACTGTAGGCCTGATGCGTGGTGCTGCACTGGTGGTACTGGGCCGAGGACACGCACAGGAAGCCTGGTGCGGGGAGCTGGCACTAGTGGTACCGGGCCACGCACCTCCGGGTGAGTGCAAGGAACAGGACACACCGGGTTGTGAAGGTGTACTGGAGACCTGATGTGTATAGCCGGCATCAAATCCCCCGGAACTCCAACACACGTTTCAGGCTGAGTACGAGGAACTGACACGGGTGACATCGGACAGCTAACACGCTCCTCAGGGCAAATGCCGTGCATACTATGCCAAACCAACAGCTTTCTCTCTACTCTGTCCAATACATCCTAAACACTCTCAGACTCAGCACTCAGCTTCGCCGACAGCTTCAATTCCATCCATGGCTCCTTACAGTAAACAGGGGGAGTTGGCTCAGATCTGACTCCTGACTCTGCCACACTCTCCCTGTGCCTCCCCCAATACATTTTTGGGGGTGCATCTCGGGCTTCCAGCCGCTCTGCCGTGCTAGCTCCTCATAATGCTGCCTCTCTGCTTTCGCTGCCTCAAGCTCGGCTTTGGGGCGGCAATATTCCCCTGGCTCTGCCCAGGGTCCTTTCCCGTCAAGGATCTCCTCCAAAGTCCATTTATCCAAATATTGCAGCCTCTCCCAAGTGTACCTATGATGAAAATTACAGACCTCTCTCATCTTTTTAAGTTGGAGAACTTGCACAATTGGTGGCTGACTAAATACTTTTTTTGCCCCACTGTAAAACCAGGTCTGACTCCTATTAAATATGGAATTAACAATGGTGGATGCAAATTAGTTTAGTCAGTTTCATGTTATTTAAAATAAAATTGTGCCTTCTTCGTTTTTTGTTGACGGGTACCAGCAAATTTGAGCACGTCTGTATGTTAATTAATGGTCAATTACCGTGAGACCGGCAGTTATTTGAATGACAATCACCAGCTGACAAAATATCATGACCACCAGAGCCCTACTCCCCCACCCCCCTCAAACTTCACATAATACTATCACTTGAAATACTATTTCTTTAAATTCCTGCACCCAACACTGCTTCCTGCTCCCCAACACTGCTTCATGCTCCCCAACACTGCTTTATGCTCCCCAACACTGCTTCATGCTCCCCAACACTGCTTCATGCTCCCCAACACTGCTTCATGCTCCCCAACACTGCTTCATGCTCCCCAACACTGCTTCATGCTCCCCAACACTGCTTCATGCTCCCCAACACTGCTTTATGCTCCCCAACACTGCTTCATGCTCCCCAACACTGCTTCATGCTCCCCAACACTGCTTCATGCTCCCCCGTTTTCAATTCATCCTATACAAGCCATGGGGTATTTTGACATGTAACTTGGACCATTGGTATATCTCATCTCTTTATTTCTGTTTATGTGACATTTCTCACTCTTTCACATCTCTATGACAATGGAACACATCAACCGGTCAGACAAATGTGTCATAATGAAAATTACATCTCTGCTCCATTTCCCACCATTGATCTCATTGTTTATCTTCAGATCTGCATAGTTGGTTTTCTCTTGGTTTTATTCCTGGAGTTTCTAATATAGCTCTTTGTATATAGTGTGGGTTCTGAGCTTGCATATGGTGCCCTTTATCTCAGATCCTGTTTTTAAGGAAATGCAAACATTAACACACCTAAATGTCACTTCTCCTTTTTATGCCTGCTTTAGCTTGCCAACCCCAAGAAATCTCCTAGAATAAAATGTCTGGGTTAACTGGGTTGTTTCTGTTCTCAGGGAGCTTCACGCTGGCGGAGCTGGGAGTGAGTGACCAACAGGCCCAGACCCAGACCCAGGCTGCCTACCACTCCTCTCACTCGGAGCTGGGATTGCTGCAGCGGGGCTACTCCCTCAGCGCCGGCTCCGATGCAGACTCCGACCCGGAGGGGGCCATGTCCCCGGAGCGTGCCGTACAGCTGTGGGGGGGTCACGCGATCAAGTCCCGCCGCAGCTCCGGCCTCTCCAGCAGGGAGAACTCAGCCCTCACACTCACCGACTCCGACAACGAACACAAGTCTGACGACGAGTCAGGTAGGACAGAGATTGGGGGAGGGACATAATTATGAAGCTGAGAGGGAAATGTGGTGGGGGTAGAAGTCTTCATCCCTCTATCCCCCTATCTAAAACTATCTAACTACTACCAAATACTACCTAACCCCTACCTAATACTACCTGACCCCTACCTAATACTACCTGACCCCTACCTAATACTATCTAATACTACCTCACCCCTACCTAATACTATCTAACTACTACCTAATACTACCTAATACTACCTAACCCTACCTAATACTACCTAATACTACCTAACCCTACCTAATACTATCTAACTACTACCTAATACTATCTAATACTACCTCACCCCTACCTAATACTATCTAACTACTACCTAATACTACCTAACCCCTACCTAATACAAACTAATACTACCTCACCCCCACCTAATACTATCGAACCCCTACCCAATACTACCTAACCACTACCTAATACTACCTAATACTACCTAACCCCTACCTAATACTACCTAACCCTCCCTAATACTACCTAATACTACCTAATACTACCTAACCCCTACCTAATACTACCTAATACTACCTAACCCCCACCTAATACTACCTAATACTACCTAATACTACCTAACCCTCCCTAATACTACCTAATACTACCTAATACTACCTAACCCCTACCCAATTCTATCTAACCTCTACCTAATACTACCTAACCCTCCCTAATACTACCTAATACTACCTAACCCCTACCTAATACTACCTAACCCCTATCCAATACTACCTAATTCTACCTAACCCCTACCTAATACTATCTAACCCCTTCCTAATACTGTCTATTCCCTACCTAATACTACCTAACCCCTAGCTAATTCTACATAACCCCTACCCAATACTACCTAATACTATCTAACCCCTACCTAATACTATCTAACCCCTACCTAATACTACCTAACCCCTACCTAATACTACCTAACCCCTACCTAATACTACTGAACCCCTACCTAATACTACCTAACCCCTACCTAATGCTACCTAACCCCTACCTAATACTACCTAATACTATCTAACCCCTACCTAATGCTACCTAACCCCTACCTAATACTACCTAACCCCTACCTAATACTACCTAACCCCTACCTAATACTACCAAATACTACCTAACCCCTTCCTAATATTACCTAACCCCTACCTAATACTACCTAACCCCTACCTAATACTACCTAACCCCTACCTAATACTACCTAACCCCCACCTAATACTACCTAACCCCTACCTAATACTACCTAATACTACCTAACCCCTTCCTAAAACTACCTAACCCCCACCTACGACTACCTAACCCCTACCTAATACTACCTAATATTACCTAACCCCTACCTAATACTACCTAATACTACCTAACCCCTACCTAATACTACCTAATACTACCTAACCTAACCTGTGCCTACCTAATACTACCTAACCCCCCACCTACTACCTACTACCTAACTACCCTACCTAATACTACCTACCCCTACCTAACCTAACCCTACCTACCTACTACCTAACTACCTAACCCCTACCTACCTAACCCCTACCTAATACTACCTAATACTACCTAACCCCTACCTAATACTACCTAACCCCTACCTAATACTACCTAACCCCTACCTAATACTACCTAATACTACCTAACCCTACCTAATACTACCTAACCCCTACCTAATACTACCTAATACTACCTAACCCCTACCTAATACTACCTAACCCCTACCTAATACTACCTAACCCCTACCTAATACTACCTAATACTACCTAACCCCCCCTACCTAATACTACCTAACCCCTACCTAATACTACCTAACCCCAACCTAATACTACCTAACCCCTACCTAATACTACCTAATACTACCTAACCCCTACCTAATACTACCTAATACTACCTAACCCCTACCTAATACTACCTAACCCCTACCTAATACTACCTAACCCCTACCTAATACTACCTAATACTACCTAACCCCACCTAATACTACCTAACCCCTACCTAATACTACCTAACCCCTACCTAATACTACCTAACCCCTACCTAATACTACCTAATACTACCTAACCCCACCTAATACTACCTAACCCCTACCTAATACTATCTAACCCCTACCTAATACTACCTAACCCCTACCTAATACTACCTAATACTACCTAACCCCTACCTAATACTACCTAATACTACCTAACCCCTACCTAATACTACCTAACCCCTACCTAATACTACCTAATACTACCTAAACCCTACCTAATACTACCTAACCCCTACCTAATACTACCTAATACTACTTAACCCCTACCTAATACTACCTAATACTACCTAACCCCTACCTAATACTACCTAATACTACCTAACCCTACCTAATACTACCTAATACTACCTAACCCCCACCTAATACTACCTAACCCCTACCTAATACTATCTAACCCCTACCTAATACTACCTAAACCTAATACTACCTAACCCCTACCTACTATACTACCTAATACTACCTAACCCCTACCTAATACTACCTAACCCCTACCTAATACTACCTAATACTACCTAACCCCCACCTAATACTACCTAACCCCTACCTAATACTACCTAACCCCTACCTAATACTACCTAACCCCTACCTAATACTACCTAACCCCTACCTAATACTACCTAATACAACCTAACCCCACCTAATACTACCTAACCCCTACCTAATACTACCTAACCCCTAACTAATACTACCTAACCCCTACCTAATACTACCTAACCCCTACCTAATACTACCTAATACTACCTAACCCCCACCTAATACTACCTAACCCCTACCTAATACTACCTAACCCCTACCTAATACTACCTAACCCCTACCTAATACTACCTAATACTACCTAACCCCTACCTAATACTACCTAACCCCTACCTAATACTACCTAACCCCTACCTAATACTACCTAACCCCTACCTAATACTACCTAACCCCTACCTAATACTACCTAACCCCTACCTAACCCCTACCTAATACTACTGAACCCCTACCTAATACTACCTAACCCCACCACCTAATACTACCTAACCTCTACCTAATACTACCTAACCCCTACCTAACTACTACCTAACCCCTACCTAATACTATCTAACCCCTACCTAATACTATCTAACCCCTACCTAATACTATCTAACCCCTACCTAACCCCTACCTAATACTATCTAACCCCTACCTAATACTATCTAACCCCTACCTAACCTCTACCTAATACTACCTAATACTACCTAACCCCCACCTAATACTACCTAACCCCCAGCTAATACTACCTAACCCCTACCTAATACTACCTAACCCCTACCTAATACTACCTAACCCCTACCTAATACTACCTAACCCCTACCTAATACTACCTAACTCCTACCTAATACTATCTAACCCCTACCTAATACTATCTAACCCCTACCTAATACTACCTAATACTACCTAACCCCCACCTAATACTACCTAACCCCTACCTAATACTATCTAACCCCTACCTAATACTACCTAACCCCTACCTAATACTACCTAACCCCTACCTAATACTACCTAACCCCTACCTAATACTACCTAACCCCCACCTAATACTACCTAACCCCCACCTAATACTACCTAACCCCTACCTAATACTACCTAACCCCTACCTAATACTACCTAACCCCTACCTAACCTAACTACCTAATACTACCTAACCCCTACCTAATACTACCTAACCCCTACCTAATACTACCTAATACTACCTAACCTCTACCTAATACTACCTAACCCCTACCTAATACTACCTAACCCCCACCTAATACTACCTAATACTACCTAACCCCTACCTAATACTACCTAATACTACCTAACCCCTACCTAATACTACCTAATACTATCTAACCCCTACCTAATACTACCTAACCCCTAACTAATACTACCTAACCTCTACCTAATACTATCTAACCCCTACCTAATACTACCTAATACTACCTAACCCCTACCTAATACTACCTAACCCCTACCTAATACTACCTAATACTACCTAACCCCTACCTAATACTACCTAACCCCTAACTAATACTACCTAACCTCTACCTAATACTATCTAACCCCTACCTAATACTACCTAATACTACCTAACCCCTACCTAATACTACCTAATACTATCTAACCCCTACCTAATACTACCTAATACTACCTAACCCCTACCTAATACTACCTAACCCCTAACTAATACTACCTAACCTCTACCTAATACTATCTAACCCCTACCTAATACTACCTAATACTACCTAACCCCTACCTAATACTACCTAATACTATCTAACCCCTACCTAATACTACCTAATACTACCTAACCCCTACCTAATACTACCTAACCCCTACCTGAAATTAACAGATACAGATAGACAGAGCTCATTTGAAGTGCACTTGCAGTTCATGTTGTTTTTCTTGACTTAAAAATTCATGTCAGTACTTCCAAGTCACTCTGGCTGAATGTCACTGAACACGGTCTCAGTAACTTAATTCACCAATTAGAAGCGTTTTTTGTATGGACCCAGAGCATTGGAGCAATCAACACTGGCTCCCGATCAGGATTTTGATCAGATTCATTTTACTCTCACTGTGCTAAGTCAGTCAGCCATGCTTCTCTGTCTGGCATTGCACCCCCCATCTGATTGACAGATCAGCTCTCTTCCTTCTTCTCTGCCTCTTCCTCCCTCCATCCCAATGACTTATCTTCCACTAGCCGTCTCTCTGAAAGCGTCACCACAATCCGAGAGAGAGCAGGTTACTGTAGAGAAGTTACTGTAGAGAAGTGCATCCCGCCTAGTAGGACTCTCCTTCACTCCTCCCTGACGTCCTTGTAGTTTGCCTTCTATGATTTTGTGATTGTTTCCAATGAGAATATTTATTTTAGTGAAATTACAGTGTTTTCCTCTGGTCCCTTCTCTTCAATCGTCTTCTGTGTTTTCCCGGGCATCGTGTGTTTGTGAAGGTTTGTGTGTGTGAAATTAGGTATTTTTCTTGGCCCCTCACTGAGCACTCACAGAGGATAAGCTTGGTAGTAATGGCAGGTGTTAGAGGGGGAGGTTTTGCAGTTGGATACTGTGATTAGTGTGTGAATACCTGTCCTGAACGACCCGTTTGTCTACCTGATTATATACGTGTTTGTGTTTCTCATTTCTAGACAATGGAAGATGATCCCGTTGTTTGACTCTGTTAGAGCTCTGTGAGTGTGGGAGCATGGGGGGGGGGGGACGCACGCTGCGGTCTCTCTGTAGGTGTCACGCGTCACAACTTGCTAACAATAGCGCCGCCCGGCTCACGCCGAGAGTGGCGTGGTGCTGATTTCCACTGGGAATCATCTGCATTGTTTTGAAATAGGGAACGCTCACAGGCCTTTGGAGCCTGCCGATGTTTGATTTGTTTTCCTTGTGAAAGGAAAAGGGGCGGGGCGGCAAGTAGCTTGGTGGATTAGACCGTTGGGACAGTAACCAAAAAAGTTGCTGGTTTGAATCCCCAAGCCGGCTAGGTGAAAAATCTACCGATGTGCCCTTGAGCAAGGCACTTAATTCTAATTGGTCCTGTAGGTCACTCTGGATAAAAGTCTGCTGAATTATTAAAATCTCAAATGAAAGCCAGAAATGAAATCCCTGCGTTCTCCAGTTCTCCCTCGCTTAGAAGTTATCTTAGAGAAGATCCCCATGCTTATCCTTCAAGAAGGCCACGGCTCTGCATGATCCATTTTATAGTGCCTTTTGAATAAATTTGTTCGTAAAGTGTTTGTTTCGATTGAATTAAGTGTGCACGCAGCAAGACTCCAGACACTAATGTATTCTCACCATGGGAGCTAATTAATTAAGGACAGCGAAGCGAGCGTTCGAGTTGATCAAGAGACTGGGGGATGACTACAGCTAGCGGTGGAGTGTAGGACTTGTGTACGAGGTGAGTCAGGGCGAGGGTGGCTCTGTCTCTCTTACTTCTGCTCATTATCACCTTATTGTGTTTCATGGTTGTTCTTGGGTCAGTGGTGCCTCTTGACAAGCAGAGCAGAACTGAATCACTGCGCTGTCGTCACCATGCCCAGCAACAGACTCCCACCATGCCCAGCGACTGATTCCCACCATGCCCAGCGACTGACTCCCACCATGCCCAGCGACTGACTCCCACCATGCCCAGCGACTGACTCCCACCATGCCCAGCAACAGACTCCCACCATGCCCAGCGACAGACTCCCACCATGCCCAGCAACAGACTCCCACCATGCCCAGTGACTGACTCCCACCATGCCCAGTGACTGATACCCACCATGCCCAGTGACTGACTCCCACCATGCCCAGTGACTGACTCTCACCATGCCCAGTGACTGACTCCCATCATGCCCAGCGACTGACTCCCACCATGCCCAGCGACTGATACCCACCATGCCCAGTGACTGACTCCCACCATGCCCAGTGACTGATACCCACCATGCCCAGTGACTGATACCCACCATGCCCAGTGACTGACTCCCACCATGCCCAGCGACTGACTCCCACCATGCCCAGCGACTGACTCCCACCATGCCCAGCAACAGACTCCCACCATGCCCAGCGACAGACTCCCACCATGCCCAGCAACAGACTCCCACCATGCCCAGTGACTGACTCCCACCATGCCCAGTGACTGATACCCACCATGCCCAGTGACTGACTCCCACCATGCCCAGTGACTGACTCTCACCATGCCCAGTGACTGACTCCCATCATGCCCAGCGACTGACTCCCACCATGCCCAGCGACTGATACCCACCATGCCCAGTGACTGACTCCCACCATGCCCAGTGACTGATACCCACCATGCCCAGTGACTGATACCCACCATGCCCAGTGACTGACTCTCACCATGCCCAGCGACTGATACCCACCATGCCCAGTGACTGACTCCCACCATGCCCAGTGACTGATACCCACCATGCCCAGTGACTGACTCCCACCATGCCCAGCGACTGACTCCCACCATGCCCAGTGACTGATACCCACCGTGCCCAGCGACTGACTCCCACCGTGCCCAGTGACTGACTCCCACCATGCCCAGCGACCGACTCCCACCATGCCCAGCGACCGACTCCCACCATGCCCAGCGACCGACTCCCACCATGCCCAGCGACCGACTCCCACCTTGCCCAGCGACTGACTCCCACCATGCCCAGCGACCGATACCCACCATGCCCAGCAACTGACTCCCACCATGCCCAGCGACTGACTCCCACCATGCCCAGCGACTGACTCCCACCATGCCCAGCGACTGATACCCACCATGCCCAGTGACTGACTCCCACCATGCCCAGCGACTGATACCCACCATGCCCAGTGACTGACTCCCACCATGCCCAGTGACGGATACCCACCATGCCCAGTGACTGACTCCCACCATGCCCAGTGACGGATACCCACCATGCCCAGTGACTGACTCCCACCATGCCCAGTGACTGACTCCCACCATGCTCAGTGACGGATACCCACCATGCCCAGTGACTGACTCCCACCATGCCCAGTGACTGACTCCCACCATGCTCAGTGACGGATACCCACCATGCCCAGTGACTGATACCCACCATGCCCAGCGACTGATACCCACCATGCCCAGTGACTGACTCCCACCATGCCCAGCGACTGATACCCACCATGCCCAGTGACTGACTCCCACCATGCCCAGTGACTGACTCCCACCATGCCCAGTGACTGACTCCCACCATGCCCAGCGACGGATACCCATCATGCCCAGCGACCGACTCCCACCATGCCCAGTGACTGATACCACCATGCCCAGTGACTGACTCCCACCATGCCCAGCGACTGATACCCACCATGCCCAGTGACTGACTCCCACCATGCCCAGTGACTGACTCCCACTATGCCCAGCGACTGATACCCACCATGCCCAGTGACTGACTCCCACCATGCCCAGTGACTGACTCCCACCATGCCCAGTGACTGATACCCACCATGCCCAGTGACTGACTCCCACCATGCCCAGTGACTGACTCCCACCATGCCCAGTGACTGATACCACCATGCCCAGTGACTGATACCCACCATGCCCAGTGACTGACTCCCACCATGCCCAGCGACTGATACCACCATGCCCAGTGACTGACTCCCACCGTGCCCAGTGACTGACTCCCACCATGCCCAGTGACTGATACCACCATGCCCAGTGACTGACTCCCACCATGCCCAGCGACTGATACCCACCATGCCCAGTGACTGACTCCCACCATGCCCAGTGACTGATACCCACCATGCCCAGTGACTGACTCCCACTATGCCCAGCGACTGATACCCACCATGCCCAGTGACTGATACCCACCATGCCCAGTGACTGACTCCCACCATGCCCAGTGACTGACTCCCACCATGCCCAGTGACTGACTCCCACCATGCCCAGCGACTGATACCCACCATGCCCAGTGACTGACTCCCACCATGCCCAGTGACTGATACCCACCATGCCCAGCGACTGATACCCACCATGCCCAGTGACTGACTCCCACTATGCCCAGCGACTGATACCCACCATGCCCAGTGACTGACTCCCACCATGCCCAGTGACTGATACCACCATGCCCAGTGACTGACTCCCACTATGCCCAGCGACTGACTCCCACCGTTCCCAGCGACTGACTCCCACCATGCCCAGTGACTGATACCCACCATGCCCAGTGACTGACTCCCACCGTGCCCAGTGACTGATACCCTCCATGCCCAGTGGCTGATACCCACCATGCCCAGTGACTGATACCCACCATGCCCAGTGACTGATACCCACCATGCCCAGTGACTGACTCCCACCGTGCCCAGTGACTGACTCCCACCGTGCCCAGCAACTGACTCCCAGTGACTCCCCTTCATTTGGCCTGTCAGAGTGTCTCAGACTTCTGAGGGCCCTCTACCTCCTCCACAACGCTTGCTTCCTCGCTCTCCCCCGCCGCCTTCTGGGAGCTATGCCTCTGTTTCAGAGACGCAGTGAGAGAGGGCCCTGCACACACGCCACAGTGGAATAGAAAGCAATGGGCTTATTAGCATCCCAGCCCTCATTAAAACAGTAGGATTTGTCTGTTATTTGTTTTATTGAATGTCTTTGAAGTTGATATTTGACTTGAGCCACAATGCCACTGGTACAGTGGTACTGGCACTGGTACAGAGGCCATTATCCACAGGATAATGGTAGACAGAGACATCTGAACAAAATAATTGTCAATACAGAATACAACTTGCTAAGAGACAAGAAAGTTTGTGAATGGCTGAAAACATTAAATGAATTGATTCAATGCTAATCCACTGACGGGGAGTATTAGGGGTTGTGCAGTGAATACATCACTTACTGCCATGCTTACTGTGATTAGAGTGTCAACTACAGTAGCATACAGTCGATTTCACAGGTGTGTCCCGTCAACCTACAGTAGACTACAGAGTTGTTCCAGTTTGTTGTTTAATACATTCCGTCCATATTATAGCATAAATTCCATGGATTATAAATTTGTCTCATGTACTGTAGCTGTATGTTGGTGGAAGTATTCATCATTTATTCTGGAATTAATGGAGGGAAATGCTAGTGGGAGATTGGCAGGTGCGTTCCTATCTCTCCAGTTATAAAAGAATCACACATTTCACCGGCATTCCAAATCTCATTAACAAATGTCAATCTAATTATGAAGATATTTGTTGAATTTGACAACCAGGGCATGAGTACCTTCTGCCTGCCTGTTACCACCTCTAGACCTCTATATTGTCACTTAGATTGTTAAATTAATGGTGATGAACATGTCTGTCTGTCTGTCAGTAATTGAAAATTATGGGGCAAGTGGGCAATCATTAGTTCTGAAGTAAAATGTTAGCTATGGTTTCCAGGACAACCATCCCCCTTGAAATAACATGGAGGGGTTCTCTTATTTTCAAGAAAATCTCCTCCCATCTCCTAAATCTAGGCCTCTATGATTTAGTCTACTTACATTGTTCACACTGTCTGACTGTCAATGAGTCGTAGAGCATAAACCCTTTTTTTTCTCCTTCAAATCATACTGAGCAAGTGTCGCCACATGTCACTAACTTAACAGTCACAATTTTCCCTGTATCACATCTGATGAGATCGGGAGGGTGAGAAGTGAGAAGTGATTCATTTAATTTGTGCTTGCTCAAAGTGTTGGTAGGGGCAGCCAGATAACGTTAGTGCAACACTGCATGACAAGAACAAGGGCTCAGCCAGGCGAGGCGTTTCCTGGGCACAGGTGTGACAGGCGTTAATGAATCCACTAATGGCAGCCGTTCCCCTCCATGCTTATCTGTCACACTTCTATCTTTGCTGTTCTTTCACAACTGTTTACAGGCCATTAGCATTTGTTCTGTGGTTGGATAACACGCACTGGGCCTTTACTGCGGTTGCCTGCTGGGAAAATGGCGGTGACAGTGCTGAACGTTTATTTAACGTGTCGACGGCTACAACAAAGGAGGTAATTGAGAATTGATTTCGCAATAATGACTTTTCATATGTACCCCTGCACAATGCTGATGCCGACTGATTATCTCGCGAGACTGCAATTTGCCACTTAATGGGGTCTGCCCCTGTCTTTGGCAAAGGAGGAGCTGACTTTCTGGGACGTGACAATTCCGTGTTTGAAATTGTTATCGTCGGCTTTGAAAACTGATCCATCTTTGTCTTCTTTCACTTGTTACCATCAGAGACAGGGGTCTCTGTAGTTAGCAGAGACCGAGATGGGAGCACTGTAGTTAGCAGAGACCGAGATGGGAGCACTGTAGTTAGCAGAGACCTAGATGGGAGCACTGTAGTTAGCAGAGACCGAGATGGGAGCACTGTAGTTAGCAGGTTAGCAGAGACTGAGATGGGAGCACTGTAGTTAGCAGAGACTGAGATGGGAGCACTGTAGTTAGCAAAGACTGAGATGGGAGCACTGTAGTTAGCAGAGACTGAGATGGGAGCACTGTAGTTAGCAGAGACTGAGATGGGAGCACTGTAGTTAGCAAAGACTGAGATGGGAGCACTGTAGTTAGCAAAGACTGAGATGGGAGCACTGTAGTTAACAGAGACCGAGATGGGAGCACTGTAGTTAACAGAGACCGAGATGGGAGCACTGTAGTTAGCAGAGACCGAGATGGGAGCACTGTAGTTACCAGAGACCGAGATGGGAGCACTGTAGTTAACAGAGACCGAGATGGGAGCACTGTAGTTAGCAGAGACCGAGATGGGAGCACTGTAGTTACCGGAGACCGAGATGGGAGCACTGTAGTTAGCAGAGACCGAGATGGGAGCACTGTAGTTAACAGAGACCGAGATGGGAGCACTGTAGTTAACAGAGACCGAGATGGGAGCACTGTAGTTAGCAGAGACCGAGATGGGAGCACTGTAGTTAGCAGAGGCGGATATGGGAGCACTATGTTTGCGGAGGATGTGGAACCAGGGATTGGCGTTTGCTTACCGCAGTCACTATTGATGGTGTATCAACACGCCCAGTCACTACAAAGATACAGGTGTCTTTCCTAACCCAGTTGCCGGAGAGGAAGGAAATCACTCAGGGATCTCATCATGAGGCCCATAGTGACTTTAAAACAGTAATGGAGTTTAATGGTTGTGATAGGAGTACTTACCTAATTGACAGAGTGAAAAGAAGGAAGCCTGAAGTAAACTACTAAAGTAAAACTGCAAAAAAAATGTGTCAAAGCAATTCACTTTTTGTCCTGAATACAAGCGTTATGTTTGGGGAAGATTCATATGCATTATGTTATGGGTATGCTTGTCATCTTTAAGGACTGGGGAGTTTTCCAGGATAAAAAAAGAAACAGAATGGCACTAAGCACAGGCAAAATCCTAGAGGAAAATCTGGTTCAGTCTGCTTTCCACCAGACTCTGGGAGATTATTTCACCATTCAGCAGGACAATAACCTAAAACACAAGATCAAATCTACACTGGAGTTGGTTTCCAAGACAACAATGAATGTTCCTGAGTGGCTGAGTTACAGTTTTGACTTGAAAACCTCTGGCAAGATCTGAAAATGGTTGTCTAGCAATGATCAACAAACAATTTGACAGAGTTTGAAGAATGTTGAAAAGAATAATGGGCAAATGTTGCACAATCCAGGTGTGGAAAGCTCTTAGAAACTTACCCAGACATACTTACAGCTTTAATCACTGCCAAAGTTGATTCTACATTGTGTTGACTCAGCGGTGTGAATACTTTTGTAAATGAGATATTTCTGTGTTTAATTTTCAATAAATGTACTACAATTTCCAAAAACATGTTTTCACTTTAGCATTATGGGGTATTGTGAATAGATGGGTGAGGAAAACACATATTTAATTCATTTTGAATTCAGGCTGTAACAACAAAATGTGGAATAAGTCCAAGGGTATGAATAATTTCAGAAGACACTGTGCTTTACCCGTACCCGTAGAACTACACTGAATACGGAATATCTATAGCACTACACTCAATACCCGTAGAACTACACTGAATACTGAATACCCGTAGAACTACACTGAATACTGAATATCCGTAGAGCTACATGGAATACTGAATAGCCGTAGCACTACACTGAATACTGAATACCCGTAGCACTACATGGAATACCTGTAGCACTACACTGAATACTGAATACCCGTAGCACTACACTGAATACTGAATACCCGTAGCACTACATGGAATACCTGTAGCACTACACTGAATACTGAATACCCGTAGAGCTATACTGAATACTGAATACCCGTAGCACTACACTGAATACCTGTAGCACTACACTGAATACTGAATACCCGTAGCACTACACTGAATACCTGTAGCACTACACTGAATACTGAATACCCGTAGCACTACACTGAATACCCGTAGCACTACACTGAATACTGAATACCCGTGGCACTACACTGAATACCCGTAGCACTACACTGAATGCAGAATACCCATAGAGCTATACTGAATACCCGTAGCACTACACTGAATACCTGTAGCACTACACTGAATACTGAATACCCGTGGCACTACACTGAATACCCGTAGCACTACACTGAATACTGAATACCCGTAGCACTACACTGAATACCCGTAGCACTACACTGAATACTGAATACCCGTAGCACTACACTGAATACCCGTAGCACTACACTGAATACCCGTAGCACTACACTGAATGCAGAATACCCATAGAGCTATACTGAAGACTGAATACCTGTAGCACTACACTGAATACCCGTAGCACTACACTGAATACCCGTAGCACTACACTGAATACTGAATACCCGTAGCACTACACTGAATACCCGTAGCACTACACTGAATACCCGTAGCACTACACTGAATGCAGAATACCCATAGAGCTATACTGAATACTGAATACCTGTAGCACTTCACTGAATACCCGTAGCACTACACTGAATACCCGTAGCACTACACTGAATACTGAATACCCGTAGCACTACACTGAATACCCGTAGCACTACACTGAATACCCGTAGCACTACACTGAATGCAGAATACCCATAGAGCTATACTGAATACTGAATACCTGTAGCACTTCACTGAATACTGCACCACCACTCAGTCTGCAATACATTTTGACTCTGAATACCAATACAGTTCATACAGCAATGGGGTACCATTGTTTACATTCTCGTGACTATATTGTATTTGCAAACTCATGATGTGCAGGGAGCAGTAGAATGTTCTCAGTTCAGTACACGATGGGATAAATGATGGCAATGTGAAACCTGTCAGGAAATGACATGTTAGATAACACTGTGCCACATCTCTTTTGGCAGATTTTGTCAATATAAGAAAACATCAAAATTACAATGAAACTCCAAAAACCCCCACTGCTTCTTTAAATTTGATTCCGTGTTCTATCTTTTAGAAAACGGCAAAGTAAATTAAAAGGTCTAGGAATATGTGAGATCAACCAGTGTATAGATTGCATTGAGAGTGGAGGTATGGCTGTCTGGTCAATGTGTTAGTTCTAGATAAGGAATATGCTGCAGATAAAAACTTGCCCTGAAAATGTTTAGTGTGGGTAGTAGTGTAAGAAGAGGTTATAGGTAGTAGTGTAAGAAGAGGGTGTAGGTAGTAGTGTAAGAAGAGGGTATAGGTAGTAGTGTAAGAAGAGGGTATAGGTAGTAGTGTAAGAAGAGGGTATAGGTAGTAGTGTAAGAAGAGGGTATAGGTAGTAGTGTAAGAAGAGGGTATAGGTAGTAGTGTAAGAAGAGGGTATAGGTAGTAGTGTAAGAAGAGGGTATAGGTAGTAGTGTAAGAAGAGGGTATAGGTAATGGTGTAAGAAGAGAGTATATGTAGTAGTGTAAGTAAGTGTAGTGTAGCCTAGTGGTTAGAGTGTAGGGGGGGGGGGCAGGTAGCATAGTGGTTAGAATGTAGAGGTGGCAGGTAGCCTAGAGGTTAGAGTGTAGGGGCGGCAGGTAGCCTAGTGGTTAGAGTGTAGGGGCGGCAGGTAGCCTAGTGGTTAGAGTGTAGGGGCGGCAAGTAGCCTAGTGGTTAGAACGTTGGACAGTAACCAAAAGGTTGATAGATTGAATTCCCGAGCTGACAAGGTAAAAAGGGGCGGCAGGAAGCCTAGTGATTAGAGTGTAGGGGGAGGCAGGTAGCCTAGTGGTTAGAACGTTGGACAGTAACCAAAAGGTTGATAGATTGAATTCCCGAGCTGACAAGGTAAAAATCTGTCATTCTGCCCCTGAACAAGGCAGTTAACCCACTGTTCCTAGGCAGTCATTGTAAATAAGAATTTGTTCTTAACTGACTTGCCTAATTTTAAAAATATCTATATTTTTTTTTTAAATCAACTGTAGTTGTAACCTTGATACCACTATCAAACACACTGATGTGAATTCATCCTTCATACCATTGTTCAGTGCTCCGTTGTGTTGGGCTGAGTGTGTTGTCAGGGAAGGTCTTTGGTCAGGGTGTTATATCCAGGACATCTGGTTCTCTGTGAGCTGGAGGAAGATTACTGCACTGCTGTGCTGCGGCTGTCTGTCAGAGGACGAGAACAAGGGACTAACAGGCGGTGCCACTCAGTGAGACAGTGGACTAACAGTTAGGGCCACTCAGTGAGACAGTGGACTAACAGTCAGGGCCACTCAGTGAGACAGTGGACTAACAGTTAGGGCCACTCAGTGAGACAGTGGACTAACAGTCAGGGCCACTCAGTGAGACAGTGGACTAACAGTCAGGGACACTCAGTGAGACAGTGGACTAACAGTTAGGGCCACTCAGTGAGACAGTGGACTAACAGTTAGGGCCACTCAGTGAGACAGTGGACTAACAGTCAGGGCCACTCAGTGAGACAGTGGACTAACAGTTAGGGCCACTCAGTGAGACAGTGGACTAACAGTCAGGGCCACTCAGTGAGACAGTGGACTAACAGTCAGGGCCACTCAGTGAGACAGTGGACTAACAGTCAGGGCCACTCAGTGAGACAGTGGACTAACAGTCAGGGCCACTCAATGAGACAGTGGACTAACAGTCAGGGCCACTCAGTGAGACAGTGGACTAACAGTCAGGGCCACTCAATGAGACAGTGGACTAACAGTCAGGGACACTCAGTGAGACAGTGGACTAACAGTCAGGGCCACTCAGTGAGACAGTGGACTAACAGTCAGGGACACTCAGTGAGACAGTGGACTAACAGTCAGGGCCACTCGGTGAGACAGTGGACTAACAGTGGACTAACAGTCAGGGCCACTCAGTGAGACAGTGGACTAACAGTCAGGGCCACTCAATGAGACAGTGGACTAACAGTCAGGGCCACTCAGCGAGACAGTGGACTAACAGTCAGGGCCACTCAGTGAGACAGTGGACTAACAGTCAGGGCCACTCGGTGAGACAGTGGACTAACAGTCAGGGCCACTCAATGAGACAGTGGACTAACAGTCAGGGCCACTCAATGAGACAGTGGACTAACAGTCAGGGCCACTCAATGAGACAGTGGACTAACAGTCAGGGCCACTCAGTGAGACAGTGGACTAACAGTCAGGGACACTCAGTGAGACAGTGGACTAACAGTCAGGGACACTCAGTGAGACAGTGGACTAACAGTCAGGGCCACTCAGTGAGACAGTGGACTAACAGTCAGGGCCACTCAGTGAGACAGTGGACTAACAGTCAGGGCCACTCAATGAGACAGTGGACTAACAGTCAGGGCCACTCGGTGAGACAGTGGACTAACAGTCAGGGCCACTCGGTGAGACAGTGGACTAACAGTCAGGGCCACTCGGTGAGACAGTGGACTAACAGTCAGGGACACTCAGTGAGACAGTGGATTAACAGTCAGGGCTACAAAGTGTCAGTTGCAGGGCCTATTGCAACTGTGTGTTACAGCTGTCCCTGATGAGAATTCACCATCACAGGGACAGATTGATCTCTTCTTAAACTACTCAGTAGGAACTCCATTCATCACATTTCCTAAACAAACCCGGGCCAATTCGCTTCTCTCGTCTGGAAATTCCAGTTGTCACTGAATTGCTTTTCAGTCTGTCTATTTCAGTCATTTTACAATTATTTGAGCAATTGCTTCCACAAAGGCAATTTAGCAATGAGTCTGTTTTTGTCAATTAGTGAAAGCCTCGGCCAGATGCTGTGCATCGGCTTAATTGAGGAATCATCTGTGTTATATGTTTAAGTAAATTGAAGTATTAGAATAATTATGGGAGTGTTAAACGTGCTTTGATTTAAGGCCATAAATTACATGTATGTCACTGTTTATCTCACAGTTTTCCTTCTGTCACCAGCATCACATATTGTAATGGTGTTATCCAAAGGGAGTCAATATAATCTGGGTAGAGTAATGAGTAATACCCACTGGTGTCATTCGTTGGCATGGAGATGAAACTGAACGGGAGTGGTCGATAACAGCAACCACTGCTTTTTTCCCCCCGAAGCAATCACCTGCCAAACAAGGTCTCCTTGGTTTCCTTCCCCTTCCCCAGCCCTGTCCCTGACTCTGCAGGTTATGCGTGGGCCTGTGTGATGACTCCCCTCTCCTCCCCTTCCCCAGCCCTGTCCCTGACTCTGCAGGTTATGCGTGGGCCTGTGTGATGACTCCCCTCTCCTCCCCTTCCCCAGCCCTGTCCCTGACTCTGCAGGTTATGCGTGGGCGATCCAGTTGGTCAGTACCTGTCTCTCCTCCCCTTCCCCAGCCCTATCCCTAACCCTGTAGGTTATGCGTGGGCCTGTGTGATGACTCCCCTCTACTCCTCATGATCCATTTGGTCAGTACCTGCCTCTCCTCCCCCTTCCCCTTCCCCAGCCCTGTCCCTAACCCTGCAGGTTATGCGTGGGCCTGTGTGATGACTCCCCTCTACTCCTCATGATCCAGTTGGTCAGTACCTGCCTCTCCTCCCCCTTCCCCTTCCCCAGCCCTGTCCCTAACCCTGCAGGTTATGCTCCTCCCCTTCCCCAGCCCTGTCCCTAACCCTGCAGGTTATGCTCCTCCCCTTCCCCAGCCCTGTCCCTAACCCTGCAGGTTATGCTCCTCCCCTTCCCCAGCCCTGTCCCTAACCCTGCAGGTTATGCTCCTCCCCTTCCCCAGCCCTGTCCCTAACCCTGCAGGTTATGCTCCTCCCCTTCCCCAGCCCTGTCCCTAACCCTGCAGGTTATGCTCCTCCCCTTCCCCAGCCCTGTCCCTAACCCTGCAGGTTATGCTCCTCCCCTTCCCCAGCCCTGTCCCTAACCCTGCAGGTTATGCTCCTCCCCTTCCCCAGCCCTGTCCCTAACCCTGCAGGTTATGCGTGGGCCTGTGTGATGACTCCCCTCTCCTTCCCCTTCCTCTTCCCCAGCCCTGTCCCTAACCCTGCAGGTTATGCGAGGGCCTGTGTGATGACTCCCCTCTACTCCCCCTTCCCCTTCCCCAGCCCTGTCCCTAACCCTGCAGGTTATGCGTGGGCCTGTGTGATGACTCCCCTCTACTCCCCCTTCCCCTTCCCCAGCCCTGTCCCTAACCCTGCAGGTTATGCTCCTCCCCTTCCCCAGCCCTGTCCCTAACCCTGCAGGTTATGCTCCTCCCCTTCCCCAGCCCTGTCCCTAACCCTGCAGGTTATGCTCCTCCCCTTCCCCAGCCCTGTCCCTAACCCTGCAGGTTATGCTCCTCCCCTTCCCCAGCCCTGTCCCTAACCCTGCAGGTTATGCTCCTCCCCTTCCCCAGCCCTGTCCCTAACCCTGCAGGTTATGCTCCTCCCCTTCCCCAGCCCTGTCCCTAACCCTGCAGGTTATGCTCCTCCCCTTCCCCAGCCCTGTCCCTAACCCTGCAGGTTATGCTCCTCCCCTTCCCCAGCCCTGTCCCTAACCCTGCAGGTTATGCGTGGGCCTGTGTGATGACTCCCTCTCCTTCCCCTTCCCCTTCCCCAGCCCTGTCCCTAACCCTGCAGGTTATGCGTGGGCCTGTGTGATGACTCCCCTCTACTCCCCCCTTCCCCTTCCCCAGCCCTGTCCCTAACCCTGCAGGTTATGCGTGGGCCTGTGTGATGACTCCCCTCTACTCCCCCTTCCCCTTCCCCAGCCCTGTCCCTAACCCTGCAGGTTATGCTCCTCCCCTTCCCCAGCCCTGTCCCTAACCCTGCAGGTTATGCTCCTCCCCTTCCCCAGCCCTGTCCCTAACCCTGCAGGTTATGCTCCTCCCCTTCCCCAGCCCTGTTCCTAACCCTGCAGGTTATGCTCCTCCCCTTCCCCAGCCCTGTCCCTAACCCTGCAGGTTATGGGTGGGCCTGTGTGATGACTCCCCTCTCCTCCCCCTTCCCCAGCCCTGTCCCTAACCCTGCAGGTTATGCGTGGGCCTGTGTGATGACTCCCCTCTCCTCCCCCTTCCCCAGCCCTGTCCCTAACCCTGCAGGTTATGCTCCTCCCCTTCCCCAGCCCTGTCCCTAACCCTGCAGGTTATGGGTGGGCCTGTGTGATGACTCCCCTCTCCTCCTCTTCCCCAGCCCTGTCCCTAACCCTGCAGGTTATGCTCCTCCCTTTCCCCAGCCCTGTCCCTAACCCTGCAGGTTATGCTCCTCCCTTTCCCCAGCCCTGTCCCTAACCCTGCAGGTTATGCTCCTCCTCTTCCCCAGCCCTGTCCCTAACCCTGCAGGTTATGCTCCTCCCCTTCCCCAGCCCTGTCCCTAACCCTGCAGGTTATGCTCCTCCTCTTCCCCAGCCCTGTCCCTAACCCTGCAGGTTATGCTCCTCCCTTTCCCCAGCCCTGTCCCTAACCCTGCAGGTTATGCTCCTCCTCTTCCCCAGCCCTGTCCCTAACCCTGCAGGTTATGCTCCTCCCCTTCCCCAGCCCTGTCCCTAACCCTGCAGGTTATGCTCCTCCTCTTCCCCAGCCCTGTCCCTAACCCTGCAGGTTATGCTCCTCCTCTTCCCCAGCCCTGTCCCTAACCCTGCAGGTTATGCGTGGGCCTGTGTGATGACTCCCCTCTCCTCCCCCTTCCCCAGCCCTGTCCCTAACCCTGCAGGTTATGCTCCTCCTCTTCCCCAGCCCTGTCCCTAACCCTGCAGGTTATGCTCCTCCTCTTCCCCAGCCCTGTCCCTAACCCTGCAGGTTATGCTCCTCCTCTTCCCCAGCCCTGTCCCTAACCCTGCAGGTTATGCCCCTCCCCTTCCCCAGCCCTGTCCCTAACCCTGCAGGTTATGGGTGGGCCTGGGTGATGACTCCCCTCTCCTCCTCTTCCCCAGCCCTGTCCCTAACCCTGCAGGTTATGCTCCTCCCCTTCCCCAGCCCTGTCCCTAACCCTGCAGGTTATGCTCCTCCCTTTCCCCAGCCCTGTCCCTAACCCTGCAGGTTATGCTCCTCCTCTTCCCCAGCCCTGTCCCTAACCCTGCAGGTTATGCGAGGGCCTGTGTGATGACTCCCCTCTACTCCCCCTTCCCCTTCCCCAGCCCTGTCCCTAACCCTGCAGGTTATGCGTGGGCCTGTGTGATGACTCCCCTCTACTCCCCCTTCCCCTTCCCCAGCCCTGTCCCTAACCCTGCAGGTTATGCTCCTCCCCTTCCCCAGCCCTGTCCCTAACCCTGCAGGTTATGCTCCTCCCCTTCCCCAGCCCTGTCCCTAACCCTGCAGGTTATGCTCCTCCCCTTCCCCAGCCCTGTCCCTAACCCTGCAGGTTATGCTCCTCCCCTTCCCCAGCCCTGTCCCTAACCCTGCAGGTTATGCTCCTCCCCTTCCCCAGCCCTGTCCCTAACCCTGCAGGTTATGCTCCTCCCCTTCCCCAGCCCTGTCCCTAACCCTGCAGGTTATGCTCCTCCCCTTCCCCAGCCCTGTCCCTAACCCTGCAGGTTATGCTCCTCCCCTTCCCCAGCCCTGTCCCTAACCCTGCAGGTTATGCGTGGGCCTGTGTGATGACTCCCCTCTCCTTCCCCTTCCCCTTCCCCAGCCCTGTCCCTAACCCTGCAGGTTATGCGTGGGCCTGTGTGATGACTCCCCTCTACTCCCCCTTCCCCTTCCCCAGCCCTGTCCCTAACCCTGCAGGTTATGCGTGGGCCTGTGTGATGACTCCCCTCTACTCCCCCTTCCCCTTCCCCAGCCCTGTCCCTAACCCTGCAGGTTATGCTCCTCCCCTTCCCCAGCCCTGTCCCTAACCCTGCAGGTTATGCTCCTCCCCTTCCCCAGCCCTGTCCCTAACCCTGCAGGTTATGCTCCTCCCCTTCCCCAGCCCTGTTCCTAACCCTGCAGGTTATGCTCCTCCCCTTCCCCAGCCCTGTCCCTAACCCTGCAGGTTATGGGTGGGCCTGTGTGATGACTCCCCTCTCCTCCCCCTTCCCCAGCCCTGTCCCTAACCCTGCAGGTTATGCGTGGGCCTGTGTGATGACTCCCCTCTCCTCCCCCTTCCCCAGCCCTGTCCCTAACCCTGCAGGTTATGCTCCTCCCCTTCCCCAGCCCTGTCCCTAACCCTGCAGGTTATGGGTGGGCCTGTGTGATGACTCCCCTCTCCTCCTCTTCCCCAGCCCTGTCCCTAACCCTGCAGGTTATGCTCCTCCCCTTCCCCAGCCCTGTCCCTAACCCTGCAGGTTATGCTCCTCCCTTTCCCCAGCCCTGTCCCTAACCCTGCAGGTTATGCTCCTCCTCTTCCCCAGCCCTGTCCCTAACCCTGCAGGTTATGCTCCTCCCCTTCCCCAGCCCTGTCCCTAACCCTGCAGGTTATGCTCCTCCTCTTCCCCAGCCCTGTCCCTAACCCTGCAGGTTATGCTCCTCCCTTTCCCCAGCCCTGTCCCTAACCCTGCAGGTTATGCTCCTCCTCTTCCCCAGCCCTGTCCCTAACCCTGCAGGTTATGCTCCTCCCCTTCCCCAGCCCTGTCCCTAACCCTGCAGGTTATGCTCCTCCTCTTCCCCAGCCCTGTCCCTAACCCTGCAGGTTATGCTCCTCCTCTTCCCCAGCCCTGTCCCTAACCCTGCAGGTTATGCGTGGGCCTGTGTGATGACTCCCCTCTCCTCCCCTTCCCCAGCCCTGTCCCTAACCCTGCAGGTTATGCTCCTCCTCTTCCCCAGCCCTGTCCCTAACCCTGCAGGTTATGCTCCTCCTCTTCCCCAGCCCTGTCCCTAACCCTGCAGGTTATGCTCCTCCTCTTCCCCAGCCCTGTCCCTAACCCTGCAGGTTATGCCCTCCCCTTCCCCAGCCCTGTCCCTAACCCTGCAGGTTATGGGTGGGCCTGGGTGATGACTCCCTCTCCTCCTCTTCCCCAGCCCTGTCCCTAACCCTGCAGGTTATGCTCCTCCCCTTCCCCAGCCCTGTCCCTAACCCTGCAGGTTATGCTCCTCCCTTTCCCCAGCCCTGTCCCTAACCCTGCAGGTTATGCTCCTCCTCTTCCCCAGCCCTGTCCCTAACCCTGCAGGTTATGCGAGGGCCTGTGTGATGACTCCCCTCTACTCCCCCTTCCCCTTCCCCAGCCCTGTCCCTAACCCTGCAGGTTATGCGTGGGCCTGTGTGATGACTCCCCTCTACTCCCCCTTCCCCTTCCCCAGCCCTGTCCCTAACCCTGCAGGTTATGCTCCTCCCCTTCCCCAGCCCTGTCCCTAACCCTGCAGGTTATGCTCCTCCCCTTCCCCAGCCCTGTCCCTAACCCTGCAGGTTATGCTCCTCCCCTTCCCCAGCCCTGTCCCTAACCCTGCAGGTTATGCTCCTCCCCTTCCCCAGCCCTGTCCCTAACCCTGCAGGTTATGCTCCTCCCCTTCCCCAGCCCTGTCCCTAACCCTGCAGGTTATGCTCCTCCCCTTCCCCAGCCCTGTCCCTAACCCTGCAGGTTATGCTCCTCCCCTTCCCCAGCCCTGTCCCTAACCCTGCAGGTTATGCTCCTCCCCTTCCCTAGCCCTGTCCCTAACCCTGCAGGTTATGCGTGGGCCTGTGTGATGACTCCCCTCTCCTTCCCCTTCCCCTTCCCCAGCCCTGTCCCTAACCCTGCAGGTTATGCGTGGGCCTGTGTGATGACTCCCCTCTACTCCCCCTTCCCCTTCCCCAGCCCTGTCCCTAACCCTGCAGGTTATGCGTGGGCCTGTGTGATGACTCCCCTCTACTCCCCCTTCCCCTTCCCCAGCCCTGTCCCTAACCCTGCAGGTTATGCTCCTCCCCTTCCCCAGCCCTGTCCCTAACCCTGCAGGTTATGCTCCTCCCCTTCCCCAGCCCTGTCCCTAACCCTGCAGGTTATGCTCCTCCCCTTCCCCAGCCCTGTTCCTAACCCTGCAGGTTATGCTCCTCCCCTTCCCCAGCCCTGTCCCTAACCCTGCAGGTTATGGGTGGGCCTGTGTGATGACTCCCCTCTCCTCCCCTTCCCCAGCCCTGTCCCTAACCCTGCAGGTTATGCGTGGGCCTGTGTGATGACTCCCTCTCCTCCCCCTTCCCCAGCCCTGTCCCTAACCCTGCAGGTTATGCTCCTCCCCTTCCCCAGCCCTGTCCCTAACCCTGCAGGTTATGGGTGGGCCTGTGTGATGACTCCCCTCTCCTCCTCTTCCCCAGCCCTGTCCCTAACCCTGCAGGTTATGCTCCTCCCCTTCCCCAGCCCTGTCCCTAACCCTGCAGGTTATGCTCCTCCCTTTCCCCAGCCCTGTCCCTAACCCTGCAGGTTATGCTCCTCCTCTTCCCCAGCCCTGTCCCTAACCCTGCAGGTTATGCTCCTCCCCTTCCCCAGCCCTGTCCCTAACCCTGCAGGTTATGCTCCTCCTCTTCCCCAGCCCTGTCCCTAACCCTGCAGGTTATGCTCCTCCCTTTCCCCAGCCCTGTCCCTAACCCTGCAGGTTATGCTCCTCCTCTTCCCCAGCCCTGTCCCTAACCCTGCAGGTTATGCTCCTCCCCTTCCCCAGCCCTGTCCCTAACCCTGCAGGTTATGCTCCTCCTCTTCCCCAGCCCTGTCCCTAACCCTGCAGGTTATGCTCCTCCTCTTCCCCAGCCCTGTCCCTAACCCTGCAGGTTATGCGTGGGCCTTTGTGATGACTCCCCTCTCCTCCCCCTTCCCCAGCCCTGTCCCTAACCCTGCAGGTTATGCTCCTCCTCTTCCCCAGCCCTGTCCCTAACCCTGCAGGTTATGCTCCTCCTCTTCCCCAGCCCTGTCCCTAACCCTGCAGGTTATGCTCCTCCTCTTCCCCAGCCCTGTCCCTAACCCTGCAGGTTATGCTCCTCCCCTTCCCCAGCCCTGTCCCTAACCCTGCAGGTTATGGGTGGGCCTGGGTGATGACTCCCCTCTCCTCCTCTTCCCCAGCCCTGTCCCTAACCCTGCAGGTTATGCTCCTCCCCTTCCCCAGCCCTGTCCCTAACCCTGCAGGTTATGCTCCTCCCTTTCCCCAGCCCTGTCCCTAACCCTGCAGGTTATGCTCCTCCTCTTCCCCAGCCCTGTCCCTAACCCTGCAGGTTATGCTCCTCCCCTTCCCCAGCCCTGTCCCTAACCCTGCAGGTTATGCTCCTCCTCTTCCCCAGCCCTGTCCCTAACCCTGCAGGTTATGCTCCTCCCTTTCCCCAGCCCTGTCCCTAACCCTGCAGGTTATGCTCCTCCTCTTCCCCAGCCCTGTCCCTAACCCTGCAGGTTATGCGTGGGCCTGTGTGATGACTCCCCTCTCCTCCCCCTTCCCCAGCCCTGTCCCTAACCCTGCAGGTTATGCTCCTCCTCTTCCCCAGCCCTGTCCCTAACCCTGCAGGTTATGCTCCTCCTCTTCCCCAGCCCTGTCCCTAACCCTGCAGGTTATGCTCCTCCCCTTCCCCAGCCCTGTCCCTAACCCTGCAGGTTATGCTCCTCCCCTCCCCTTTGACTCCGATCTCCCAGTCAGTCTCTTACTAAGTGGTGTACAATACAATAGCGTTAACCATCAGAACCTCCATTCTAAAGCATCGCAGGCACATTCTTGCTCTCCCCAGGGTGACTCAATGATTTGGTGAGCCTTTCTTTGTACGTATAATTTTGCTCACAGTGCACCTTGCTTTCTTCAATAGCAGAATTCTCATTTTGTTATTGGAAATCAGATGCTACATCACTTTCATGGTATTATATATCCCGTTGTTTTTAACAGGGTATGATGAGTCTCTCTTTCCATTGGTTCAACATGCCTGCCAGGTCTACTTTACACTGAGTGTACCAAAACATGAAAAACACCTGCTCTTTCCATGACATAGACTTGACCAGGCAAATCAATGTCTCCATGTCTCCTCCCCTTCATCTGGATTTTACAGGTGACATCAGTAAGGGAGCATAGCTTTCACCTGTATTCACCTGGTCAGTCTGTGTCATGGAAAGAAAGGGAAGGGAGAGGGGATACCTAGTCAGTTGAGTGGATATAATGTAAAGTGGATTTAACAGGTGACATCAGTAAGGGAGCGTAGCTTTCACCTGTATTCACCTGGTCAGTCTGTGTCATGGAAAGAAAGGGAAGGGAGAGGGGATACCTAGTCAGTTGAGTGGATATAATGTAAAGTGGATTTAACAGGTGACATCAGGAAGGGAGCGTAGCTTTCACCTGTATTCACCTGGTCAGTCTATGTCATGGAAAGAGGACAAACCTTTTGTACACTCAACTCATAAGATACATGTTAGGAAAGCTTGGTACTGTAGATGTATCTAGGTAGGAAGCTAAAACTCTTATTTCAAAACGTATATTATATTACAGTCCATAGGAGGGATGGATCAGTTCATCATAGAATCATAGCACTCAAACCTGATAGTGAATAGGGATAGCTCTAATCAGCACCTGTGTCTGGGAGAAAAAACATGACATTGTCAGTATTCTTTCCGTTGTTAAAATCTTTAATCCCACTGTGCTTGGCACCTAATTATCACACGCTAAACTCATTTGCACTCTCTAGCACAGTCAGACTGTAGGGAAGGATACAACCAGGTGCTTTACCCATGTACTGCACATCTCACTCACACCCATCAGTGGATGGATGCTATCACACAATTATATTGCTAAACTGTACAATTAAAACGTTTCTACCACAAACTGTCACAATATATTTATTGTAAATATGGACAGCTCCAATGGAGCTTTGGATGCTGTTATAGAGAGAAGGACCACATTAGAGAGAAGGACCACATTAGAGAGAAGGATCACATTAGAGAGAAGGATCACATTAGAGAGAAGGACCACATTAGAGAGACGGACCACATTAGAGAAAAGGACCACATTAGAGAGAAGGACCACATTAGAGAGAAGGACCACAGTAGAGAGAAGGACCACATTAGAGAGAAGGAACACATTAGAGAGAAGGTCCACATTAGAGAGAAGGACCACATTAGAGAGAAGGACCACATTAGAGAGAAGGACCACATTAGAGAGAAGGACCACAGTAGAGAGAAGGACCACAGTAGAGAGAAGGACCACAGTAGAGAGAAGGACCACATTAGAGAGAAGGACCACATTAGAGAGAAGGACCACAGTAGAGAGAAGAATCACATTAGAGAGAAGGACCACATTAGAGAGAAGGACCACATTAGAGAGAAGGACCACATTAGAGAGAAGGACCACATTAGAGAGAAGGACCACAGTAGAGAGAAGGACCACAGTAGAGAGAAGGACCACAGTAGAGAGAAGGACCACATTAGAGAGAAGGACCACATTAGAGAGAAGGACCACATTAGAGAGAAGGACCACATTAGAGAGAAGGACCACATTAGAGAGAAGGACCACATTAGAGAGAAGGATCACATTAGAGAGAAGGACCACATTAGAGAGAAGGACCACATTAGAGAGAAGGATCACATTAGAGAGAAGGACCACATTAGAGAGGACCACATTAGAGAGAAGGACCACATTAGAGAGAAGGACCACATTAGAGAGAAGGACCACATGGGAAGAAACTTTGACCTCGACACTTCGAGGCACAACGCCCCTGACCTAAACCCCTAAAACATGTATGTATAGGACCTTGTTGTTGTATTGATCTTTCAATTAACGGAAATATAAATGCAACATGCAACAATTTCTAGAATTTTACTGAGTTACAGTTCATATAAGGCAATCAGTCAATTGAAATAAATTCATTAGGCCCTAGTATATGAATTTCACATGACTGGAATACAGAAATTCATCTGTTGGTCACAGATACCTAAAAAAATAAAGGAGCGTGGATCAGAAAACCAGTCAGTATTTGGTGTGACCACCATTTGCCTCATGCAGCGAGACACATCTCCTTCACATTGAGCTGATCAGAAAACATGTCAGTATCTGGTGTGACCACCATTTGCATTATGCAGCGAGACACATCTCCTTCACATTGAGCTGATCAGAAAACATGTCAGTATCTGGTGTGACCACCATTTGCATTATGCAGCGAGACACATCTCCTTCACATTGAGTTGATCAGAAAACATGTCAGTATCTGGTGTGACCACCATTTGCCTCATGCAGCGAGACACATCTCCTTCACATTGAGTTGATCAGAAAACATGTCAGTATCTGGTGTGACCACCATTTGCATTATGCAGCGAGACACATCTCCTTCACATTGAGCTGATCAGAAAACATGTCAGTATCTGCTGTGACCACCATTTGCCTCATGCAGCGAGACACATCTCCTTCACATTGAGTTGATCAGAAAACATGTCAGTATTTGGTGTGACCACCATTTGCCTCATGCAGCGCGACACATATAATATAATAATAATAATAATATAATAATATAATAATAATAATATAATATATAATAATAACATCTCCTTCGCATAGAGTTGATCAGGCTGTTGATTTTGGCCTGTGGATTATTTTGGGCTCGCGAGTGGCGCAGCGGTCTAAGGCACTGCATCTCAGTGCTATAGGCGTCACTACAGACCTGGTTTGATTCCAGGCTGTATCACAACTGGCCGTGATCGGGAGTCCCATAGGGTGGTGCGCAATTTGCCCAGCGTCGTCCGGGTTAGTGCTTAACCGGGGTAGGCCGTCATTGTAAATAAGAATTTGTTCTTAACTGACTTGCCTAGTTAAATAAAGGTTAAATTTAAAAAAAATATAAAAATGTTGTCCCACTCCTCTTCAATGGCTGTGCAAAGTTGCTGGATATTGGTGGGAACTGGAACACGCTGTCGTAAATGTCGATAAAGAGCATCCCAAACATACCACTGAAGTCGGTTACAATGCCGAACTGCAGTCTGGTCAAGACCCTGGTGAGGACGACGAGCACACAGATGAACTTCCCTGAGACGGTTTCTGAAAGTTTGTGCAGAAATTCTTCAGATTCACAAACCCACAGTTTCATCAGCTGTCCGGGTGGCTGGTCTCAGACGATCCCGCAGGTGAAGAAACCGGATATAGAGGTCCTGGGCTGATGTGGTCTGCAGTTGTGAGGCCGGTTGGACATACTGCCAAATTCTCTAAAACATTAAATTCTCTGGCAGCAGCTCTGGTGGACATTCCTGCAGTCAGCATGCCAATTGCACACTCCCTCAAAGCTTGAGACATCTGTGGCATTGTGTTGTGTGACAAAACTGCACATTTTAAAGTGGCCTTTTATTGTCACCAGCACATGGTGCACCTGTGTAATGATCATGCTGTGTAATCAGGTTCTTGATATGCCACTGTCAGGTGGATGGATTATCTTGGCAAAGGAGAAATGCTCACTAACAGGGATGTAAACATATATTTATATGGAACATTTCTGGGATCTTTTATTTCAGCTCATGAAAGATGGGACCATCATTTTACATGTTTATATTTTGTTCAGGCGTATTTTAAATGTGGGTGGCTGTTTTTGTTGAGGCATTCTCTCTATGTTTTTGTGTGGACCCCAGGAAGAGTAGCTGCTGCTTCTGCAACATGGGGATCCTAAAACAAATAATCAAATACAAAACACTAGAATAGAAAGTGATTTCACCTTTTAGTGTCAAGGGACCCTAGATGGATAGTCCTACTTGGACGAGAGATCTTCCTTCTCACATGTCAGTAAACCACTGGAGGAGGCCACAGCAACAAAAAAACTACAAACTCAGAAAAATATATGAAATGCAGAATCCTTTTTAAGATGACATAGTGTCATGCATCTTCAAGGATGCCCAGCTCACATGAGCTTACTTTAATTTATTTTATAGCATTTGAAATTTGGCATTGAAAAATAACCTGAGTAGAGTCAGCTAAGAAGAAGCAAACAGGTATTGTATTATTTGCCTGAATATCCAGTGACTTTCACGCAGCAGCCAGACTCTCTCTCTCTGTAACACAGTGTGACTCCGTGATGATTAGTTCTTGTTGTGTCTGGACGGAGGCCAGCCAGCATTGTAGTGTCATAAAGGTTCTCCAACTGTGATCAACATAAACAAGCAGGATATTGACTGGGTTTGTAGGGCCCCCTTGTGTTGAGTCCTTCTGGATTGTTTTATTGTCTTTTATCTCACTTTCTTTAACGAGGCAAGTCGGTTAAGAACAAATGGTTATTTACAATGATGGCCGACGTATGATAAGCACGGACACAGGAGGGAAAGACTCCATCCTCACCTTCTCTGTGCCTTGCATGTGATGTTATAGTGTTGCACAGAATGACAAGGGCAGCACTGGCCGGTATTCAGACCGATGCTAAGTTTGCTACATATCAGAC
This sequence comes from Oncorhynchus gorbuscha, assembly GCF_021184085.1. Classification (NCBI taxonomy): domain Eukaryota; kingdom Metazoa; phylum Chordata; class Actinopteri; order Salmoniformes; family Salmonidae; genus Oncorhynchus; species Oncorhynchus gorbuscha. The sequence continues at coordinate 103,118,291 of NC_060174.1, read as the reverse complement.
CGATGCTAAGTTTGCTACATATCAGACCGATGCTAAGTTTGCTACATATCAGACCGATGCTAAGTTTGCTACATATCAGACCGATGCTAAGTTTGCTACATATCAGACCGATGCTAAGGTTGCTACATATCAGACCGATGCTAAGTTTGCTATATATCAGACAGATGCTAAGCTTGCTACATATCAGACCGATGCTAAGGTTGCTACATATCAGACCGATGCTAAGTTTGCTATATATCAGACAGATGCTAAGCTTGCTACATATCAGACCGATGCTAAGTTTGCTACATATCAGACCGATGCTAAGTTTGCTACATATCAGACAGATGCTAAGTTTGCTACATATCAGACCGATGCTAAGCTTGCTAAGGTAGCAAGATGGTGCAGATTGAGATGGCAGCTTCGCTTCTAGTCCTTAGGAAACAGTATTTTGTTTTTGAATGTATTATTTCTTACATTGATAGCCCAGAAAACCTTAAGTGTTATTACATGCGCGCACACCACCCACCGCTTCCAGGTATATTACTCGCTATTACTCGCTAATGTCCAGTCCCTAGTTAACAAAGTCGACGAAATCAGGGCAAGAGTTGCTTTCCAAAGATATATCCGGGATTATAACATATCTCGGAAACATGGCTAGCTGGGGACATGCTTTCGCCGTCCATATAGCCAATGGGATTTTCAGTGCATCCTGCCAACAGGAATGAACATCTCTCTGGTAAGAAGAAGGGCAGGGGTGTATGTTTCATGATTAACGACTCATGGTGTAATTGTAACAACATACATGAACTCAAGTCCTTTTGTTCACCTGATCTAGAATTCCTCACAATCAACTGTCGACCGTATTATCTCCCAAGTGAACTCTCCCCGGTTATCGTCACAGTCGTATATATATATCCCCCCGCAAGTGGATACCAAGACAGCCATCAAGGAACTTCACTGGACTTTATGCAAACTGGAAACCATTTATCCTGAGGCTACATTTATTGTAGCTGGGGATTTAAAAAAAAGCTAATTTTAGAACAAGACTACGTAAATTCTATCAGCATATCGATTGCAGTACACGAGCGAGTAACATACTCAACCATTGCTACTCTAACTTCCACAATGCACAAAAGGCCCTCCTCCGCCCTCCTTTTGGCAAATCCGACCATGACTCCATCTTGTTGCTCCCCTCCTATAGGCAGAAACTAAAACAGGAAGCGCCCATGCTTAGGTCTATTCAACTCTGGTCTGACCAATCGGATTCCAAGCTTCAAGATGGCTTTGATCACGTGGACTGGGATGTGTTCCGGGTAGCCTCAGACAATAACATTGACGTATACGCTGACTCAGTGAGTGAGTTTATAAGGAAGTGTTGAGGAGATGTTGTACCCACTGTGACTATTAAAACCTTCCCCAACCAGAAACCATGGATTGAGGGCAGCATTCGCACAAAACTGAAAGCAAGTACCACCGCATTTAGTCATGGCAAGGCGACTGGAAACATGACCAAATACAAACTGTAGTTATTTCCTACGTAACAAGCAAAGCGTCAGTATAGAGACAAAGTGGAGTCGCAATTCAACGGCTCAAACACGAGACGTATGTGGCAGAGTCTTCAAACATCACGGATTACAAAAAAGAAACCCAGCACCGCCGCGGACATCGATGTCTTGCTTCCAGACAAATTACACAACGTCTTTGCGCGCTTTAAGGACAATATAGTGCCATCGATGCAGCCCGCTACCAAAGACTGTGGGCTCTCCTTCTCCATGGCCAACGTGAGTAAAACATTTAAACGTGTTAACCCCCAGGTGGCATCCCTAGCCGCGTCCTCAGAGCATATGCAGACCAGATGGCTGGTGTGTTTACGGACATATTCAATCAATTCGTATCCCAGTCTGCTGTCCCCACATGCTTCAAGATGGCCACCATTGTTGTTGTTCCCAAGAAAGCTAAGGTAACTGAACTAAATGACTAAATGTCATCATGAAGTGCTTTGAGAGACTAATCAAGGACCATATCACCTCCACCCTACCTGTCACCCTAGACCCACTCCAAATTGCTTACCGCCCCAATAGGTCCACTGATGATGCAATAGCCATCACACTGCACACTGCCGTTGCCCATCTGGACAAGAGGAATACCTATGTAAGAATGCTGTTCATTGACTACAACTCAGCATTCAACACCCTCCAAACTCCTCATTAAGTTGAGACCCCGGGTCTCCGACCTGTGCAACTTGATCCTGGACTTCCTGATTGGCCGCCCCAGGTGATGAAGTTAAGAAACAACATCTCCTCTCCGCTGATCCTCAACATTGGGACCCCACAAGGGTGCGTTATCAGCCCCCTCCTGTACTCCGTGTTCACCCATGACTGCGTGGCCATGCACGCCTCCAACTCAATCATCAAGTTTGCAGATGACACTAAAGTGGTAGGCTTGATTACCAACAACGACGAGACAGCCTACAGGGAGGAGGTGAGGGCGCTCGGAGTGTGGTGTCAGGATAATAAACTCTCACTCAATGTCAGCAAAAGAAATGAGATGATCGTGGACTTCAGGAAACAGCAAAGGAAGCACCTCCCCTATCCACATCGACGGGATGGCAGTGGAGAAGGTGGAAAGTTTTAAGTTCCTCTGACAAACTAAAATCGTCCACGCACATAGACAGTGTGGTGAAGAAGGCGCAACAGCGCCTCTTCAACCTCAAGAGGCTGAAAAATATTGGCTTGTCACCTAAAACCCTGACTAACTTTTACAGATGCACAACCAGGACACCTACAGCACCCGATGTCACAGGAAGGCAACCACCCGATCCACTGCCTGTTTACATTTACATTTACATTTAAGTCATTTAGCAGACGCTCTTATCCAGAGCGACTTACAAATTGGTGCATTCACCTTATGACATCCAGTGGAACAGCCACTTTACAATAGTGCATCTAAATCTTTTAAGGGGGGGGGTGAGAAGGATTACTTTATCCTATCCTAGGTATTCCTTAAAGAGGTGGGGTTTCAGGTGTCTCCGGAAGGTGGTGATTGACTCCGCTGTCCTGGCGTCGTGAGGGAGTTTGTTCCACCATTGGGGGGCCAGAGCAGCGAACAGTTTAGACTGGGCTGAGCGGGACCTGTACTTCCTCAGTGGTAGGGAGGCGAGCAGGCCAGAGGTGGATGAACGCAGTGCCCTTGTTTGGGTGTAGGGCCTGATCAGAGCCTGGAGGTACTGAGGTGCCGTTCCCCTCACAGCTCCGTAGGCAAGCACCATGGTCTTGTAGCGGATGCGAGCTTCAACTGGAAGCCAGTGGAGAGAGCGGAGGAGCGGGGTGACGTGAGAGAACTTGGGAAGGTTGAACACCAGACGGGCTGCGGCGTTCTGGATGAGTTGTAGGGGTTTAATGGCACAGGCAGGGAGCCCAGCCAACAGCGAGTTGCAGTAATCCAGACGGGAGATGACAAGTGCCTGGATTAGGACCTGCGCCGCTTCCTGTGTGAGGCAGGGTCGTACTTTGCGGATGTTGTAGAGCATGAACCTACAGGAACGGGCCACCGCCTTGATGTTAGTTGAGAACGACAGGGTGTTGTCCAGGATCACGCCAAGGTTCTTAGCGCTCTGGGAGGAGGACACAATGGAGTTGTCAACCGTGATGGCGAGATCATGGAACGGGCAGTCCTTCCCCGGGAGGAAGAGCAGCTCCGTCTTGCCGAGGTTCAGCTTGAGGTGGTGATCCGTCATCCACGCTGATATGTCTGCCAGACATGCAGAGATGCGATTCGCCACCTGGTCATCAGAAGGGGGAAAGGAGAAGATTAATTGTGTGTCGTCTGCATAGCAATGATAGGAGAGACCATGTGAGGTTATGACAGAGCCAAGTGACTTGGTGTATAGCGAGTATAGGAGAGGGCCTAGAACAGAGCCCTGGGGGACACCAGTGGTGAGAGCGCGTGGTGAGGAGACAGATTCTCGCCACGCCACCTGGTAGGAGCGACCTGTCAGGTAGGACGCAATCCAAGCGTGGGCCGCGCCGGAGATGCCCAACTCGGAGAGGGTGGAGAGGAGGATCTGATGGTTCACAGTATCGAAGGCAGCCGATAGGTCTAGAAGGATGAGAGCAGAGGAGAGAGAGTTAGCTTTGGCAGTGCGGAGCGCCTCCGTGATACAGAGAAGAGCAGTCTCAGTTGAATGACTAGTCTTGAAACCTGACTGATTTGGATCAAGAAGGTCATTCTGAGAGAGATAGCGGGAGAGCTGGCCAAGGACGGCACGTTCAAGAGTTTTGGAGAGAAAAGAAAGAAGGGATACTGGTCTGTAGTTGTTGACATCGGAGGGATCGAGTGTAGGTTTTTTCAGAAGGGGTGCAACTCTCGCTCTCTTGAAGACGGAAGGGACGTAGCCAGCGGTCAGGGATGAGTTGATGAGCGAGGTGAGGTAAGGGAGAAGGTCTCCGGAAATGGTCTGGAGAAGAGAGGAGGGGATAGGGTCAAGCGGGCAGATTGTTGGGCGGCCGGCCGTCACAAGACGCGAGATTTCATCTGGAGAGAGAGGGGAGAAAGAGGTCAGAGCACAGGGTAGGGCAGTGTGAGCAGAACCAGCGGTGTCGTTTGACTTAGCAAACGAGGATCGGATGTCGTCGACCTTCTTTTCAAAATGGTTGACGAAGTCATCTGCAGAGAGGGAGGAAGGGGGGGGAGGAATCAGGAGGGAGGAGAAGGTGGCAAAGAGCTTCCTAGGGTTAGAGGCAGATGCTTGGAATTTAGAGTGGTAGAAAGTGGCTTTAGCAGCAGAGGAGGAAAATGTAGAGAGGAGGGAGTGAAAGGATGCCAGGTCCGCATGGAGGCGAGTTTTCCTCCATTTCCGCTCGGCTGCCCAGAGCCCTGTTCTGTGAGCTCGCAATGAGTCGTCGAGCCACGGAGCGGGAGGGGAGGACCGAGCCGGCCTGGAGGATAGGGGACATAGAGAGTCAAATGATGCAGAAAGGGAGGAGAGGAGGGTTGAGGAGGCAGAATCAGGAGATAGGTTGGAGAAGGTTTGAGCAGAGGGAAGAGATGATAGGATGGAAGAGGAGAGAGAGAGCGAAGGTTGGGACGGCGCGATACCATCCGAGTAGGGGCAGTGTGGGAAGTGTTGGATGAGAGCGAGAGGGAAAAGGATACAAGGTAGTGGTCGGAGACTTGGAGGGGAGTAGCAATGAGGTTAGTGGAAGAACAGCATCTAGTAAAGATGAGGTCGAGCATATTGCCTGCTTTGTGAGTAGGGGGGAAGGTGAGAGGGTGAGCTCAAAAGAGGAGAGGAGTGGAAAGAAGGAGGCAGAGAGGAATGAGTCAAAGGTAGACGTGGGGAGGTTACCCTGCTTCCATCCAGAAGGCGAGGTCAGTACAGGTGCATCAAAGCTGGGACAGAGAGATTGTAAAACAGCTTCATTCTCAAGGCCATCACATTGTTAAACAGCCACCACTAGCACAGAGAGGCGGCTGCCTACCTACAGACTTGATATCATTGGCCACTTTAATAAATGGAACACTAGTCACTTCAGTAATGCCACTTTAAGTGTGTTTACATATCTCGTTTTACTCATCTCATATGTATGTACTGTATACTGTATCCTTCACTATCTATTCTTTACTATCTATTGCATCTTAGCCGCTCTGTCACTGCTCATCCATATATTTTATACTTATATATTCTCATCCCATTCCATTAATAGATTGTGTATATTAGGTTTTGTTATGGAATTGTTAGATATTACTAACTTAGGTAATACCAGAAATTATTGCCTTTAGAGGGTCTTTCCTAGTCTGAGTACCAGTCTCTTTAATTATTATTTCACTAATGTTTCTACTGACACAGAGTAGGCTACAGGACATGGAAAGTTAGCTAAAAAGACCTGTACCCAGACTAGGTGTTTTCTTCATATTTGGCAACAACAATATACAAAAACATTGGCGAGGATTTCAGAAATAATTTCCAAATCTATTGCTAAACTTTCATTGCAAACGCAGCATGTGATTCATTTCCTGTGGCCCTCAGTATGTTATTTAATATCAACAATTCAGTCTTGTGTTATTTCAAGGACAGTTGCTCGTCCTTTTCTCAAATGCCTCACTCAACCTAATTACCTAAACATTTACCTGAGATTTCATTGCTTTTCAACCTCTTCTTTTACTCTGCCTCTTATTCCCTCTACTTCTGAAAGTGTCTCGAGACACATTAAACACTCACAACAAAAGCCTGAGCTGTGTTTAAGACTTTGACAAACAGTGAGTGGATAAGGGTACGGTAAAACACAAAAAAAAACAGTTTTGAATTGGATGTACAGTTAATCATTGATTGACCAGTCACAAAGTTACTCCAATCCTGCAGGGCGCAAAACCATTTAATCTGAGAACATACATCAGCTCTGTTACTCTGTGGTTTCACTTCAGAGACCAAGGGGAGAAAGTTGGCTGTTCTTTGGGGACAGGATGTTAGTGCTGTTCGATAAACCAGTAGTCAGAGATGTGGGTGGCTCTGCCAGTCTTCCTCTGCTTTTTGTTTCTGTCTCTGCTGTCAGATCTTTTGTTCTTGTTTTCTCCAAACACCAGCGTCACCGACAGTGTCTTTATTCCTCCCAGCTCTTTTCAAACGAAGAAGAACATGAAATGAAATGTCACAGGTGCAAATGCAGAGAGGAGGCGGATGTTCCTTTCCCATTGTGCGCTCAACGCTGTGAGACCAAAATAAAAGCAGTCAAAAGTCGATTTTCTGAAAGACAAAAAAAAAAAAGCGTCTGAGTTTGCTGAAGAGATTGCTTTGTCTTCCTTGGTGCCCTGTCTCTGCGGAGAGGTGGAGTTGAGCCGATGGCTTGATCCAAATGGTGTATTGATGTAATCTATGCACCGATCCATAAGTGAATCCTTTTAGTCCCGGCAGCTCCTCTCTCTAACTGTACTTTACAGCTTTTCTGTTCATCACAAAGCTTTCATGCCTCTGCAGCATGCGGCAGACCCTTCATCACTCTCCACTGCATGCAGGGACCTGGCACAAACACCATGAATTCCTGCTGCAGCATTGATGCAGTGATTAAACATTGATAGTGTGGATGTCTGAGAGAGGTGCTGCCATCCTCGATCTTGGCTTAGTGGGCCGGCCACAGCTTTTTCCTGCTCTGCTGTCAGCCCCCTATCATAATACCTCCCCTGTTTGGAAGGGGAATCTGAGGGGTTGAAGGAAGACATTGGAAGATTTAGGCCTAATGATTCTGTCTGCAGGGCTGTTTACTGAGCAGGCCATCAGTGATGGTCCCCAGGCACGGGCCTAGCAGCAGCAGCACCAAACATTGTGCTCTCTGGACCCATGTCACACATTCACTCTCCCTCGCTTGATCTGCTAACAGGATTGGTCAACTTTCTCTCCAGACACCAGCATTGTAGAGAATTGGCTCTTGGTAACTGACAGCAATTATTATGGAAATGGTGAGGCTTGCGAGAGATTAGCCAAAATGAGTATCTGAATGAGGCTGGCATTGGCAGTCAAAGAGACTGTGTGTGTCCCTCCTAGACCCAATGAGAGTTTTCGTAGGTGTTTTGATTGTACACGGCTTGGCTCTTCCATCCCTTTCTTGTTCAGCTCTCATTTCCACGCACCGTTTATTCCTGGCCATCGCACGGCGTGACTCCAATATCCTCATCATCTTCATTTCACCTGAGCGACGTCTCCTGTACTGTAGCCATGTACATAACTTTCCTTTTTTTTAAAGGTTATACAACCTCCTTCTATTGCAGCTGTCAGATAAGGATGTAGTGTAGTTTTACCAGGCCTGGCCTATGCCATGCTATTTATAACAGGGAGCGATAAGAGTACTGAGAGGAGCCAAAGAGGAGAGAGAGGCAGGCGATGCTCAGGAGCCCAGAGAATCGTCTTAATACTACAAAATGGGGGTTCTGATATGGATACATGCACTTTGTATTTGTATGTATTTAATTGTTGTTGTGACATGGGTTTGGATGAGTGTTGGCTATAGGAAGACAGTGTCTGTGTCCAGATACACTAAATAGTAGGACGTTTGAGTATGCGAAAAAAGAAGACAGTTTTATAGTATGTAATATTTTTGAAAATGTAGTATAAATGCCCAGATGTCATAATCATTTCGGCCAATTATATATGGGGATGCGCTACCGAAATTGACCAATAGTGGGGAAACCATGCAATTCCGCGTGATGCATTCTCAGTATGCGAAAATATAACGTTTTATAGTATGTTCGTTTTCTAAAAAATGGAGTGCTTTCAATACAAGGATGTAATACTAATTTTGGCTTTTCATCTAGTAGAATTCACTACACACTTTTTGGGGAATTTCACAGCCACAATGCATTGGAAGAAGGGGGAAGAAAAAACTGAAAATCAAAGGTGAAAAATTAGAGGGTGGTTAGCCATATCACACGAACATCTAACAACCCAGAGCTGGTGTGTTCGAATGTCATCACGGACAGCTTTAGCATTTTAGCTAATTAGCTACTTTACAACTACTTACTACGTGGTCCTTCTGTAGCTCAGTTGGTAGAGCATGGCGCTTGTAACGCCAGGGTAGTGGGTTCAATCCCCAGGACCACCCATACATAGAATGTATGCACACATGACTGTAAGTCGCTTTGGATAAAAGCGTCTGCTAAATGGCATTTATTATTATATTACTTTTTAGCTACTTTGCAACTACTTAGCATGTTAGCTAACCCTTACCTTAAGCAGTCACTGTCAAACCAGGGGCTTGTCCATATATGGAGGGTCAAGTCAATGCCATCAAGGATATTACTTCCGGCGCCGACAGAGATGGCCACCTCGCTTCGCGTTCCCGCACTCAATACCATCTACTGTATCTTGTCACTAGCCACTTTAACTATGCCACTTTGTTTACATACTCATCTCATATGTATATACTGCACTCAATACCATCTACTGCATCTTACCTATGCCATTCTATACCATCACTCATTCATATATCTTTATGTACATGTTCTTTATCCCTTTACACTTGTGTCTATAAGGTAGTAGTTTTGGAATTGTTGGCTAGATTACTTGTTGGTTATTACTGCATTGTCGGAACTAGAAGCACAAGCATTTCGCTACACTCGCATTAACATCTGCTAGCCATGTGTATGTGACAAATAAAATTGGATTTGATTTGAAGAGTACTGAGAATATTTCCTCCCTGACCACACAGCCCAGCATCTGGAGTGTTCAGTCATTATTCTTGTTTTATTTGGTTTTGAGTACAAGGAAATTGGTCCTCTGTTTCATAGTGTCTTGTAATCCCATGTGGGTTGGGCAGTGGTACAGTGGTTCTTCCTTAACATTTTTGAGATTATCCTGCGACCGTTTGTGGTAGATGGTGGCATTCTGTCATTGCACCACACTATCACAAGGGGGAGTGAGAACGCTGATCTATCGGTAGTCTAAACTGTCGTAATTAATGGAGGCGTTTTCAGTCAGAGTCTCTCCTCAGGCAACAACAACAAAACCGGTCAGTGGTCCTGGAGTTAAGAGAGAACCAGGTAAAATACAATGGGGGAATTTCACTTGACATGTGGACTGACGATTTTACAAAAAATAGGCACAGTGGGCTTTTGGTTTCTCTCCCTGTAAAAACAGAAATAAATAATTCTAAATAACAAACTGGCTTTATTGACAAATTGGTAAGAACGCCCATGTTCAGGAATGACCTTTTCCATTTATTCAGATTACAATCGCTCACTTTCGGTTATTTGAAAATATATCATCTCCAAAATATCGTTATTTTTCAAACAAGCCATACAAAGTTGGTTGCAATTTCAGTAAATAGAGACAAATTGGTTAAACTAAATTGTGCTAAATAAAATGCATACCACCATCTCTTGCGCATGTAATTTTCCTTTCATAATTCATCCTTATTTACAAACCGATCATTGTTATTATTATTAACCCTGCATTATAATTATATAAAAGCCCCTTAGATATTCTCATAGACCAGATTTGCCCTAATGAAAAATGCCCCTTAGATATTACTTCAGAATCCTCCAATCCTCTAAATTGTATTATTTGCAGAGAGTCACGTCATTGGCGGAGAGTCAGGCGGCAGTTGAAGAGGGTGAGGGTCATGCCAGCCAAACATGCAGATGTTAGTTTCAACCGGATTTTAGTTGCAACAAGTTCAATCGGGTTTAAATCAGGAGACCTACATGTAGAGAAGAAACAAATATTTTTAGATATACTGTAGGCCTACCGTAGGCGACATGAGTCTCACTAGTGTTGAGTAATGTGTGTTAAAAGTGGTGTGGGTATTCTATTTATATATATTTATATATTTATCTACTTACTCTGCTTAACCCAGTTTATGCCCTCATTTGCAATGCAAACCATAACAAATTACTATGGGAATAAATGGAAGAGGCAAGTGGAAATGGGGGAAATGTAAGGAACTTCTCTGTCGGCCATGGAGGCCTTTTGAAAACATGTTTTCACAAGGGCTATTAGCAGGACAATAGACACATCAAAATGATCAGAAATACAGTGTAGACATTGTTCATGTTTTAAATGACTATTGTAGCTGAAAACGGCAGATTTTAACATGGAATATCTACATAGTCGTACAGAGGCCCATTATCAGCAACCACCACTCCTATGTTCTAATGTCACGTTGTGTTAGCTAATCCAAGTTTATAATTTTAAAAGCCTAATTGATTAATTGAAAACCCTTTTGCAATTATGTTCGCACAGCTGAAAACTGTGTGGGGCTACCCTGCCTAGGCTACCCCGGGGTGGCAGGGTAGCCTAGTGGTTAGAGCATTGGGCTAGTAACCGGAAGGTTGCAAGTTCAAATCCCCGAGCTGACAAGGTACAACTCTGTCGTTCTGCCCCTGAACAGGCAGTTAACCCACTGTTCCTAGGCCGTCATTGAAAATAAGAATTTGTTCTTAACTGACTTGCCTGGATAAATAAAATTAAGAAAGAATCAATGAAACTGGCTTTATTTAGACTAGTTGAGTATTTGGAGCATCAGCATTTTATGGGTTTGATTACAGACTCAAAATGGCCAGAAACGAATAACTTTCTTCTGAAACTCATCAGTCTATTCTTGTTCTGAGAAATGAGGTTGTTCCATGCGAGAAAATTGCCAAGAAACTGAAGATCTCGTACAATGTTGTGTACTACTTCATTCACAGAACAGTGCAAACTGTCTCTAACCAGAATAGAAAGAGGAGTGGGAGGCCCTAGTTTTAAAAACTGACGCCTCACAAGTCCTCAACTGGCAGCTTCATTAAATAGTACCCACAAAACACCCGTCTCAACGTCAACAGTGAAGAGGCGACTCCGGGATGCTGGCCTTCTAGGCAGAGTTCCTCTGTCCAGTCTCAACGTCAACAGTGAAGAGGTGACTCCGGGATGCTGGCCTTCTAGGCAGAGTTCCTCTGTCCAGTCTCAACGTCAACAGTGAAGAGGTGACTCCGGGATGCTGGCCTTCTAGGCAGAGTTCCTCTGTCCAGTCTCAACGTCAACATTGAAGAGGCGACTCCGGGATGCTGGCCTTCTAGGCAGAGTTGCAAACAGAAAGCCATATCTCAGACTGGCCAATAAAAAGAAAAGATTAAGATGGGCAAAAGAACTCAGACACTGGACAGAGGAAGATTGAAAAAAAATGCCGGAGGAGTGCTGGGCGCCATCTGTCAAGCATGGTGGAGGCAATGTGGGAGATTTGTACAGGGTAAAAGGGATCTTGAAGAAGGAAGGCTATCACTCCATTTTGCAACGCCATGCCATACCCTGTGGATGGCGCTTACTTGAAGCCAATTTCCTCCTACCACAGGACAAAGCACAGCTCCAAACTATGCAAGAACTATTCAGGGAATCAAATCAAAGTATATTTGTCATGTGCGCCGAATACAACAGGTGTACAACCTTACAGTGAAATGCTTACTTACAGGCTCTAACCAATAGTGCAAAAAAACTATTAGGTGAACAATAGGTAAGTAAAGAAATAAAACAACAGTAAAAAGACAGGCTATAACAGTAGCGAGGCTACATACAGACACCGGTTAGTCAGGCTGATTGAGGTAGTATGTACATGTAGATATGGTTAAAGTGACTATGCATATATGATGAACAGAGAGTAGCAGTAGCGTAAAAGAGGGGTTGGTGGGTGGTGGGTGGCGGAACACAATGCAGATAGCCCGATTAGCCAATGTGCAGGAACACTGGTTGGTCGGGCTAATTGAGGTAGTATGTACATTAATGTATAGTTAAAGAAGAAGCAGTCAGCTGGTATTCTGTCTATAATGGAGTGGTCAGCACAGTCACCAAATATCGACCCTATTGATCTGTTGTGGGAGCAGCTTGACCGTATGGTACGTAAGAAGTGCCCATCAAGCCAATCCAACTTGTAGGAGGTGCTTCAGGAAGCATGGGGTGAAATCTCTTCAGATTACCTCAACAAATTGACAACTAGAACGCCAAAGGTCTGCAAGGCTGTAATTGTTGCAAATGGAGGATTCTTGGACGAAAGCAAAGTAAGTTTAAAGGACACAATTATTTTTTAAATTAAAAATCATTACTTACTGTATAAACTTGTCAATGTCTTCACTATATTTCCTATTCATTTCGCAACTAACTTCATGTAGGTTTCCATGGAAACAAGGACATTTCTAAGTGACCCCAAACTTTTAAACGGTAGCGTATATAATAATGATAATTATTATGATTTTTTTCCCCCAGAACATTAACCATGTGTGCACTACACTTAAATAAAATCATAATCATAGTATCTGCACTCACCCCTCTCTTGGGAGCTGTATCTTTAAAAGCTCTCAAGCCGTCATCGAGTCACACCTTTGCAAGTCCTTCCCTACACTTAATGGAAGGAGCAGCAGGGCCAGCAACGACAGCCACGATCAACCGCAAGAACAATAATTGCACTTTGTCTATAATAACAGTGGACGGCTCAGTCACTTATTCTGATGCTCATTTAAAGCTCAGGTAAAACACAACATCATTTGTTTTCGTGTTACACGCTTATCATTGTCAATATACAGTGCATTCGGAAAGTATTTAGACCCCTTACATTTTTCCACATTTTGGTGGTATTACAGCCTTATTCTAAAATGGATTAAATAAAATAAAAAGTCCTCATCAATCTACACACAATACCCCCATAATGACATCACAATACCCCACAATGACATCACATTACCCCATAATGAAAAAGCTAAAGCAGGTTTTTTTTCCCCCTCCTGAAATACCTTATTTACATAACTATTCAGACCCTTTGCTATGAGACTTGAAATTGAGCTCAGCTGCATCCTGGTTCCACTGATCATCCTCGAGATGTTTCTGCAACTTGATTGGAGTCCACCTGTGGTAAATTCAATTGATTGGACATGATTTGGAAAGGCAACACACCCGTCTATTTAAGATCCCACAGTTGACAGTGCATGTCAGAGCAAAAACCAAGCTATGAGGTCAAGGGAATTGTTCATAGAGCTCCGAGGCAGGATTGTGTCGAGGCACAGATCTGGAGAAGGGTACCAATACATTTCTGCAGCATTGAATGTCCCCAAGAACACAGTGGCCTCCATCATTCTTAAATGGAAGAAGTTTGGAACCATCAAGACTTTTCCTAGAGCTGGCCACCCAGCCAAACTGAGCAATCGGGGAAGAAGATTATTGGGTCAGGGAGGTGACCAAGAACCCAATGGTCACTCTGACAGAGCTCCAGAAATGCTCTGTGGAGATGGGAGAACCTTTCAGAAGGACAACCATCTCTGCAGCACTCCACCAATCAGGCCTTTATGGTAGAGTGGCCGGACTGAAGCCACTCCTCAGTAAAAGGGACATGACAGCCCACTTGGAGTTTGCCAAAAGGCACCTAAAGGACTCTCAGACCATGAGAAACACGATTCTCTGGTCTGATGAAGCCAATATTGAATGCTTTGGCCTGAATGTCAAGCATTACATCTGATGGAAACCTGGCATTATCCCTACGGTGAAGCATGGTGGTGACAGCATCATGGTGTGGGGATGCTTTTCAGCGGCAGGGACTGGTAGACTAGTCAGGATCGAGGGAAAGAAAGATGAACGGCGCAAAGTACAGAGAGATCCTTGATGAAATCCTGCTCCAGAGCGCTCAAGACCTCAGACTGGGGAGAAGGTTCACCTTCCAACAGGACAACGACCCTCAACACACAGCCAAGACAACACAGGAGTGGCTTCGAGACCAGTCTCTGAATGTCCTTGAGTGGCCCAGCCAGAGCCTGGACTTGAACCAGAACGAACATCTCTAGAAAATAGCTGTGCAGCAACGCTCCCCATCCAACCTAACAGAGCTTGAGAGGATCTGCAGAGAAGAATGGGAGAAACTCCCAAAATACATGGGTACCAAGCTTGTAGCGTCATACCCAAGAAGACTCGATGCTGTAACCGCTGCCAAAGGTGCTTCAACAAAGTATACAGTAAATGTGATTTTCATTGTTTACATTTACATTTACATTTAAGTCATTTAGCAGACGCTCTTATCCAGAGCGACTTACAAATTGGTGCATTCACCTTATGACATCCAGTGGGACAGTCACTTAACAATAGTGCATCTAAAACTTAGGGGGGGGGTGGGGTGAGAGGGATTACTTAACCTATCCTAGGTATTCCTTAAAGAGGTGGGGTTTCAGGTGTCTCCGGAAGGTGGTGATTGACTCCGCTGTCCTGGCGTCGTGAGGGAGTTTGTTCCACCATTGGGGGGGCCAGGGCAGCAAACAGTTTTGACTGGGCTGAGCGGGAGCTGTACTTCCTCAGTGGTAGGGAGGCGAGCAGGCCAGAGGTGGATGAACGCAGTGCCCTTGTTTGGGTGTAGGGCCTGATCAGAGCCTGGAGGTACTGAGGTGCCGTTCCCCTCACAGCTCCGTAGGCAAGCACCATGGTCTTGTAGCTGATGCGAGCTTCAACTGGAAGCCAGTGGAGAGAACGGAGGAGCGGGGTGACGTGAGAGAACTTGGGAAGGTTGAACACCAGACGGGCTGCGGCGTTCTGGATGAGTTGAAGGGGTTTAATGGCACAGGCAGGGAGCCCAGCCAACAGCGAGTTGCAGTAATCCAGACGGGAGATGACAAGTGCCTGGATTAGGACCTGCGCCGCTTCCTGTGTGAGGCAGGGTCGTACTCTGCGGATGTTGTAGAGCATGAACCTACAGGAACGGGCCACCGCCTTGATGTTAGTTGAGAACGACAGGGTGTTGTCCAGGATCACGCCAAGGTTCTTGGCGCTCTGGGAGGAGGACACAATGGAGTTGTCAACCGTGATGGCGAGATCATGGAACGGGCAGTCCTTCCCCGGGAGGAAGAGCAGCTCCGTCTTGCCGAGGTTCAGCTTGAGGTGGTGATCCGTCATCCACACTGATATGTCTGCCAGACATGCAGAGATGCGATTCGCCACCTGGTCATCAGAAGGGGGAAAGGAGAAGATTAATTGTGTGTCGTCTGCATAGCAATGATAAGAGAGACCATGTGAGGTTATGACAGAGCCAAGTGACTTGGTGTATAGCGAGAATAGGAGAGGGCCAAGAACAGAGCCCTGGGGGACACCAGTGGTGAGAGCGCGTGGTGAGGAGACAGATTCTCGCCACGCCACCTGGTAGGAGCGACCTGTCAGGTAGGACGCAATCCAAGCGTGGGCCGCGCCGGAGATGCCCAACTCGGAGAGGGTGGAGAGGAGGATCTGATGGTTCACAGTATCGAAGGCAGCCGATAGATCTAGAAGGATGAGAGCAGAGGAGAGAGAGTTAGCTTTAGCAGTGCGGAGCGCCTCCGTGATACAGAGGAGAGCAGTCTCAGTTGAATGACTAGTCTTGAAACCTGACTGATTTGGATCAAGAAGGTCATTCAGAGAGAGATAGCGGGAGAGCTGGCCAAGGACGGCACGTTCAAGAGTTTTGGAGAGAAAAGAAAGAAGGGATACTGGTCTGTAATTGTTGACATCGGAGGGATCGAGTGTAGGTTTTTTCAGAAGGGGTGCAACTCTCGCTCTCTTGAAGACGGAAGGGACGTAGCCAACGGTCAGGGATGAGTTGATGAGCGAGGTGAGGTAAGGGAGAAGGTCTCCGGAAATGGTCTGGAGAAGAGAGGAGGGGATAGGGTCAAGCGGGCAGGTTGTTGGGCGGCCGGCCGTCACAAGACGCGAGATTTCATCTGGAGAGAGAGGGAGAAAGAGGTCAGAGCACAGGGTAGGGCAGTGTGAGCAGAACCAGCAGTGTCGTTTGACTTAGCAAACGAGGATCGGATGTCGTCGACCTTCTTTCCAAAATGGTTGACGAAGTCATCTGCAGAGAGGGAGGAGGAGGGGGGGCGGAGGATTCAGGAGGGAGGAGAAGGTGGCAAAGAGCTTCCTAGGGTTAGAGGCAGAAGCTTGGAATTTAGCTTGGTAGAAAGTGGCTTTAGCAGCAGAGACAGAGGAGGAAAATGTAGAGAGGAGGGAGTGAAAGGATGCCAGGTCCGCAGGGAGGCGAGTTTTCCTCCATTTCCGCTCGGCTGCCCGGAGCCCTGTTCTGTGAGCTCGCAATGAGTCATCGAGCCACGGAGCGGGAGGGGAGGACCGAGCCGGCCTGGAGGATAGGGGACATAGAGAGTCAAGGGATGCAGAGAGGGAGGAGAGGAGGGTTGAGGAGGCAGAATCAGGAGATAGGTGGGAGAAGGTTTGAGCGGAGGGAAGAGATGATAGGATGGAAGAGGAGAGAGTAGCGGGGGAGAGAGAGCGAAGGTTGGGACGGCGCGATACCATCCGAGTAGGGGCAGTGTGGGAGGTGTTGGATGAGAGCGAGAGGGAAAAGGATACAAGGCAGTGGTCGGAGACTTGGAGGGGAGTTGCAATGAGGTTAGTGGAAGAACAGCATCTAGTAAAGATGAGGTCGAGCGTATTGCCTGCCTTGTGAGTAGGGGGAAGGTGAGAGGGTGAGGTCAAAAGAGGAGAGGAGTGGAAAGAAGGAGGCAGAGAGGA